>NC_133325.1:136850571-137215660 GCF_042186555.1 Aquarana catesbeiana | reverse complement strand
CCTTTACAGGTTACCACTTTAGATTTACAGAGGAGGTCTACTGCTAAACTTACTGCCCCTCGATCTGACCTTCACGGCGATACCTCACATGCATGGTGCAATTGCTGTTTACATTTGACGCCAGACCGACGCTTGCGTTCGCCTTTAGCGCGAGAGCAGGGGGGACAGGGGTGCTTTTTTTTTTTTTTTTTTTTTTTTCTTTATTATTATTATTTTTTTATCTTATTTTTAAACTGTTCCTTTCATTTTTTTTTTTTTTTTAATCATTTTTATTGTTATCTCAGGGAATGTAAATATCCCCTATCATAGCAATAGGTAGTGACAGGTACTCTTTTTTGCAAAAATTGGGGTCTATTAGACCCTAGATTTTCTCCTCTGCCCTCAAAGCATCTGACCACACCAAGATCGGTGTGATAAAATGCTTTCCCAATTTCCCAATGGCGCTGTTTACATCCGGCGAAATCTAAGTCATAAAATGCTCGTAGCTTCCGGTTTCTTAGGCCATAGAGATGTTTGGAGCCACTCTGGTCTCTGATCAGCTCTATGGTCAGCTGGCTGAATCACCGGCTGCATTTTCAGGTTCCCTGTTGAGACAGGAGAGCCAGAGAAAAACACGGAAGACGTTTGGGGGGGGAGGGGCATTCCCTCCCACTGCTTGTAAAAGCAGTCTAGAGGCTAATTAGCCGCTAGGATTGCTTTTACATGAAAGCCGACCGCTGGCTGAAAAGAATGATACCAAGATGATACCTAAACCTGCAGGCATCATTCTGGTATAACCACTCAAAGTCGTGAATGGCGTACCTGAAGACAAAAAAATGGTTAACAATAAAGCACAGTAAACGGTAAGGTATAAAAAATTGCATACCTGAAAAGCAAACATGATAAAACATAATAACAATAAAACATTGCAGAATAGAATACAGTAAAAAAGAACAGAACAATAGAGAGAGAGAATAGAGAGAGAAAGAACAATAAAACGACAACTATTTTTTTTTTATTTTATATTTTTGTATGTGTTTTTTTTTTTTTTTACACTTTTTTTTGTAACTAACTTTTATAACTGTAACCGGTTCCAGGTTCGGGTCTCTCAAAATGCGATGGCATCTTGGGGAGACCCTGTGAAAGTGTGCCTAGTCTGTGCAATGCTGTACCCTACGCTAATACTCAACTAGTGCATGGTAGCGTTCAAAATATTCACCAATGCAAAGACCAGGATTGTCAGGACAGGAGGGACAATAATAGCGGGTGTCACGTCTATATCCGCGCTTGCTGCAGACACAACATCTTTTTTGGGGGGGTTCGTTGGGTAGGGGTACTCGGGAGGACATAAAGAAAATGCCTCTCATGCAGCCGACTGCATTTGGTTGGGGATGTGAATGGGGGAAGTACGGGCGCTGCAGAAGCGGTGGGTTCCCAATTAGGATTGGCGAATGCAGCAGGAAGGGCACTATGGGCACGACGGGCCTGTGTTCGTCTTCTTGGTGGCAGCGGGACACTACTTGTGCTTGCCACCTCACCAGCTTGAACTGCACTTATGGGACTCGCCATGTCACCAAGTGTTACTGCAGTGCTGGTTTGACTACGACCGGGTGTGTACTAGGCCGCTGGTGCTTGCCAGTTCACCAAAACGCTACCAAAAAAACTGTTAGCGATCGCAAGGATCAGGCCTGACTCTGCGAACGCTGCAGTTATGCGTTTAGTGTTTTGTAAGTGACAGTGATCGATCGATACTGCACTTGGGTGGGCTGGGCTGGGCCGGGCGGAGGGGCAAAACGCAGGTGCTAGCAGGTATCTGGGCTGATCCCGCTAACACTGCGTTTGTGGGAACCCTAAACTGCTGGGGACGCTAGTATAGATCTGATCGGATCAGATATTGATCCGATCAGATACTATACCACTAAGGGAGGCGTATGCTGCGTGCGTGGGTGTTAGCGGTACTGGCGCTAACCTGACGCTGCCTGGGGCTGGTGCTTGCCAGTTCACCAAAACGCTACCAGAAAAACTGTTAGCGATCGCAGGAATCAGGCCTGACTCTGCGAACGCTGCAGTTATGCGTTTAGTGTTTTGTAAGTGTCAGTGATCGATCGATACTGCACTTGGGTGGGCTGGGCTGGGCCGGGCGGAGGGGCAAAACGCAGGTGCTAGCAGGTATCTGGGCTGATCCCGCTAACACTGCGTTTGTGGGAACCCTAAACTGCTGGGGACGCTAGTATAGATCTGATCAGATCAGATATTGATCCGATCAGATACTATACCACTAAGGGAGGTGTACGGTGCGTGCGTGGGTGTTAGCGGTACTGGCGCTAACCTGACGCTGCCTGGGGCTGGTGCTTGCCAGTTCACCAAAACGCTACCAGAAAAACTGTTAGCGATCGCAGGAATCAGGCCTGACTCTGCGAACGCTGCAGTTATGCGTTTAGTGTTTTGTAAGTGACAGTGATCGATCGATACTGCACTTGGGTGGGCCGGGCAGAGGGGCAAAACGCAGGTGCTAGCGGGTATCTGGGCTGATCCCGCTAACACTGCGTTTTCGGGAACCCTAAACTGCTGGGGACGCTAGTATAGATCTGATTGGATCAGATATTGATCCGTACAGATACTATACCACTAAGGGAGGCGTATGCTGCGTGCGTGGGTTGTTGTAGCGGTACTGGCGCTAATCTGACGCTGTCTGGGGCGACGCATATCACCGCCGGGCGATCAGGGGGCTAAACCTTTATTCGGTAATAAACGGCGGGTGCCCTGACACTATGAAAAATAAACGAACTAACCAGCGTCACCCGTAACAGTTATACGGTGATCAGTGGTGAAGGGTTAACTAGGGGGCAATCAAGGGGTTAAAACCTTTATTAGATAGTATATGGGGGTCCCTGTCGCTATAAAACGCTGACGGCGAACCTAAATATTTACGTCTCTAACTAGCGTCACCAGCGACACTAATACAGCGATCAGAAAAATGATCGCTTAGTGACACTGGTGACAGGGGGGTGATCAAGGGGTTAAAACTTTATTAGGGGGGGGTTAGGGGGGTATCCTAGACCTAAAGGGGGGTAATACTCACTGCCCTAACACTGTAACTGTCACAAACTGACACTATGCAGTAAATCAGAAAAAAAAAAAAAAAAATACTGCTAATGTCAGTTTGTGACAGGGGGGGGGGGGTGATTGGGGGGGGATCGGTGGGTGTAAAGTATGCCTGGCATGTTCTACTGTGTGTGTTTGTGTTGTGTGGACTTACATGTCTTCTCTCCTCGGCGCTGGACGGGAAACTGCCAGACCGAGGAGAGATGACATCACATCCTCTGCCTGTGTGAAACTACACACAGGCAGAGGAGGATTCCCATTGGCTGGGAGCGATCGCGAGGGGGGGGCCACGATCGGATGGTCTCCCCCTCGCCTCCCGACGCTCCCAGTCAGATGCCGACCGCCGATGGCACCGGGGGGGGGGTCCGATCGGACCCCCCGCCCGCGGGAGGCAGATCACGTACAGGTACGTGATTCTGCCTGCCCGTGCCATTCTGCCGACGTATATATACGTTAGGCGGTCGGCAAGTGGTTAAAGCAATCCTAGCGGCTAATTAGCCTCCAAACTGCTTTTACAAGCAGTGGGGAGGGAATGCCCCCCCCCCACACCGTCTTCCGTGTTTTCTCTGGCTCTCCTGTCTCAACAGGGAACCTGAGAATGCAGCCGGTGATTCAGCTAGTTGACCATAGAGCTGATCAGAGACCAGAGTGGCTCCAAACATCTCTATGGCCTAAGAAACTGGAAGCTACGAGCATTTCATGACTTAGATTTCGCCGGATGTAAACAGCGCCATTGGGAAATTGGGAAAGCATTTTATTACACCGATCTTGGTGTGGTCAGATGCTTTGAGGGCAGAGGAGAGATCTAAGGTCTAATAGACCCCAATTTTTTCAAAAAAGAGTACCTGTCACTACCTATTGCTATCATAGGGGATATTTACATTCCCTGAGATAACAATAAAAATGATTTTAAAAAAAAAAATGAAAGGAACAGTTTTAAAAAATAAGATAAAAAAGTAAAAAAATAATAAAGAAAAAAAAAAAAAAAAAAAGCACCCCTGTCCCCCACTGCTCTCGCGCTTAGGCAAACGCAAGCGTCCGTCTGGTGTCAAATGTAAACAGCAATTGCACCATGCATGTGAGATATCACCGCGAAGGTCAGATCGAGAGCAGTAGTTTTAGCAGTAGACCTCCTCTGTAAATCTAAAGTGGTAACCTGTAAAGGCTTATGAAAATGTATTAATTTTGTCGCCACGTTTGTGCGCAATTTTAAAGCATGTCATGTTTGGTATCCATGTACTCGGCCTAAGATCATCTTTTTATTTCATCAAACATTTGGGCAATATAGTGTGTTTTAGTGCATTAAAATTTAAAAAAGTGTGTTTTTTTCTGCAAAAAATGCGTTTGAAAAATTGCTGCGCAAATACTGTGTGAAAAAAAAAAATTAAACATCCACCATTTTAATCTGTAGGGCATTTGCTTTAAAAAAATATATAATGTTTGGGGGTTCAAAGTAATTTTCTTGCAAAAAAAAATAATTTTTTCATGTAAACAAAAAGTGTCAGAAGAGGCTTTGTCTTCAAGTGGTTAGAAGAGTGGGTGATGTGTGACATAAGATTCTAAATGTTGTGCATAAAATGCCAGGACAGTTCAAAAGCCCCCCAAATGATCCATTTTGGAAAGTAGACACCCCAAGCTATTTGCTGAGAGGCATGTCGAGTCCATGGAATATTTTATATTGTGACACAAGTTGCGGGAAAGAGACAATTTTTTTTTTTTTTTTGCACAAAGTTGTCACTAAACGATATATTGTTCAAATATGCATGGGAATATGTGAAATTACACCCCAAAATACATTCTGTTGCTTCTCCTGAGTACGGGGATACCACATGTGTGAGACTTTTTGGGAGCCTAGCCGCGTACAGGACCCCGAAAACCAAACACCGCCTTCAGGCTTTCTAAGGGCGTAAATTTTTGATTTCACTCTTCACTGCCTATCACAGTTTCGGAGGCCATGGAATGCCCAGGTGGCACAAACCCCCCCAAATGACCCTATTTTGGAAAGTAGACACCCCAGGCTATTTGCTGAGAGGTATAGTGAGTATTTTGCAGACCTCACTTTTTGTCACAAAGTTTTGAAAATAGAAAAAAGAAAAAAAAATGTTTTTTTCTTGTCTTTCTTCATTTTCAAAAAGAAATGAGAGCTGCAAAATACTCACCATGCCTCTCAGCAAATAGCTTGGGGTGTCTACTTTCCAAAATGGGGTGATTTGGGGGGGGGGGTTGTGCCACCCAAAAAGTCCCACACATGTGGTATCCCCATACTCAGGAGAAGCAGCTAAATGTATTTTGGGGTACAATTCCACATACGCCCATGGCCTGTGTGAGCAATATATCATTTAGTGACAACTTTGTGCAAAAAAAAAAAATAATAAATTTGTCACTTTTCCGCAACTTGTGTCAAAATATAAAATATTCCATGGACTACTCAACATGCCTCTCAGCAAATAGCTTGGGGTCTCTACTTTCCAAAATGGGGTCATTTGGGTGGGGTTTTGTGCCATCTGGGCATTTTATGGCCTTCAAAACTGTAATAGGTAGTGAGGATTGAAATCAAAAATGTACACCCTTAGAAATCCTGAAGGCGGAGATTGGTTTTCGGGGCCCCGTACGCGGCTAGGCTCCCAAAAAGTCCCACACATGTGGTATCCCCATACTCAGGAGAAGCAGCTAAATGTATTTTGGGGTGCAATTCCACATATGCCCATGGCCTGTGTGAGCAATATATCATTTAGTGACAACTTTGTGCAAAAAAAAAAAAAAATTTGTCACTTTCCCGCAACTTGTGTCAAAATATAAAATATTCCATGGACTCAACATGCCTCTCAGCAAATAGCTTGGGGTGTCTACTCTCCAAAATGGGGTCATTTGGGGGGGTTTTGTGCCACCTGGGCATTTTATGACCTTCAAAACTGTGATAGGTAGTGAGGAGTGAAATCAAAAATTTACGCCCTTAGAAATCCTGAAGGCGGTGATTGGTTTTTGGGGCCCCGTACGCGGCTAGCCTCCCAAAAAAGTCCCACACATGTGGTATCCCCGTACTCAGGAGAAGCAGCTAAATGTATTTTGGGGTGCAATGCCACATATGCCCATGGCCTGTGTGAGCAATATATCATTTAGTGACAACTTTTTGTAATTTTTTTTTTTTGTCATTATTCAATTAAAAAAAAATTAATATTCAATGGGCTCAACATGCCTCTCAGCAATTTCCTTGGGGTGTCTACTTTCCAAAATGGGGTCATTTGGGGGGGGGTTGTACTGCCCTGCCATTTTAGCACCTCAAGAAATGACATGGGCAGTCATAAACTAAAAGCTGTGTAAATTCCAGAAAATGTACCTTAGCTTGTAGATGCTATAACTTTTGCGCAAACCAATAAATATACGCTTATTGCCATTTTTTTTACCAAAGACATGTGGCCGAATACATTTTGGCCTAAATGTATGACTAAAACTGAGTTTATTGGATTTTTTTTATAACAAAAAGTAGAAAATATCATTTTTTTTTTCAAATTTCGGTCTTTTTCCGTTTATAGCGCAAAAAATAAAAACTGCAGAGGTGATCAAATACCATCAAAAGAAAGCTCTATTTGTGGGAAGAAAAGGACACAAATTTTGTTTGGGTACAGCATTGCATGACCGCGCAATTAGTAGTTAAAGCGACGCAGTGCCAAATTGTAAAAAGTGCTCTGGTCAGGAAGGGGGTAAATCCTTCCGGGGCTGAAGTGGTTAATGATGCGCCACCAGAGCAAGGTGGAAAAGGTGTGGTATTGCAGTCTACTATGGTTAAAAATGTAGTACCACAGTCTTATTTGAACCAAAGTGACATGTGCAATGTGTCTGTTGCTGGACCACTCTGTCCCTCTGGGTCTCCTTGTGCAGTAGGAGCGGTACTGCGTGGTACTTCTAGGAGCGCAGAGATAACAGACTGGGACAGGTGGGCAAAAGACCTGTTGACTTTGTTGGAAAAGGCCTCTGTTAGTAAGAGTGGAGCAGACATGAATTCTGTGGTGCCAGATAAAGGACCTGCAGAGCAACTTATATGCAAGGGTGCACTTTCTCCTGCTGATGATTTTGCTCATGAGATGGAAGCGCCAAGTAAGGGCGAATGCACAGAACAGGTCATGTCTGTGATCCACAAATGGCCTAATGATGTGGTAATGCGTGATGCCGTGCCAAATGAGCTGGTGTTGGTGGAAGTGCCAGATGGCACAGCAATAAATGAAGTGATTTTAGTCACAGGTCCAAATGTTATTTTATGCGATGATGGTCAGGGGTCAGGACAGTTGCTGGCAGAGGATCTCATGCCAGTGGACTTAGTGTATAGTGAAGCTACTGTAGACAACCCGTCCGCTGGGTGCAGTTCCTCTCCAGATACTGCCCCGCCAAACATGGGTGAATGAACTATGACAAATGCATAGATATTTCTGACCATGATGAAAAATGCAGCGCATTGGCAATTTTTGATGGTTTGGTTACCATGGGTGACAACAAAAATAATGGCAGACCTGATGGTCAAGGTGATGTGGTTGCTGCTAATTAGGGATGAGCCGAAAACCCCCCCCCCAGTTCGGTTCGCACCAGAACCTGCGAACGGACCGAAAATTTGCACGAACGTTAGAACCCCATTGACGTCTATGGGACTCGAACGTTCGAAATCAAAAGTGCTAATTTTAAAGGCTAATTTGCATGGTATTGTCCTAAAAAGGGTTTGGGGACCTGGGTCCTGCCCCAGGGGACATGTATCAATGCAAAAAAAATTTTTAAAAACTGATGTTTTTTCGGGAGCAGTGATTTTAATGATGCTTAAAGTAAAAAAAAAAAAGTGAAATATTCCTTTAAATATCGTACCTGGGGGGTGTCTATAGCATGCCTGTAAAGTGGCGCATGTTTCCCGTGCTTAGAACAGTCCCTGCACAAAATGACATTTTTAAAGGAAAAAAGTCATTTAAAACTGCTTGCGGCTTTAATGTAATGTCGGGTCCTGGCAATATGGATGAAAATCAGTGAGACAAACGGCATGGGTACCCTCCAGTCCATTACCAGGCCCTTTGGGTCCTGTATGGATATTAAGGGGAAACCCCACACTCAAATTAAAAAAAGGAAAGGCGTGGGACCCCCAGGCCCTATATACTCTGAACCATACAGGCGGTGCAAACAAGACAGGGACTGTAGGTTTGTTGTTAAGTATAATCTGTTTGTAATTTTGAACTGGTACATTTTTAAAGTGTAGCTCCAGCCAAAAAATCTGTTTTTAAGCTTTTTGGAAAACATAGGGAAGGGTTATCACCCCTGTGACATTTGTTTTGCTGTCTGTGCTCCTCTTCAGAAGATTTCACCTCACTTTTTGTCCCAATGACAAATGTTTTTTGAAAATTTGGGGTTTTTAGTGAAACAAGGATTGGTGATAAAGCATCAGTGGAAAGGAGAAAAGTTTTTCCCTACAGACCACCAGGACCAAAGACCAATCTCCTTACTCCACTCACTGAATTCTTCTCAATACACACCCTGAAAACCAAAAACCTGCTGGTACTTGGGGATTTTAACCTCTGGGCAAACTCTGCCCAAGACTTTATCGCAACCGCCTGCGTCAACCAAATGGAAGAACTAGGCCTTCAACAGCTGATAAATGCTCCCACACACGGTTCAGGACACACTCTAGACCTCATCTTCAAACAGAATATGGACATCAACATACTTGACAACACTCCACTACTGTGGACGGACCACCACGCTATCAAATTTAAAATCACCATCAACACCACCCCCCAAAAACAGAAACGGGCAACAACAACAAACTGGAATAGATCCCAGAGGAAACTACACTCCGAACTCTTCAAAACCACATTATCAAACAAAATACTTCTGCTAAACTCAAACCTCTCAACGGAACAAACACTCAACTCCCTAAACAAGGTATTACTACAAACAGCAGACTCAGTGGCGCCAAAACGCAGGACACCTATCCGCAATAAAAACTCAAGATGGTTTAATGCCACGCTCACCCTACACAAGCAAGAACGTAGAAGAGCTGAAAGAGCATGGAGAAGAAATCCCACCAAGGAAAATCATACCAACTACAAAGAACTTACTGTGAAATACCACAAGGCAATCTTCAAAGCCAAAAAAGAACATTTCTCGGACACCATCTCAACTGCCCTAAACCGTCCGCGGGAACTTTTCAAATTAGTCACTCAGTCAATGAACCCGACCTGCTTAGAGCCACCCGGAAACAATACTCAAGAATTCTGCAATGAATTATCAGATTACTTCATCGACAAAATCGACAACATCAGGAAATCAATTCATCAGAAAAGAACAACCAACCTCACTCAACCAAAGCAAAAAGAGGATATCAACACGAACATCACACAACCACCAAAATTTTCTTTGTCCCCAATCACCACTGACATGACTACAAACATCATCAGAAGCCTTTGAGACAGCACATCACCAAACGACATCATTCCCACAAAACTCCTGAAAGAATGTTCTGACATCTTGGCCCCTACTCTTACACACCTCATAAATCAATCATTCAAAGAAGGGACTGTACCAACCTCCCTCAAGCAAGGCATCGTCTAACCCCTGCTGAAGAAACCCAATCTCGACCCTAAGGACCCTAACTGCCGCAGACCGATAACAAGCCTCAACACCATCTCCAAGATTATGAAGAAAGCAGTAGCACTGCAGCTACAACGCCACCTGGACACACACCAACTCCTGGACCCTCTGCAATCAGGCTTCCGCCCGGGCCATGGCACAGAAACAGCACTCCTCAAAATATGGGACTACGCCCTTGAAGCAGCAGATGACGGAGAATCAAGTCTCCTGGTACTGTTAGACCTCAGCGCAGCATTTGATACAGTGGACCACAATACTTTACTTGTCCGCCTCTCAGAAGTGGCAGGAGCTACAGGTCCTGCTCTAAAATGGCTTGCATCCTTCCTAGAGAATCGCTCTCAGATAGTGAAACTAGGAACATTCACCTCGGAAACCCGGGCAATCTCCTGCGGAGTTCCTCAGGGCTCACCCCTGTCACCAGTGCTATTTATCATTTACATCCGCCCACTTCTCAATATCGTCAGGAAAACGGACCTCTGCTTCCACTCATACGCTGATGACACCCAACTCTACTTTCGCATCACCGGACAAAAAAATCATCATCGACAATTAGAGGAATGCCTCACTTTAATAGATGACTGGATGACCATCAGCTCCCTCAAACTTAATGGTTCGAAAACAGAACTTCTTCTCCTACACGCCAACAAAAATTCCAAAATTAAGACCCCATGGACACATCCCACCATCCTCGGACAGACCATCTCTCCAAGCATCAAAGCCAAGAGTCTCGGAGTCATCTTTGACTCAGGAATGACAATGGATGCACAAATAGGATCAGTGGTGAGCGGATCCCACCATCTCCTCCGCCTCCTACGTAGACTCATCCCCTTCATCCCAGAAGAGGACAAAGCGGCAGTTGTGGGAACAATCATCAATTCCCGACTTGACTACGCAAATTCGCTCTATGTAGGACTACCCCAATATCAGCTTGCGCGCTTACAACTCATTCAAAACAAGGCGGCAAGACTGTTAACAGGAAAAAAAACCCTGGGAATCTATCTCACCATCCCTAAAGTGACTACACTGGCTAACCATAAAGAATCGGATCAAATTCAAGACCCTCTGCCTCACCCACAAATGCATAAATGGAAACGCTCCGCTATATCTCCAGGAGGTAATAAAACACTACACACCTAATCGCAGCCTTCGATCAGCTAACCAAAACCTCCTCATCATTCCCAAATACCGCTACAAAGCAAAGGGAGAACGAAGATTTGCAGTCCAAGGACCTCGACTATGGAACGCTCTTCCGACCTACATCCGCATGGAAGAAAACCATCAGGCCTTCAGGAAAAAACTAAAGACCTTCCTTTTCTAAGAAGCTGGCAACAGAGAACGCATTCTAGCGCCTTGAGGCTTCAGTTCGCATTTGCAGCACTCTACAAATCCTTCATTCATTCATTCATTCATTCATATTAACTCTTACAGGAGAGAATTTCCCTTCCTATGGGGTAGATTTCATCTCACTTCCTGTTGTCTCCTTCCGTTTGCAAGTAGGAGTCATTTGTAAGTTGGATGTTTGAAAGTAGGGGCCTGCCCTATATACTCAGCAGAAATTTGGGCCTTAGGTGTTGTTGTGGCCTCAACACCATAAGCCCTCACAGGGCCCTGCTGTGAAATATTAGATCAAGAATTGTAATTACATGCCCCTGTTGAACAGGGCCAGAAAAATTGGGCCTTTGGTGATGGTGGTGCTGGTGCCATAACACTGTAATTCCTCACAGTTACTCTTGGTGGGCGCTGGAACGGGCCCTGCTGTGAAATATTAGATCAAGAATTGTAATTACATGCCCCTGTTGAACAGGGGCTGAAAAATTGGGCCTTTGGTGGTGGTGTTGGTGCTGGTGCCACAACACTGTAAGTCCTCACAGTTAATCTTGGTGGGCGCAGAAACATGCCCTGCTGTGAAATATTCAATAAAGAATTGTAATTACATGCCCCTGTTGAACAGGGCCAGAAAAATTGGGCCTTTGGTGGTGGTGGTGGTGGTGGTGTTGGTGCCACAACACTGTAAGTCCTCACAGTTAATCTTGGTGGGCGCAGAAACGGGCCCTGCTGTAAAATATTAGATCAAGAATTCTAATTACATGTCCCTGTTGAACAGGGGCTGAAAATTTGGCCCTTAGGCACTGGTGCTGGTGCCACAACACTGCAACCCCTCACAGATACTCTAGTTGGAACGCAGGAACGAGCCCTGCTGAAAAAGAATTGCATCAAAAATTGTAATTACACTCCCCTGTTAAACAAGGGCTGAAAAATTGGGCCTTAGTCACTGGTGCTGGTGCCACAACACTGCAACCCCTCACAGATACTCTAGTTGGAACGCAGGAACTAGCCCTGCTGCAAAGAATTGCATCAAAAATTGTAATTACATGCCCTTGTTAAACGGGGGCTTAAAAATTGGGCCTTAGGCACTGGTGGCGGCACCCAGAACCAAAAATGTTCTTACAAGCTATCAGCATGATCATTGAGGAGGAAGAGGATAATTACTCAGCATAACAGGATAGTCACTCAGCATCAGCATAGGCAGTCTTTGAAGGGATCTGACATTTCAAAAAAAATTATTCGGTTACATCAGCATCAGGTGCTTGGTAGCTGGAGGTGATCCAAGACTGATTCATTTTTATGAAGGTCAGTCGATCGACCGAGTCGGTGGACAGACGCACCCTGTGATCGGTTACAAAGCCTCCCGCAGCACTGAATGTGCATTCCGAAAGAACGCTGGATGCAGGACAGGCCAGTAGCTCAATTGCATACTGTGCAAGCTCTGGCCAGTGATCCATCCTCAAGACCCAGTAACCCAGAGGGGTGGGAAAGGTGTCCAAGTCAGATCTTGCCCCTAGGTATTCCTGCACCATGTAAAACAGACGCTGGCGATGGTTGCTGGAACCGATCATACCTTGGGGCTGCAAACTAAAAAATTGTCTGAACGCATCGGTCAGACGGCCACCTTCTCCACCACTCCTTCTTTGACTGACCAAAGCCTCAGCAACACGTTGTCCAGAAACAGGAGTTTGTAACCTCCCAGTCTCTGGGAACGTGTTGCACAGACCTTTCTGCAAGGCCTCCCGAAAATGTTTCATCCTCTGCTCCCTCTGCAATGGCAAGATAAGGTCCGCAACCTTACCCTTGTAACGTGGATCAAGGAGGGTTGCCAGCCAGTATTGGTCCTTCTCCTTGATACCACGAATACGAGGATCCTTACGCAGGCTTTGCAGGATCAGGGAGGCCATGCAGCGTAGGTTTGCTGAGGCATTCGGTCCGGAGTCCTCTGGGTCACTAAGGACGACATGGTCCGCAGCCACCTCCTACCAGCCACGTACAAGTCCATGTGTTTCTTGGGACTGATCCCTTAAAGACTGCTGCTGATGCTGAGTGCCAGGTTCCACCTCCATACTGACACAATTCTCCTCCTCGTCCTCTTCCTGTGTAATCGGCGGGCACGCAGGAACACTGTCTGGATAAAGGGGGCCTTGAGAGCTAAGGAAGTCCTCCTCTTCCTGCCTCTGTTCTGCCTCAAGTGCCCTGTCCATTATTCCACACAGCGTGTGCTCCAACAGGTGGACAAGGGAGACAGTGTCACTGATGCATGCACTGTCACTGCTCACCATCCTCGTGGCCTCCTCAAATGGTGACAGGACAGTGCATGCATCCCTGATCATGGCCCACTGGCGTGGGGAAAAAAAAAGCTCCCCTGACCCTGTCCTGGTGCCATAGTCGCACAGGTACTCATTGACGGCCCTCGGCTGCATGTGCAGCTGCTGCAGCATGGCCAACATTGAGTTCCACCTGGTGGGCATGTCACAGATTAGGCGGTTCTTGGGCAGGTTAAACTCCTTTTGGAGGTCTGCCAGCCAAGCACTGGCATTATATGACTGGCGTAAATGTACACAGACTTTCCTGGCCTGCCTCAGGACATCCTGTAAGCCCGGGTACCTGCCCAAGAACCTCTGCACCACCAAGTTAAGGATGTGAGCCAAACAGGGCACATGGGTCAGTTGTCCCTGTCGGAGGGCGGAGAGGAGGTTGGTACCATTGTCGCAAACCACCATTCCTGCCTTAAGTTGGCATGGTGTCAACCACCTCTGAACCTATCCCTGCAGAGCTGACAGAACCTCTGCCCCAGTGTGGCCCCTGTCCCCCAAGCACACCAGCTCAAGTACCGCATGGCATCTTTTGGCCTGCGTACTTGCGTAGCCCCTTGAATGCCTACTGAGCACCGCTGGTTCTGAGGACAAAGCACAGGAAGAGGCCATGGAGGAAGAAGAAGAGGAGGGGGTGGAGGAGAGAGGTGTGTCACAATCATTAGTAGTGGCATTTTGGAGGCGTGGTGGTGGAACAACCTCCTACACTTCTGCACCTTGTCCTGCATCCTTCCCAGCTGCCAGCAGAGTGACCCAATGCGCCGTGAAACTTAGGAAACATCCCTGTCCATGCCTGCTGGACCATGAGTCAGCGGTAATATGCACCTTACCGCTGACCGCCCTGTCCAGCGAGGCCAAGACATTGCGTTCCACATGCTGGCAGAGAGCCGGAATCGCCTTCCGTGAGAAAAAGTGGCGTTTGGGTACCTGCCACTGAGGAACCGCACATTCCAAAAACTCATGGAAGGGGGCAGAGTCTACCAACTGAAAAGGTAGCAGTTGAAGTGCTAGCAATTTTGCCAAGCTAGCATTCAACCGCTGGGCATGTGGATGGCTGGGAGCAAACTTATTTCGGTGGTGCAGCAGCTGTGGCAGGGAAATTTGCCTGGTACAATCTGACGTCAGTGTACCGAAAGATTGCCCACAAGTACTTGGCTGTGACACACCTAATTCTACACCTTCATTCCTCTCAGTGCAGGTCTCAGAGAGGGTTGAAGGTATAGTGGGGTTGGAGATCTCAGCTGATGAGGAGCAAGGAGAGGTCCTCTTTGTTCTTTGGTGTGGGTCTTTTAGATATGCTTGCCAACGAACTGCATGGCAGGTCAACATATGTCTGGTCAAGCATGTGGTGCCCAAGCGGGAGATGTTTTGGCCACGCGAGATACGCTTGAGACATATGTTGCAAATAGCATCTGATGCACTCGTCTCAAAAAAGGCCCACACCAAAGAACTTTTGGAATAACGCGCAGAGACAGCAGCGCCCTGCACATGTGGAGCTTTGCGGTGTGATGCAGTCAGTGTGCTGCCCTTAGGCTGGCCCCTGGAGGGCATCCTGCCTCGTTGGTGATGTGCCTCCTCCTCCTCCTCTCTCCTATCAGGCACCCACGTTGTGTCAGTGACCTCATCATCTCCTCCCTCCTCATCACTGGAGCAAACCTGGCAGTATGCTGCAGCAGGGGGAGCATGACTGCCAGATTGCTGTCCTTCTTGGGCACCCCCTCTGTCCATGCTCACGTTACTATAAAACTGTGAGTGAACAAGAAAAAGGCCACCAAATCTCGTCCTACTACCACTGCGCCCTGTATCCTATACCTGTCCTTATGCTAGCTGCCACTTTAAAAATTAAATGATAAAATCTGGATCATCTATAAGGTCAAAAACAACAAGATGAAGAGTGGCGCTATCCCCTAACAGTGGGACTTGAGGTAAGTGCCCACACCACCTCTAATGTAATAAACCAATCCTAAATCCCAATTATAGAAAGTGGATTATCAATATTAAATATCAGTAGTCACACAAAACATCAATTGCTCAATGTGATAGTCACTACTAATGTGATACAAATAACCTAAAAGTGTTGATCCTAATATAACATTACTTTAACATAAAGTGACATGTATATTATTACAAGTGACACCCCGTGAACAGTGAAAAGAAACGGTATTGTGATACCACAAACATAGACCAATAAATAATGAAATTAGAAAAAATCCAAAATACACAAATCATGTGCAAAATATATGATGGAAGAAAAATAGAACATGTGAGAAAAAATTCAATAAAAATTATATACTGGAAAACAGTGAGTCCACATCTGTTTAGAATGATGAAAATCAATATATTGAATGGTGAAGAAAAAAAGTTCAAAAAGTGCAAGTGTCTTGAATCTGCAAACTGCTGTAACTCCGTGTACACCACACCTCAGTGCCGTGATTCCACCACACCCTTGTGAATTGCTCACTCACCAGCTGATAAGGCCTCACACTCTCGTGTTTGGCCGGCAAAACACCTCAACCCACTATCATGGGGGTTACCATGTAGCCACCGATATCCGCTGTTGAGTGTACCGAACACTTTTCCTTGAGAAATTGACTCCAGCATGTAAATCTTGAAAACCTGCTCCAAAATTTCACCAAACTGCTCCCTCCACCACCTTTTTTTTTTTTTTCCCCGCTCCGTCTCCCGTCAGATCTCCCTCTATCAGACTCCTACGATTGCCGCGTAGCCACGCCCCGACATGTTTCGTCATACGGACTTAATCATGGGGTTGGCTACTCGACAAGGCAATCACAGTTTTGTGCAAATTTCAATGTACACTGGGCGGGCGTCAATCACTTGGCGTCTCCACACTTCCTGTGTCCCCATGTCCAGAATACACATGCAAAACTCCTCCAAAATACAATATATAGGTAAACAATGTTCACTAGGATTCAGAGCCAGACACAATTTCAGGTAGCTTTATCACTAGCAATATAAACAAAGCTCCTATTTACATAAACCATGCTTTTAAACTAATGTATTTTTGTGTGCAGGTTTAACCCATTACAATTATGGTCCATGAGTGATATGTCTAAACAAAAGCAATAAAAAAAATATATATTACAAAATAAAATAAAATAAAATACAAAATAAATTAAAATAAAATAAAATAAACCTCAAAAATAAAAAATAATAAATAATAAATAATAAATAAAAATAAAAAAAATAATAATAAAAATAAATATAAAAATAAAAATATAAAAATAAACATAAAATAAAAATAAAATTAAATAAAAATAAACATGCCACTCATAGGCCATCCTATTACAGTACTATAACCTTGGACCATACAACCTCCCCCTAAAGGTGAACTGGAACCTGTATTGCCCTCAGGAATTGCTAATAAAGCAATTCAGGTCCAGTTCAATATTCATTCCACTAGGGAATAAACTTTTGAGCAGATAGATCCATCGGGTTTCTCTCTGAGAGAGATCCCTGACCCTATTAGACCCTCTCCAAGATTGATGCACCACATCTATGCCACAAAATTGCAGCAAGCTGGGGTCCTGATTGTGTTTCTCCTTGAAATGAAGAGAAACACTATGGTGTCAAAAAACATTTTTTATATTGGATAAGTGTTCAGCGATTCTTACCCTCAGTAGTCTCTTGGTTTGCCCCACATAGAACAAACCACACGGGCACCACAAGAGATAGACTACAAAGGAGGAATTACACGTAATGAATTCACTGATGTTGAATGTTTCTTCATCTACATTGGTGATTTGCGTAGTACCTCTATTTCTCACCCGCACCGTTCTACAACAAATGCACTTTCTACATGCAAAAAACCCTTTAAGGCCAATCTTTAGCGTTTGATGGTTGGGTTGATCGAGAATTTTCTTGACCACCCTATGGGCAAAATTTGGTGCCTGCCCATCTATAGATAAATCTGGGGTGATTGGACAAAATCTCCCCCAGGTGTCTATCTCTACACAGGATGTGCCAGTCTTTTTTAAAAAAATTTTCGACATCTCTATACTGGTGATGAAAATTTGAAATAAATCCCAGTTGAAGCTGGTTGGTAGGTGCCCCAGTCTCCTTGTCCTTCAAACACTGTTCCCTAGGGATAGTAGCTACCTCCTGAATAATATTATCTATATTGCTATTCTCATATCCTTTTTGGAGGAATCTCTCCTTCAATAGGTTGGCTTGAGAGGTATAAGTATCCAAGTCCGAGCAATTCCCTTAACATCTGTCCCTTTGGTATATTTTTTATCCAAGCGGGGTGGTATCCACTCCTGATGGACAGATAACTGTTCCGATCTGTAGTCTTAAAGAAGACTTTGGTGTTCAGAATGTTATTGATTTTAGTGATAGTTACATCAAGAAAATTCACTGTGGTATCACTGATAACATAATCCAATCGAATGTTATTGGAGTTGTTATTCAGTCGCGACACGAATTCCACTGCCGATTCCCTTGACCCCTCCCAGATGAACAATAGGTCGTCTATGAACCTACGGTAAAATAAAAGTTGGGATGGTCTACCATTAAATACTCGTCTGTCCTCCCATTCTGCTAGGAAAAGATTAGCAAGGCTGGGAGCATATTTAGCTCCCATCGCTACGCCAACCTTCTGTGAAAAGAAATGACCATTAAACCATAAATAATTGTGTGTCATGCAGAAATCTAACGCATGACCAACAAAAATCTTCTGCATGTGGGGGATATCATCCCGCCCACTCAATGCCCACTTTAGAGCCAATGCCGCATCCTCATGGTGTATAACGAGGCCACATCGACCGTGACCAGATATGAGTTAGAGGTTGAGTTGAATATCACCTCTTGCAAGGACCGTAGCAGATCTTTTGTATCCTTAAGATACGCTTTAGTAGCCTTTACGCTAGGCTGGAGGAACGTATCTAAAAATTCGCCCAATCTAGCTGTGACAGATCCTATAACGTTCACAATCGGTCGTGCTGGTGGTGTTCTACTGTCTTTGTGAATTTTCAGCAAGGTATAGATAACTGGAATGCGGCACGCACTAGGAACAAGATAACTCCTTTCTTTAGCATTAAGGGCATTAATACTATACCCCCATTCCACCAAAGCACTAAGTTGCATTTTATAGCTATTAGTCGGGTCTGAGGGCAATTTACAATAAGTGTCACGGTCGCTTAACATCTCCAACAATTGGTTGTGGTAAAAGTCTTTCTCTAAGATGACCACACCTCCCCTTTATCTGCTGGCCGGATGATAATGTTGTTTCTCTTCTCCAATGATTTAATGCCATTCATGATATGATCTGGATTAACTCTCTTAATAGGGTTCAATCGCTCCAAATCATCCAAAACCAGATTTTTAAAAACCTCTATGTAGTGGTTATTGGAGTTTTGGAGATTAAATAGCGATTTATTTCTAAGTCCTGTATCTATTCTAGTTGACCTAGTAGTAGTAGTCCCCCTCAGAGCCACTGGATGACTTAGAAAGTGTTTTTTTATATTCAAAGTGTGGATGAATTTATGAGTATCTATAAATACTTCGAATTTATTGATAGGTTTCCTGGGTGCACATTTCAGCCCCAAACTCAAAATGTTTAATTCATTATTATTAAGTTGTGCTCTACTTAGATTAAAAATCCCATCTTTCAAGTGTTCCTCAATCTCTTTTTTGGGTTGTTTGCATCTCCCTGCTCTACAACCCCTTCTTCTCTTGGGAACGGTATAGGGCCTCGGTTCACATATTGATTTTTTCCTCCTCCCTTGTTGTTGCCTGGGCGGCTGCCCCCTCTGGGGGTTCCCCCACCCCTCCCCCCTCTCCCCCCGGTGCCCTAAAAAAGGAGCTGGTCCCGGTTTTTGGTTATTAAAATACTGTCCATGAGGATCATAGTCCATCAATGGTGCATACCTATTGTACATGGGGACCTGGTTTCCCATATCTCCATAGAAATCTTGGGGTGGGGTGGGATACCCCTCTTGATAGGGTTGGGGGTGATGATAAGTGTTATAATTAACAGTTGGTTGGCTCTGTATTGTTGGTGGAGGCGCGGTAAGGGATGTCGGTTATATTGTTGTTTATGTCCACCCCTAGCGCCATTATATGGCCTTGGTGAACGATAATTTTCTCCATGTTGGTGGCTCCCATAATACTGCCCCCCCTCCCATATTGTGGTCGTGTACCTCCATAATTGTATCCTGGTGTATTCTGCTCAGTATTAGCTCTCCCACTCCGACCCCCGAAGGTGTCCCTTGCTGGTCAGCTGATACTAAATTAGGGACTGTATCCTTGCTGGTGGGCTCCACCCCACCATTGGCCCCTAAATTGGAGTTTTGCCAAGCATAAATTTTATTGTTTTTAAAATCTGAAGAGGTGGTGGAGGGAGCAGTTTGGTGAAATTTTGGAGCAGGTTTTCAAGATTTACATGCTGGAGTCAATTTCTCAAGGAAAAGTGTTCGGTACACTCAACAGCGGATATCGGTGGCTGCATGATAACCCCCATGATAGTGGGTTGAGGTGTTTTGCCGGCCAAACACGAGAGTGTGAGGCCTTATCAGCTTGTGAGTGAGCAATTCACAACGGAGTGGAATCACGGCACTGAGGTGTAGTGTACACGGAGTTACAGCATTTTGCAGGTTGAAGACAATTGCACGTTTTGAACTTTTTTTCTTCACCATTCAATATATTGATTTTCATCATTCTAAACAGATGTGGACTCACTGTTTTCCAGTATATAATTTTTATTGAATTTTTTCTCACATGTTCTATTTTTCTTTAAATCATATATTTTGCACATGATTTGTGTATTTTGGATTTTTTCTAATTTCATTATTTATTGGTCTATGTTTGTGGTATCACAATACCGTTTCTTTTCACTGTTCACGGGGTGTCACTTGTAATAATATACATGTCACTTTAGTACATTAGTAGTGACTATCACATTGAGCAATTGATGTTTTGTGTGACTACTGATATTTAATATTGATAATCCACTTTCTATAATTGGGATTTAGGATTGGTTTATTACATTAGAGGTGGTGTGGGCACTTACCTCAAGTCCCACTGTTAGGGGATAGCACCACTCTTCATCGTGCTCACGTTACTGCCTTCATCTAGCTCAGTATCATCATCGGAGCCTTCTAAACGCTGGGCATCCTCCTGGAGTATGTACCCAACACTGTGGTCAAACAGTTGGAGGGACTCCTCAGGAGGACATGGTGGGGCTAGGAAAGGAGTCACTGATGCCATTGAGCCAAGGGAAGAGGCCACGTTGGCAGCTGCTTTGCCAGACAAAGTACCCTGAGCATGGGTGAGGGAGGATGAGGAGGATGAGGACGGCTTGGTCATCCACTCAACCAAGTCTTCCGCATGTTGCGGCTCAACGCGGCCAGCTGCTGAAAAAAAGACCAAGCGTGTCCCAGGCCACGTGCTGATGAGGATGCACCATCTCCACGACTAGCACCGTTGCCTCTAGACACAGAGCCTGCTTGCCCTCTTTTATTGGCTTGTGACTGTCTGCCTCTCCTTGTTGGCCTTCCAGACATACTAATGGCCTGTAGCTGCACTAAGCTGGGATATATATAAATATATATATATATATATATATATATATATATATATATATATATACTGATACTGCAGCTAGCAAAATCAACTGCCTGCCTACAGTATGAGAACACCACCAACCTTCTACAGGTAGCTTTAGCTGAACACTGTGCAGAGGTCGCACTACACTAACGTGTAAATAATTTAGCTGCCTGCGGTAGTGATAGGATCAGGAAAACACCACCAATCTTCTACAGGTAGCTTTAGCTGAACAGTGCAGAGGTCGCACTACACTAACGTGTAAATACTTTAGCTGCCTGCAGTAGTGATAGGATCAGGAAAACACAACCAACCTTCTACAGGTAGCTTTAGCTGAACACTGTGCAGAGGTCGCACTACACTAACATGTAAATACTTTAGCTGCCTGTGCTAGTGATAGATCAGGAAAACACAACCAACCTTCTACAGGTAGCTTTAGCTGAACACTGTGCAGAGGTCGCACTACACTAACATGTAAATACTTTAGCTGCCTGTGGTAGTGATAGATCAGGAAAACACTACCAACCTTCTACAGGTAGCTTTAGCTGAACACTGTGCAGAGGTCGCACTACACTAACGTGTAAATACTTTAGCTGCCTGCGGTAGTGATAGGATCAGGAAAACACCACCAACCTTCTACAGGTAGCTTTAGCTGAACATTGTGCAAAGGTCGCACTATACTAACTTGTAGCTTTAGCTGAACACTGTTCAGAGGATGCACTACACTAACTTGTAGCTTTAGCTGAACACTGTGCAGAGGTTGCACTACACTAACTTATAGCTTTAGCTGAACACTGTGAGGAGGACGCACTACACTAACTTGTAGCTTTAGCTGAACATTGTGAGGAGGACGCACTACACTAACTTGTAGCTTTAGATGAACACTGTTCAGAGGACGCACTAAACTAACTTGTAGCTTTAGCTGAACACTGTGCAAAGGTCACACTAAACTAACTTGTAGCTTTAGCTGAACACTGTGAGGAGGATGCACTACACTAACTTGTAGCTTTAGCTGAACACTGTGCAGAGGTCGCACTACACTTACTTGTAATTTTAGCTGAACACTGTTCAGAGCACGCAGTACACTAACTTGTAGCTTTAGCTGAACACTGTGCAGAGGTCGCACTAAAATAACTTGTAGCTTTAGCTGAACACTGTGCAGAGGTCGCACTACACTAACTTGTAGTTTTAGCTGAACACTGTGAGGAGGATGCACTACACTAACTTGTAGCTTTAGCTGAACACTGTAAGGAGGATGCACTACACTATCTTGTAGCTTTAGCTGAACACTGTGCAGAGGTCACACTAAATTAACCTGTAGCTTTAGCTGAACACTGTGAGGAGGACGCACTACACTAACTTGTAGCTTTAGCTGAACACTGTGCAGAGGTCACACTAAACTAACTTGTAGCTTTAACTGAACACTGTGAGGAGGACGCACTACACTAACTGTAAATAGTCTAGCTGCCTGACTGTGGTACTAATAGGATCAAAAGAACACCAGCAATTTTCTTCAGGTAGCTGTAAATACTGTAACAAGACAAGCCTGCCTGTCAGTAGGAAGATAACAGGAACCGATCTAGCTAAACTGAATACAGTGTATATATATATATATATATACAACACCTGGGATGCATATATATACACAATACACTGTAAGTGCAGCTAACTGACTGACTGTCCTGCCTAATCTATCTAACTCAAATGAAATGACACTGCCTCTCTCTCTCTCTATCTCTCAGCATGCCGGAATACACTACACAGGGCCGCCGTGCAGGCGGCCTTATATAGTGTGGGGCGTGTTCTAAACCCCCTGATCCATAACTGGCCAAAGCCAGGGTGGCTCTCTCTACTGACGGCGCTGTGATTGGCCAAGCATGCGGGTCATAGTGCATGCTTGGCCAATCATCAGCCAGCAATGCACTGCGATGCCGCAGTGAATTATGGGCCATGACGCGCCACACAAATTTGGCGCGAACGGCCCATATCGTTCGCAATTCGACGAACGGTCGAACAGACGATGTTCGAGTCGAACATGGGTTTGACTCGAACATGAAGCTCATCCCTACTGCTAATCCTAAAAAATGTGTGGAGATGAATGAGTGGCAAGACAGTCAGGATGTCCTTCAGAGAGAAACTAGGATGGGGCTGCAGTCATATGAGGATGTTGGTGATGAAACTGACAAAATGAAGCATGCAGTATACATAACGAAACAAGTGATGCTAAGTTTGAACAGTAAGAGGGTGCCCGTACATAGAGGGTTCCCTCCAACTATCCATCAGATTTGGCCCATGTGGGTAGTAGCTTGCATGGTCATGCCAAAGTGAGGAGGTTGTAGTAGTGTGTTCTGCCCTCTGGGTCGAAACAAGGGGGGGGGATATGTGGTAGTGCTGTCTTCCTAGTGGTCACCATTGGCCAGTCTTGATCGCGGAGAGTAAAAACTTCAGGTAGCTGAATACAAAACCGGTCCTTAGGAGGAGGACAAAAAAGGAAAGCGCCTTCTGGCTCAGAGAAAAGATTTATGGAAGTGGGGTCCTATAGGGGAGAGGTGGAGGAGGGGTTAACCCAAACCTATGCTGCTATGGAGTCTGTCAGGAAATATGATTCTCTTGGTCTAATTGTCAAAAAACTAATTAAAATTATTGAAAGTAAAAACTGGTTGTTGACTATTAAAATAGTACATTCTTTCATTGCCTCTCAGCTTAAAGTGTCTATGGGTTTAATTTAGCTGTACACAACTTTATTTGCAGAATAAACTCTTCATGTTTCTACAGTAAATGTTTATGTGACACATTGGTTTTGAGTTTATCTGAAGTCCAGGTATTTTCATTAAGAAATCATATTTTAATTTAAAATCAGAGAAACCCTGACAGGACAACTGTATTCCTGGAACTACAGGTACTTTTTTGTTTACCATTTGTTCAGCCTCCTGTACTGCTTGGCTAGTAAACATAGTATTGTGGTATTGGGGCAAGCCAGGACCAATAGATTAGGCCTGCTTGACTTTTAGGAACAGGTACTGCTGTAGATGAGGCTACATGGTGCACTGTATTCGCTGATCACTCGTACAGAGGCGACCATTAGAATACAATGTTTTCTATCCAGTATTGGTTGATTTATGTGATACACAAGATGCAATGTTGAGTACATAATCAGTCAAATGTCAAAAAATAAATAAATAAATATTAATTTTCTTTCCATGTTTTCCAAAAAATGTGGCAATAAATGAAATTTCCAAAATATCTATAAGAAAATATGTTGGGTGTTTACTTTCTAAAATGTGGTCAAATGTGGTAGGTGTTTCCAGTGTCCTGGTACTCCAGGGCCTCCAAAAATGTGATAGACAGTCAGGAAATTACACGCATAATTTATGTCACTAGAAAGCCTGCAGATCCTTCTTGGATTTTGGGCTTCTCTATGTGGCTAGATTGTGAAAAAGTCTCACACGTGTGATATCCCCATACTGGGGAGGGTAGCAGAATGTGTTTTGGGTGTAATTCTAACTATGGCCATGCTGTGTGTTAGAAAGATCAAAACTGTCAACTTTGTGTTAAAACATACATCTTCATTTTCTGACTAGTATTTGGCTGTTCATGTCCATATAGGGATTATAAAATTGCTGCTTAGGAGTTGAGATGTGCAGATGCCTCTGCGCATTGATCACATGCTAATCCTGCTTATTTCTCCTTTGGTACTTACCACAGTGCTCAACTCAGTGCTTTCAGAGGAAGAAGTTTATTTTATAAACAGCCTTGACAGCACTTATAGATTGCCTGGTTACAACTTGCAGGTGCTGAGTCACACTGGTCATCAATGTTAAAGTAGAACAATAGGCAAAACTTTTCTCATTTTGGATAGAGCAAGGGAGGGTTATAACTTCTGTAAGATTTATTTTTGCCTTCTTTGTCCTATTAGAGAGATTTACCTTCACTTCCTGTCCCATAGCCAAACAGGCAGTTTAAGGAAATCCCTGCAAATTAATGGAATTTCTTAGTGTAACTGTCCGTTTGTCACTTTAAATATTTGTTCAGCACTGAATGACAGGTGGAACCTTTACTGCTTTCCTCTTGCTTCTCTGGGGATTATTTTAATCACCAGACACTTCCTGCTTCCTCTAGTTTTGCAAGGGGCTTTCATTTGGTTCAGCATCCAGGCAAGCCAGCAGTACCTTGTGGGATGGCGACAGTCTATGGAAGTTTTTCTAAAGCGGAGCAAGGTATGCAGTAAAGGTGCATTGTCATTGTCAGTGTATATGTTTTTAGGCATAAATTGAGTCCATGCTGTTAGTTAAAAGATATGCTGTAGACAATCCACATGTTTGAACATATAGTCATGTTTCCTTAAATGTTTAATGTTAATGTAGCGCTGGTAGATTTTCCAATCTACCGCATATAGGTAAATTTAGTGGGCTATCTGTTCTGTACATAGTTCAGATTCAATTTATCGTCAGATTTAGCCTCTGTTCCAGTTTGGTTGTGTTGCGTGCAGTTCCACATTGTGCCTGTCGGTGTCGTTGTCACCATGGGTCAGTGTTGGAAAGCAACAAGCTGAAGTGTATGAGTGCTCTTCTGTCCCGGAAATAACTCGGCGGAGGTGGTCCTCCAGGTTGCATTCTGGGAGAGAGTATTTATGGGACAGACGCCATGTTTTTGGGAGTTTTTGCCTCGTGGACCTCCTGGCCTAGAGGTATGTGTTAGTGAGTTCTACCTCGCGGCCCTCCAGGCTGGAGGGTTGCTTTGCTGCAGCCATGTGGGTGGACCCAGAGGTCTGTCTGGGGCCTGCTATCGCTGGGATGGTCCTGTGCTGTCTGTCCTGTGGGAAGAAGCCAGACAATCGGGAAGATCCAGGGGAGGACCCATCTTGGAAGGGACCATGCAAGGCTGGTCTTAAGAAAGGCCTGGTGACTCGATTGGAGGATGCATCTTAAACTACTCTATCGCACAAGTACTGCCGGGTTGGCTTAAAGGTTCTGGTACTGTGTTTGCTGTTCACCGAAAACTACTACATCCTGTGGCAGAGGATCGTACAGTTTTGTTTCACCCAAGTCTGTGGCAGATACTTTTGTTCGTGCTGCGTTCCAGCTGCTAGGTTAGTGAGAGAGACCTATCCAAGCAAAGATTTAATCCTGAACTGAAGATACATTCATCCTTGAGATTTCAATTCCTTAGTGCTACACCAAGAAAAGGTATTTGAACTTCCCTGCAACTCTTCTTCTACCTCTTTCCTGCTACTTATTCCAGTTATCTCCCATTAAATCATTGGAAAAGTACTCAAGTGACTGGTGCCTACATTGTCTGATAATAAGCTCGACGGGGACCCTAGACCCAGTATTGGTGAAACCACGGGTGACGGAAACAGCCCGCTTTAAATCAGCAGCTCCACCGTGAGTTAGTGCTACATGTGGGGGCCTTGTCCGGGATTGTTTGCCGTTGCCCTAAGTAGCCCTGAGAAGTATTTCACCGAGAGTCTATGTTAAAAGAGGTTTCTGGACTTTGTCACTTTTTCCAGGAAAAGAAGGGTTAAATTGCAGGACTTTATTTCTGACTCCATAGGCTGCGGGTGAGAAGTAAAAGCCCGGGAGCTACGTGATCAGAGGAACAAGTGGGAGGAGCTACATCTACTTGTTGCCGCGTGGGACGCAGGTGTGTGTGTTTGGTGCCAAAGGAGAAGAGAGGCCTCGTGATTGTATTGAGAGGATCAGAGTGCAGCCATGTCTTCTTTCCCATTGGTACCATCAACTATGGGGTCCAAGATGTTCCCTACGAGTACCGCTGCGAGTGCTATGCTAACCGTAACCCTGCTGACAGGTACCGGCATTCGCTTGAAGCCGCAGGTGCGGTTCGTACTATACACAGTTGGAGATATCGAAGGGCTGGGCATGCTTTGCCACAAGTGCGAAGGACTGGCCATACATCTCCGTCCATTTGTCCGATGTTTGCAGTGAGGAGAATATTTGTTCACAGTGGAGCAGCCTACAATGTCGCCCCATGCTTGTCGTGTGGACTGGGCTACAGGAATCGCCACAGTGGAGACTACTGCCATTGCTGCTGAAGAACAACAGGCCGTGATCTCATCTGCTACCGTGAGTGTTCCCGAGGGAGATGTCGCTGTTGCCGATTCATCAGCGGACATCACCATTATTTCTACTTCTACTATACCTATCCCCGCTGCACCTGTCCAAAGGAAGGTGGGATATGTGAAGGCTTCCCGCAGCCGTGGTCGAGGCCTACCCCAGAGACTACCCGAACCGGAGACTGAGGAATATATGGATCAGGAGAAGTCCACGTCAGGAACGGGTGAGAGATCAAAGGGGAACATATCTGGGACTCTTTGTAAATATTTGCCAGCGGAAGAGTTGAGAGACTCGGAGGTAGATTCTATGTAAAATCTCTCCGTTGATGATGATTTGTTTGAGACAATGTCACAGGAACTATTGTGGGCCCCGGTTGAAGATGTTGCTTCTGCCCTCACTTTCTCAGAATAGATAGCCATGGATTCTGTGAAGACATCACCTTGTGTGGAGCCGCACAGTACTACCAAAGAGACATTGTCTAAAGTTGCTAGTTTGCTTGAGTTTGAGTCGACACCCATCGTATCCATGGTGCGCAAATCACCAAATTCTTGTGTGCCTCCTGGTTTGGGGAAAAATAGAACTTTGCCTAGACTTGCCCGTTTACAGAGAGTGCTCACCAAACAAGTTGACACAGAATATGGTCTGGAATTTCCCTACATTACTCAGGAAATTATGCAGGAAATTGAGGCCAACCGGGAACAATGGTACCGTATAGCTGTTTGGGGCTATTTGTCTGTGCCAAAACCTTTCTGAAAAGCTGGGTATTCTGTTACTATGGATGAATGTTTTAAGGGATGTTTGCTGCATTGGAACTATGGTCAGCACATCTATACTGACAAGGTGGTCATTTGCAGACCCGGAAAAGATGACATTGTTTACTTTATCACCACCGTGGATAAACTAGGGAATAAACTGACATTACCAGATCCCCAGTTTTATTGGTGATTATGCAAAGGGACCGTTGCCTTCTATTCTTCTAAAAGAAAAAAAAAGTAACTTTGGGGTATGTAGCCAGATAGTGTCAGTGTTTAGAGATCTCCGTGGTCAAGAGACTTTATTCGTCTCAGTGCTTCTAAATCCAAAGACTTTTTGCTAGCTGGATTTCCTTTGCCGAAAGGATATAATTTACCCAGAGATAGGGATGGACTTTTCAAGTTACTTTAGTTCATTTTCATTAGAATTAGAATGTTATTCTTTTGTGGAATGAGGCTTTGCTCCTAAATTATTTAGTGATGCTACTCTACATTTTTGTGTGTGTCTAACTTTGTTTTTTTCAGGAACAACTAGATCTCCTATCAAGCTGTTAGGCTTTTCAGCTAGGTAGATAGTGGGGTTTTGTGACATGACTAATGTGATTTCTTTTGCTGATGTGAATATGTTGTTGTATAAATGTTGAAACTGTAACATTTCTATACTGTCTTTTCTTCTTTCTCATCCAAGTTTTAAGTTCAAATACCTACTCTCAGGCTTGAGAGTTATATTTTGGCAGACGTTGAGGACAACGTCTATTGTAGTGGGGGAGTATGTAGCACTGGTAGATTTTCCAATCTACGGCTTATAGGTAAATTTAGTGGGTCATCTGTTCTGTACATAGTTCAGATTCAATTTATCGTCAGATTTAGCCTCTGTTCCAGTTTGGTTGTGTTGCGTGCAGTTCCACATTGTGCCCGTGGGTGTCGTCACCATGGGTCGGTGTTGGAAAGCAACAAGCTGAAGTGTATGAGTGCTCTTCTGTCCCGGAGATAACTCGGCGGAGGTGGTCCTCCAAGTTGCATTCTGGGAGAGAGTATTTATGGGACAGACGCCATGTTTTTGCCCCGTAGACCTCCTGGCCTAGAGGTATGTGTGAGTTCTACCTCGTGGCCCTCCGGGCTGGAGGGTTGCATTGCTGCAGCCGTGCGGGTGGACCCAGAGGTCTGTCTGGGGCGTGCTGCTATCGCTTGGATGGTCCTGTGCTGTCTGTCCTGTGGGAAGAAGTCGGACAATCGGGAAGATCCAGGGGAGGGCCTATCTTGGAAGGGACCATGCAAGGCTGGTCTTAAGAAGGGCTTGGTGACTCGATTGGAGGATGCATCTTAAACTACTCTATCACACAAGTACTGTCGGGCCGACTTAAAGGTTCTGGTACTGTGTTTGCTGTTCACCGAAAACTACTACATCCTGTGGCAGAGGATCGTACAGTTTTGTTTCGCCCGAGTCTGTGGCAGAGACTTTTGTTCGTGCTGGGTTCCGGCTGCTAGGTTAGTGAGAGAGACCTATCCAGGCGGGCAAAGATTTAATCCTGAACTGAAGATACATTCATCCCTGAGATTTCAATTCCTTAGTGCTACACCAAGAAAAGGTATTTGAACATCCCTGAAACTCTTTTTATACCTCTTTCCTGCTACTTATTCCAGTTATCTCCCATTAAAGCATTGGAAAAGTACTCAAGTGACTGGTGCCTACATTGTCTGATAATAAGCTCGACGGGGACCCTAGACCCGGTATTGGTGAAACCACGGGTAAAAAGGTGACGGAAACAGCCTGCTTTAAATCAGTAGCTCCACCGTGAGTTAGTGCTACATTCATTTGGATATATGTGTATAGATAATGGAACACCACTTTGTAACTCCACATTTGTAATTCTGTTGTAACCGCCTTTTTTGGTGATCACTGTAGACGATGTATTGTATGTCATTTTACAGTTTTCACGGTGCAAATGGTGCTTATGGTGCTTAAAGTGTTTAAGGAGTCAAGAGAACCTCTGTGGTGTTCAACCTTAATGCACACCTTTGAGACAAAGAATAAAAGTACTGCACCCGTCAGAAGCTCTCCTTTCGTTATTTACTCAAAGCCAATGGGGCCACTACTCTTAGGGACCCCCAGGTCACCAGAACCAGTGTCCCCATTGGAATATTTCCCCACTATTACTTTTCTGGGGACAATCCAAAATGTTGGAATTACTTTTACTTTCAATGATAATAGTAAACAGGACAAAAAGAGAGTGTGCATCTCCCTAACAGGGTCACAGACAGCGATAAAAACTGACAGGTGTTCGAATTCATCTTCACTCTATCCAAAACTAAGAAAAAAGTTTTGTCTTTGGGTATACTTTAAGGTTGCTCTAAAACCTTTGGGAACCCGATGGATCTATGCTGTACTTTTGCCCATCTTACCCTTTGTGACCAGTTTAGAAGTAAATAGTGCTTAGCAGGGGTTGGGTTTAAGTTTGGCCTCAGATATTAAGAGTAACTTAAAGCTGTGCACCCACAAACACCCCTCATTCTCATTTCAGCTACCAACTCTTTGAGTGATTTCACTTAATAATGTTCTTACCTTGAACCTGACACCATCATGAAAATGCTAAACTGGTGAAAGCAAAAAAGCTACTCTCTGGTACTTTGGCATGCCTGGCTTTGAATCTCGCCTGGGGACAGATATTTTGAAAGTGAATAAATTGTATATAGTATTATTTTAACACTTAATACCTGTTCTTGCTTTAGGTAGTTTAACACTTGATATTTTGAGCGCAGTTACACACATATTGGTCAAATAGTGTTTTTTTTCAGAAGTGACCTGAGAATCTCATGTTTGCATTATATGCAATTAAAACACATACAGTATCATCTTTCAGTTTCCAAAAAACGGCTTCTCTATTGTGCTTTGTGTCCCTAGTTCTTATATGTACAGTGCCTTGAAAAAGTATTCATACCCATGCATTTAAATATTTTTATTTCTCCCTCACTCCATAGATAGGAGATGCTCTGTATAGCTAGTCCAATCTTCTTTTCAGAGTGTCTTTAATTTCTGTTCTGAGCACATGTAATTGCTGGAGCTAGACATTCTGTGAAAACGTACAGAAATGCACTTACATTGGACCAAACAGGAAGTGACGCAATGATGCTGAAGCTTCATCCTATGCTTTTCATCAGTATGTCAATAGGAGGCCACTCCTGATGACGTTGTGCTGATGAAACGCATAGGTCAGAGCTTCAGCATCATTAAGTCACTTCCTGTTTAGTCCGTGGAGTGCATGAGAATCCCAGACTTCCTGTTTTACACTAAACAAATGTAAGTGCATTTCTGTACATGGAATAAAAGGAGATAAAACTTTATTGCACTATGGAATGTTATTTTTCTTTGCATATATTGCATATACTAAGATGAAGGTGCTAGTTGTATAAAGAAGCAAGGATATATACCAGCGGGGATCTGTGTCTTAAAATACAGCAGTTTGGCTGTGAAAGCGTGATACCCCCTAGAGGGGAGTACTCTCTGGTGAGTGTATTAACATGGGGAGCACAGAGTGGAGCACCTGCACTTTTATCTGCTTACAAACACCAGGATTTCTTTATTCATAAATTGATCCAGATTGCTACAATAGAGTTTTTAAGTTACGTAAGTTGTTACTTTATCGATTGCTTAAATTTATTTCATCATTGTTGGTTTGCATATATTTACTCACTTTTGTGGTTTGTTCACAAATAATCAGCACTTGTCACTTTAATATGAAACCAGGATTTGTTTGTTCAATTTTGACTGTCATAGCATATGTTTAAAGTCACTATACATTTAGCACTTGTCACTTTACCTTATGTATACTTATAATTTGTGGAATTAGAACGCCAGTCACTTTAGTTTATTAAATAGAGTACTCTGAGAGGTGTACAAGCACTAGCACTTTAAACACACACATTTTGCAGAGCAGCGCCACCCCCACTATCTTCCCTGATTTTTTACATATGGACCCTACCTAGGTACTATAATGAGGCAGCAGCTCTCATTATAGTACACACGTAACGATCTGTGCGGAACACCCCCAAACTTCTTTTTAGGTCGAGGATAAAGTTGTGAAGAAGTTTAAAGCAGTGTTAGGTTATAAAAAAATATCCCAAGCTTTGAACATCTCATGAAGCACTGTTCAATCCATCATCCGAAAATGGAAAGAGTATGGCACAACTGGAAACCTACTAAGACACTAAACTGACAGGCCGGGCAAGGACAGCATTAATCAGAGAAGCAGCCAAGAGGCCCATGGCAAACGTGGTAGAAGGTGGTCTGGTCAGATAAAACCAAAATTGAACTTTTTGGCCTATAAGCAAAACGCTATGCGTGGCGTAAAACTTCACATCCCCCTGAACACACTATACCCACCGTGAAACATGGTGATCACAGCATCATGTTTTGTGGATTGCTTTTCTTCAGCAGGGACAGAGAAGCTGGTCAGAGTTGATGAGAAGATAGATGGAGCCAAATACAGAACAATCTTAGAAAACCTGTTATGCCGTGTACACACGATCGGATTTTCCAACGGGAAATGTTGGATGTGAGCTTGTTGGCGGTAAGTACGACCGTGTATATGCTCCATCAGACATTTGTTGTTGGACTTTCCCCCAACAAATGTTGGCTAGCATGGTCTCAAATTTACCGCCAACAAATGTTTGTTGTTGGACTTTCCGATCGTGTGTACACAAGTCCGTCGGACAAAAGTCCAAAGTACAAACATGCATGCTCGGAAGCAGAAGCAGTCGGTCTTGTAAACTAGCGTTCGTAATGAAGAATTAACATTCGTGACGTGGCAAATTATGAAATCTCCAAATGCAGCGCACAATTCTCTTCTTCTTTAATTGGATAATAATGAAGCCGCTTTGCTGGTGATACTGATGGAGCTATTGCAAACGAATTTTCAAAGATTTTTTTTTCTAGTGATATCAAGAATAGTATTATTATTATTATTATTATTTTTTTTTTATTATTATTATTTGTTACCACAACACCATTATTCCCTAGTTTATAAGATCAAAAGATACAACTATGTTGGTGTCCCTTGTCAATTTTACATTGTATTTTTTAAAATGTCACTGCCTACTCCCAAACTGTCATTTGAAGTAAAACACATAGCCAGGTATTATTCTACACAATTTTTTAATTGTGCATTAAAAAAAAAATAGACATGCTATCTGCCAATAGAACTTAACCAAAAAGTGCATTCTATGCATCCAAAAATATAGAAAATATACCAAATCAAATCATTATTCAACCAAAAAAAAATGTCAAAGCAGTAACTCCAAGGCCAATAATACGTTATCTCCTCAGATTCCGCAACATGTCAGGTTGACGAACGGCCGTTCAGAAACTAACTGAAAAGCGCTAAATGAAAAACGCAAAAGAAAAGCATGAATCAACGCTCAAACCTCTACTAACATAAAAATTAGCAGAAGGAGCCAAAAGGGTGGCGCTAAAGAGCTGAAAAAACACGTAGTACATCTAGTACGTCACTACGTTCGTAATTGTTGGCCAACATTTGTGTGACTGTGTGAATGCAAGACAAGTTTGAGCCAACACCCTTCAGACAAAATTCTACAGTTTTGTTGTCGGAAAGTCCGATCCTGTGTACGGGGCTTTAGAGTCTGCAAAAGACTTGAGACTGGGGCGGAGGTTCACCTTCCAGCAGGACAACGACCCTAAAACATACAGCTAGAGCTACAATGGAATGGTTTAGATCAAAGAATATTCATGTGATAGAATGGCCCAGTCAAAGTCCAGACCTAAATCCAATTGAAAATCTCCATCCAATCTGAAAGAGCTTGAGCTATTTTGCAAAGAAAAATGGGCAAAAATGTCACTCTCTAGATGTGCAAAGCTGGTAGAGACATCCCCAAACAGGTCTGCAGCTGTAATTGCAGTGAAAGGTGGTGCTACAAAGTATTGACTCAGGGGGGCTGAATACAAATGCACGGCACACTTTTAACGTGTTTATATGTAAAACATTTTGAAAACCATTTATCATTTTTCTTCCACTTCACAATTATGTGCCACTTTGTGTTGGTCTATCACATTAAATCGTAATAAAATACATGTATAATTTTGGTTGTAACATGACAAAATGTGGAAAATATTAAGAACACTTTTTCAAGGCACTGTATATACTCTGCATTCTGCCTCTCCAATTTAGGCACTTAACTGTGATCTCTATAATTGAACCAATTGTGGCAAGATAGTTGTATATTGATAGTTGTCTCAGTAAAATAGCAGACAGTGACTAGATCCAAATGACATCTTCCAGATGGCAGAAAGCTTTAATCCGAAACTTGTGCAGATCTTAACAGATGAACATCAGATAGGTCCAAAAATCATAGTATGTCTAGCTCCAGCAATTACATGTGCTCAGAACAGATATTAAAGACGCACTGAAAAGAATGTGGGACTAGCTATACAGAGCATCTCCTAGCTATGGCGTGAGGGAGAAAAAAATTATTTAAAGGCAAACAATGCATGTATAACGCAATACTCTGCATTTGGACCTATTGTCGTATTAATGTTTTCCTAACTGTTGTCGTGTTCAGTTGCAACAAACACTTGTATACTACTGCGGAGAGAACTGGGAACACAACAGTGAAGAAATAGTAAATTTTTTTACGTAAAAAGATATTCACCGGAGAAGCCTTTATTCCTAAAAGAAGAGATTATTTCATCAACATTTCTCAATAAATATTCTGTTAATCTGCAATGATACCATCACATTTTGAAAGTAAAGATGCAAAGCACTGAAAGAGTTGAATAACAGAGTCAGAAAGCAAATCCATCGCTACCACTATTAAATGGAGACACTGTTTTCTATCTGACTTGGGTCCAGGTAGGGATAGGGCAGATGCATGGTCTTGTTTCTCTCCTGGATGCATTTGGAGATCTCAGACAGTCGCTGTTGGAACTTCTTAATGAACTGTTGTGGGGTCTTCTCTGTAAAACGTTCATCAGGGTACTCTCCTAGACGCCTCTGTAAAGGAGACCTTGCTGTGATTTTCCTTACAATACATCCATTCAGTAATAAACAATCACTACATGCTATAGCAGACCATGGAAATGTATTAAATTGTTAAGTTCTATTAGACATAGATCATGTGTTATACCATTTTTAAGCCCAAGGCATATTACTTCTCACTACTTCCAGGCACTCACCCTATCCATGGGCTCATTGCTGAGAACCCACACAGTACATATGCCAACAGTTGTACTGTTCACATCTGGCAATGCCTCCAAAATAGTCTCCATTGTAGTGACACCTTTGGTGCTGGGTGGGGGTCTTTTCATAGTGGGGGGGCCATTAGGCATCCAAGAATAGAAGTCAAACTGCAGAAGAGGCAAACACAAATAAAATAACATATTATAGATTAAGATTATAAAAAAAAAAATCCTTATAAATGTTGCCTGCCTGTTTCGCTAACCCCTTGGCTTCAATACTTTTTGATGCACTCACCAATAACAATTGTAGTGCTACCCCCCAGGGGTTGCTGATTGTACCAGGTTCTTTCCCAAACAGTACAAAGGCCGCCAGTCACCCAAGCAAAAGTGCACTCATCCAGCTCCAATGAACAGTCTAGGGCAGTGATGGCGAACCTTTTTGAGCCAGAGTGCCCAAACCGTGACACAAAACCAACTTATTTCTTTCAAAGTGCCAACACAGAATTAAACCTCCTCCGTGCCTGAACCGCCAGTGCAAGTGACTGCCTGGCTGGAGGATTCCCCTGGTGTGCCCACAGAGAGGGCTCAGCGGGCCAGCTGTGGCACACATGCCATAGGTTCGCCATTGCTGGTCTAGGGGATATCTTTTTAAGGTTTATTGCTTGTACAACTTTAAAAGGTAGAGAGAGGAACTTGGCCTGGGATATTTTAAAATGGACAGAAGTATTAGTTTTTAGAGGACAGTCTTTCCTAACAGTAGTGTTATTGATTGAGAACAGTCCAAGGCCCAAAAGCCCGCAGCTGAAGACCAGGGGGCAAAATTTTGGGTCTCTGCTTACCCTGCTGCAATGAGCAACTGTTGATACCCAGTGCAGCATCCAGCACACAATCTCAATCCCGTGCATGAGATGATACCTATCAGGAAAGATCCCATGTGGTGTGGTTCTGCAGTAATTTCTAAGCAAGTGCACTTGAGCCTCAGATCCTAGCACCTTTGTAGCTTTCTTGAGCAGCTGTTCAGTCCATGGGCTGCCGGTCAGCAGCAGCCCCTGCACCTGTGGAACCCTCCTGGGGAGAAAAAACACTGCTCTCCAGTGTCTGACTATTTATCCACACTCCCTCTTTTTTATTCATTAATCTCTCCCTCTTTTGGACACTTCTCATCCAGGGATAGGCTGGAGTCCCAATAAATCTTCAGGCTGGTTGATTTGAATCAGTCCTCCTAATCTCTGTAAGTTTCTTTCAGAAGAAAGGGAAGCAATTTATCTCCCAACCTGTGAGACCCCGAACAGGCCAGAATGAACAATTCCTGCTCCCTTGATTACAGAAGGAGCCAAAGCTAATTTTGCCTAGCAACCTAAGCTAGGAGGGTACTACATCCACTCAGTTAAATATCGGCCCTGTCCTCATGGGCCACGCAACGAACATAAAAGCTTTTGTTTCCAAGAGCAAAGTATCCCAATCTAAAACAAGGAGGAGAGGGAAAGGGAAAAATAACATTGTAACAATAAATATGTGGCATTCTACATAATCAGTGGCGTAGCGTGGGTCGTCAGCACCCGGGGCAAGGCAAGTAATTTGCGCCGTGGATCGCAGGGGAGGAGACAGAAATGGACCACCACAGTACCCAAGCAGAGACATTATACCCTTCCAAAGAGAAGAAGGGGATGTAGGGCAGGGAGACACAGACAACCCAAGAAAAAGACTAAGGGACACGTAGATACAGGTATATATAACCTTAGTGATGTTGAATTGAATGAGAAAGAATTAAACATACTACAGTCTGGCCTGAAATGTGCACCAAGAAAAAGGATGAACAAATTTGAAATATATATAGACACGCATAAATTTATCAGAACTTTAAACATGAAGAAGTATTTCCTGAGCCACCCTGTGGAATCAGGGATCAGAGCTAACAGAGTGGTGAATAGAATTGATAGCGGATTGAGGAACAAATCGATCTTCAATCCTCAGTTATCGAATAACCACTTCATTGAAGTGTTTAAACATTTGGTGTTGAGAGATATTGAGGAACTCCCCACTAAGAAGAGGTTGAACCCAGGATACATTAGAGATGGATTGAAATCCCTGGAGGATAAGAAAAATATCATTATCCGACCAGCGGACAAGGGGGGAGGGGTAGTCCTGATGAACAAAGTTTTTTATCACAACCAGCTCATGGAACTTTTGGAGGACAGAATCACATACAAAAGGTTAGGATCTGATCCAACAGAAATGTATAAGCTACAATTGAATCAGCGCATTAAGTATTAAAGAAAAACATTACTTAGTGCCGTCTGCATGTAGGATCCCAGTGATCTACACGCTGCCGAAAATTCATAAGAACATGCAAGCACCACCAGCACGACCAATCGTGAATGGGATCGGATCAGTCACGGCATGATTAGGAGAGTACTTGGATAGATTTCTCCAACCTAGTGTCATAACGACTAGAGCCTATCTGAAGGACACATCAGACCTTTTACAACACTTGAAAATGGTGGTGATTGATCCTGATGTAGAAACTTACCTGGTAACAGCTGATGTATCCTCACTGTTTACCATCATACAGCATGAGGATGCACTGCTGGCGCTTAATTGGGCGTTGAGTAGGAGGGATAACATTCCCCATATGCAGAAACGGTTTTTGGGACATGCTTTGGACTTTTGCATGTCCCATAATTATTTTTGGTACCACGGATTTTTCTTCTCACAGCAGGTTGGCCTGGCTATGGGAGCAAAATTTGCTCCCAGCCTCGCCAACCTGTTTATGGCCGAGTGGGAAGACAGGCAGGTGTTCAGTACCCAGAAGCCCTAATTGAAATTTTACCGTCGTTTTATTGACGATCTCATGTTCATTTGGGAAGGATCAAGGGAATCGGTGATTGAGTTTCTGGAGCTCCTGAACAACAACCCTAACAATATCAAATTAGAGTACCAGATTAGCGATACTACTGTCAATTTCCTCTACGTAACTATTGAAAGGAAATTGAATGGGCTGAGGACTAAAATATACTTTAAGCCAACGGATCGCAATAGCTACTTGACAATCAATAGTGGACATCACCCTACTTGGATCTGTAATATACCCAAGGGGCAAATATTGAGAGTGCGAAGGAATTGTACTGAGCTGGAGGATTACCACACTCAAGTTAAAGTCCTGAAGGACAAATTTGTGCAAAAGGGCTACCAAGAACACATGCTGGATAAAACTATACAGGAGATAGCAGATATACCTAGAGACCAATGTTTTGGGAGTAAACAACCACTAGCGGATACTGATCAACACCAAATGAGGTTCATCACTGGCTTTCATTTCCAATATAGGGATGTGGAAGCCATCTTTAAAAAACATTGGCACATTTTGGGTAGAGACAGACAATTAGGGGACATTTTACCCACATTACCCAAATTTGTTTATAGGCGAGCCCCCAATTTTGGGGATCGGGTAGTTAAAAAAATCCTAGATCCACCGGGTCAACAAACTTTGAGTGTTGACTTAAAAGGATTTTTTCCATGTAGGAAATGTGTATGCTGCAAGACTGTAAGGGTCTCGAATAGGGGTATGACAAAGGGTTACTAATGCAGATCAGGAAACATTTGAGATAAAGGAATTTATCTCATGCAATTCTTCGCATGTTGTGTACCTATTATGGTGCCCATACGGATTATTGTATGTAGGGAGAACTAAAAGATTACTAAAGATCCGAATAGCTGAACACCTTACAAATATAAAAAATGGCTTTAAACATCATAGTGTATCGCTACACTTCAAAGAGAAACATAATCAGGATCCCTCCTTAGCACAATTTTGTTGGATAGATTGCGTACATCCATCATGGAGAGGGTCAAACAGGGTCAGGAACCTCTCACAGAGGGAGACCCTATGGATATTCCGTTTAAAATGTCTCTTGCCTAGGGGCCTCAATATTGAGGTAGATTTGAATTGCTTTATAAATAATTTTTGAATCAGTTGAATAATAGAGATTTCCCTGAATGATTTATATGTTCCTGAATATTGATTAAAAATTTTTTATGTCAGTTGACCTTGATCTTGGGGATGCTGTTCACTAATATGCAGTGACCTTGCATTTAGGATATCTAGAGTGAGTGGCACTATATTAAGCAATCTTACTCTTAGACTCATTAGATTTGATTCCCCCCTACACTTGTGTGTTTCTTGGACTGATTAATTAAGAAAAGTGTGCTAAAAAAAAAATAAAAGATTTTTAATTTTTTACGTATAATATGTCCAAATTGATGTAATTATAGGCCTGACCTCTAGGGGGCCCCACATAGTTTATTTACTGGGGTGTGGGGTGAGTAATATGTTGCAGAACATGAACACCATCAGCGAACTATATATGTATATATACACTTTTTGAACTATATGTATACATACACAACTTTTATTAGCTGCAACAATTTCATATATATAAAAAATTATTCTGATTAACTGGATGAATCGGCTGTAGAGTAGTGTGCGATTTTAATCAAATTATATTTAAGATATATGGACTTCATCTGTATTTTTATTTGTATTTTTATTTTTATTTGTAATTCTGTATAATATATCAATCTGCATGTGTGAAACATGTATTCATTATTCACTAATTTTATTAGCTATTTTTAATTGATCTAATGTCTTCCGATGTACATCACTGACATTGAGATACGGCGACACTAACGAAAGATTTGGGAATGCAGGCTCATATGTAATTGCCTCCCTTGTTGATGGTGATCGTCTCAATGCGGGATGTATTGTGGCCGCGGGGACACCTGGTGAGCGGAAGTGTTACGTAGCCTTTAGCCGGGTTAGATGTGAAGGGTATAAGAGGGGGAGGAGCCGTACCGTACAGCAAATCCCATGAGTAAGTTAGGTATGACGAAACATGTCAGGGCGTGGCTGTACGGCATCCATCAGTAGCAGCGTGTGACGGAGGACGCGCTGTATCGAATCTGAGTTTGTGAGCGGGGGATCCAAGTTTGAGCAGGCGAGGATCAGTGAGTGGTGGTGAGAGCCTTATCCGCACACCTTGGGTCCGCCGTGACCATCATTACATCTGGTGTTGGGCGTTTACACAGGAGGACTGGGAGTTTATGTTGTTGTGATTTTTTTGCTTGGCTTAAAGAGATTTTATGTGAGTGCAATGTTTGAAGTATACACAGTTAATTAAATTTGGTTTTACGTTACTACACTATCAGTGCATTTTTTATTTGCACGTGGAATGAAATGGTACATACACGGATGGAATTTGGATTTTTCGCTCAAACCAGATTGTAAGGTTTATCACGCTTATGTGCCAAAACACGAGAGTGTGAGGCATATTTATCCGGTGAGTGTTCAATCTGAAGGGAGAGGAATCACTGGCACGTTTGATTTGGTGGACATTTAAGAAATCTGCACCTCATTCACGGTGTCTTCTCTATGGATATTTCTATGGATGTGTCTCTTCTATGGATGGACTTTACTATCTAATCTTTGTTTGACCCAGGGGGGCGATTTATGATGCACAATTGATGGCTTTGTGTGATATATATGATTTGTTTATTTGATATCACTCAGTACACTGGTTATACACTTGGTCACTGCATCACGTTACATTATTAACACCAGCGCCGCTTATATTAATTTTCTGGTTTTGCAAATTAATAGAGTTTACACAAGTAATTTGTGCCCCCTAACCTGCGGACTTTTAGCCCTCCCCGACTCCCTTCAAATAGTATTGATCTACCTGATTCCTATACTGACCACTACACTAACCTACTTGATTTCAACACTGACCAACCTGATTCCTTTACTTACCATTACACACTACACTGACCACTATACTATACTATCCACTACACTGACCATTACACTACACTGACCACTACACTGTCCACTATACTACACACTACACTGACCACTACACTGTCCACTACACTACACTGTCCACTACACTACACTGTCCACTACACTACACTGACCACTATACAACACTGACCACTATACTGTCCACTACACTAACCACTATACTGTGCACTACACTATACTGACCACTACACTATACTGTCCACTACACTGTCCACTATACTGTCCACTATACTACACTGACCACTACACTAACCACTATACTGTGCACTGCACTATACTGACCACTACACTATACTGTCCACTACACTACACTGTCCACTATACTGACCACTACACTGTCCACTATACTGTCCACTACACTACACTGACCACGACACTGTCCACTATACTGTCCACTACACTACACTGTCCACTATATTGACCACCACACTGTCCACTATACTGTCCACTACACTGACCACTATACTGACCACTACACTATTCACTATACTGTCCACTACACTACACTGACTACTATACTACACTGTCCACTACACTACACTGTCCACTACACTACACTGTCCACTATACTACACTGTCCACTACACTACACTGACCACTATACTACACTACAATACACTGTCACTATACTACACTGACCACTATACTACACTACACTGACCACTACACTGACCACTATACTACACTGTCCATTATACTACACTGTCCACTATACTGTCCTGCCTACAGTCTTCCTATACTGACATTACATTTACGCGCCTCTCTCTTCTCTTCTCTTCTCCCTCCCCCCCGTGTTTATCCATTCCTCACCTTCTTGTCCTGCATCGGTCCGGAGGATAGAAGGAGGAAGAGAAGACAGCACCCCAGCGGCTCACACTTTCCAGTGCTTGTCTCCCCTGCGCTCCTGCCGCCACGTTCATTGTTTCCCAGTACACTGTGATTGGTTGTATGGGGGTCATGTGCGGAGGCAGGACTTCAGGAGCAACCGTGATCGCAGATAGGCCAGCCACACGCCGCACATGACCCCCATACGCCCAATCACAGGGCGCCAAACACTGAACATGGTGGCCAGAGCGCGGGGGACACAGGAAATTAAAATTAGAAGGAGGCAGCCAGTAGTGACACTACTGGTACGAAATTGCGCCCCCCTAAATGTTGCGCCCGGGGCCACGGCACCCCCCACGCTACGCCACTGTACATAATCAACATTTTATAATTGAGGTAGAATAACTTTGTACATTCTTCTTGGAGGAGACTGAGAACAGAACTCGTACAGCATACATGCATGTAAATAGAGCCTAGGTAGGGCCCTACCACCAGCTAAAAAAATGTTAGCACATTCAAAGTATTGACCAAGATATACATTTCTTGTGATGATTCACCTACAAAAAAACAAAGTTAAAAAGCAGCATAAATATCACAATTTAATGTTGGAGCACGATCTCAGTGGAAATGGCCCTCCAACAGAACAACAGTGCACAGCAATAGGCTATAGCATTAGAATATAGTGCTTTAGAGTCCATAAAAAATTTTCACCACTGTACTACAACTTAGTGGCCATAAATACATACACTGAACTTAATTAAAAATCTAAATTTTTGTAAAGATCTGCGTGTCATGATCATGTAATGATCATGACATGCCATTATCTTCCAGAGCCCTGGAATATAGCAGAGATACATCCTATCTAACCTAAATCTTAACTACTATAATGATATAACACATCCTGCCTAACAGTGCTAATCCCTGAATGAGGGCAAACAAATGTTTTGCAGTGTTATGTAAAATCTTTGTAGGACACATTTACATGTTTACATTATGGCCAGTGGCTTTGCAAATTACATCTCTTCTTAATGCAAAAAACTATGAAAACTTGCCTGTAAGGCATATACCAGAGAAGGGCAGTTCAATGCAACAGCTCACCTGTAGAAGTTTGGGTTGAGGACTTGCTCCATCTTGCCATTAGGGCCCAAAGTATTGACAGACCATACCTGGTCCCTGCATCCAGCTTTCCTTACAAAATCACCTTGTCCTTGTAGATGGAGCGGAGCCCCCCCTCACACCAGGAGTCCCCAGCGGAGGCCCCCTCACACCAGGAGTCCCAAGCGGAGCCCCCCTCACACCAGGAGTCCCCAACAAAATCGGGAATGGAGTCTAAATCCCGGGAATGTCCTGGGAAATCCGGGACAGGTAGCAACTATGGTAATGACCTGTTACAAACATGGTGTGATCACCCTGGAATGCTAGAATTCTGGAGGAATAGTTCATCAGGGGAGGAAGATGGTGGAAAAATTCACTTAACGGAGAGAGGGGGAGGAATCCAAGCTGCTCAGGCATAAACCATATGACGATCAGTATAGTTTAAATATCATCTCACCACCTCTGCCATCTCCGCTAGGACATCCACCGTTCACTCCCAGTCTTCCTCTGCTCTGCCATCAGATGTCCCCAGCGGAGCCCCCCCTTACATCAGATGTCCTCAGCGGAGCCCCCCTCACACCAGGAGTCCCCAGCGGAGCCCCCCCTCACACCAGGAGTCCCCAGCGGAGCCCCCTCACACCAGGAGTCCCCAGTGGAGCCCCCCTCACACCTGGAGTCCACAGCGGAGCCTCCCTCACACCAGGAGTCCCCAGCGGAGCCCCCCTCACACCAGGAGTCCCCAGCGGAGCCCCCTCACACCAGGAGTCCCCAGCGGAGCCCCCTCACACCAGGAGTCCCCAGCGGAGCCCCCCTCACATCAGGTGTCCCCAGCGGAGCCCCCCTCACATCAGATGTCCCCAGTGCAGCCCCCCTCACATCAGATGTCCCCAGTGCAGCCCCCCCTCACATCAGGTGTCCCCAGTGGAGCCCCCCCTCACATCAGTTGTCCCCAGTGGAGCCCCCCCACATCAGGTGTCCCCAGTGGAGCCCCCCTCACATCAGGTGTCCCCAGTGGAGCCCCCCTCACATCAGGTGTCCCCAGTGGAGCCCCCCTCACATCAGGTGTCCCCAGTGCAGCCCCCCCTCACATCAGGTGTCCCCAGTGCAGCCCCCCTCACATCAGGTGTCCCCAGTGCAGCCCCCCTCACATCAGGTGTCCCCAGTGCAGCCCCCCCTCACATCAGGTGTCCCCAGTGCAGCCCCCCCCTCACATCAGGTGTCCCCAGTGGAGCCCCCCTAACATCAGATTCCCCCAGCGGTGCGCCTCCGCACCTCAGGTGTCCTAGTAGTGTAGTAGACAATGTATACTGTCTTCCTCCGCCGGCCGCATGGCTAGAACCCCGCCCCTTTCCATAACAGACTGGCAGCAGGGCGGGGGGTAGGCGGGGTGAGGCGGGGCGGAGGGTGGGCGGCGACGCAGGAGCTTCGTCTAGCCCCCCCAGCCGTCTTCCTGGTCTTCTGAAAAATGGCGGCCGGCGGAGACAATGTCTCTGACGGCCGCGGACCTCTAGCGGCAGGCGGCGGCAAAAATCCCTGAAGAACCGGATTTCTCGGGACATTTACCGGGAAACAATAAAATCGGGAATGGAGTCTAAATCCCGGGAATGTCCCGGGAAATCCGGGACAGGTATCAACTATGGTAATGACCTGTGTCAAACATGGTGTGATCACCCTGGAATGCTAGAATTCTGGAGGAATAGTTCATCAGGGGAGGAAGATGGTGGAAAAATTCACTTAACGGAGAGAGGGGGAGGAATCCAAGCTGCTCAGGCATAAACCATATGACGTTCAGTATAGTTTAGATATCATCTCACCACCTCTGCCATCTCCACTAGGACATCCACCGTTCACTCCCAGTCTTCCTCTGCTCTGCCAGAGCAATAAAGCTCCTAGATGTCAGTATGGATGAGTCAATGTCTCCATAGCTCAGGAACCTTTCCAGGGGTCACTGTGCCTCCGACATGTAAAACCATGTGAAGCTGCTCGTATTGCATACTACGGCCATCCCTCCATCACTGACGTGCTGATGCTGTGTTTTGCTAGCCTATCGTTGCTAGCTTCCTCAGAGCAAGGAGGGGTCAGTGAAGTTATCTTAAATAGTGGCCAGATCATGTAATTGCTATCAATGGCCACTAGATGTCATCTTAACCTTATTACTCAGACATTCAGCACATTTAAAACACATCCCATTGAATGCATTTGGCAGCCGTGGAAAATGGAATAGAGATTATCAGTTTAAAAATAATAAAAAGAGGGGCGTGGCCTAGCGCGGTATGTGAACAGACCTGTTTACTGGAGCTCCCGCTGTTGATCCTCTGATTGATCCTCTCCTCGCTTTTTCTGGTGCCCGAAAACCACAGTGACTGGTGCCTACAATCTCCCTGTCACTCCAGGACACAGGTACAGCTGCAAATTTGGGCATGATGACCCGAAGGAACCGCGGACTTCCAAGATGGCACCTGGACATCTCAGCCGCAGAGAACGCCACGAGGCCAGGACAAGAAAGCAGAGCAGGAGGGTAAATCACAGAAACCCCCTAAGACCAAAGACCAACACAGGGCTATGCTATATTACGCACAGAAGCTGGCAGGCTCTGCAGATTCCACACAGAACAGTACACAGCTTCCAGCAGTGTCCATGGAGCAGGCAGGCAGGGGGGACACAGACAGGCTGCAAGACGCTAATACTATGGACTCTGTCCCTGATCCTATGCCGGGCCTGTTTGATTTGCAGGTGGAGGATAGCCCACAACCCACGCTCAGTGAAATACTACATGCGGTTCACAAATGTACCGCCTCAGTGGATGATCTCAAAGAAAAATTTGGGGGGTTGAAGGAGACAGTCTCTCTCCTCCGCCAGGACATTCAAAAAATCAGGGAAAGAACCACAGCAGTAGAGGGGAGAGTAAGTGATATAGAAGACCAGATGCCACATTTAAACAGAGATGTAAGGGGGGCCGCACAACATGCTCACCAGGCCTTTGAAAAGACTGACGATATTGAGAACCGCCTGAGACGCAACAACGTCCGTATAGTGCGGCTCCCAGAGAAGGTGGAGGGCAGGGACCCCACGGTGTTTGTTGAAGGATGGTTGCAGGAAATATTTGGCAAAGAGGCCTTCTCTCCTCTGTATGCGGTGGAACGGGCGCACCGTGACCTCTCCCACCTGGAAACCCCCCTAGAGCGATGCTGGCCAGGCTCCTTAACTATTGGGACCGTGAAGTAATACTACGACTTGCTAGAGAGAAGGGGGCTGTACAGTTAAACGGTACCAAAATCTCCTTTTATCCCGACTTCTCAGCTGAAGTACAGCGCAGAAGATCCTAGTTTGCAGATGTTAAAAAATGACTGCAACGATTACAGCTTAAGTATGCAATGCTATTCCCTGCCAAGCTGCGAATCACAGCCGGAGACCAGAACCACTTCTTTGAAAACGTGCAAGATGCTGCAGGATGGCTGGACCAGAACGAGCAAGACCTGCGTCGCCGCAGATGCGAAAATGAGGAAGGATGACTACATTTACCCCATGTGTTGCAGGTATACAGGGCGCCCACATTCTACTGCTGTTAACGATCCTTATACAGAGGACCTTTCCATATTACCAAGTACCAGCGAGTGACTCTCAATATTCTATGAGCTTTTGACAATTGTTGTTTAACCACTTAGGTGAACTCAACATGTTGCCACTGTTTTTATGGCTTGAGTTTTTGTGCCCCGTTGGCGCGGTTAGAGCATTCCGAGCCCCACGATTTTTGATACCCCTTCGCTCGGCACTGTCAGCGGGGGCTGTTTTACAGGTTTTATTTTACATTTGGATTTATTATTTATTATTTGGTTCACTGTACTCTGCAAACGAGTCTACAGCACTTTCACAAAAATTTTGATGCTTCTCCACTGCATGAACTGCTTCATCACCACCTCCCGTGACCCACGCTGCCGGTTGACCATCTCAGTCCGCACATGGACTACAGATTGGAGGCCCACGGATGCATTACCCAGTGCCACAGGACCTTGTTACACTTACAAGAAATGGATTACATTTTTGTAATGTCGGATACACCCATAGTGTCCTGGAACGTCCGGGGAGTGAATGATCTGCTAAAAAGATCTATGATCTTGGCTGGACTACGGAAGTTCCACCCGGCTATAATTGGCCTGCAGGAGACCCACCTGAGGGTTGACACGGTCAGCTTCCTGCAGTACGCCTGGGTGGGTAAGGCCTATCACTCCACTCACTCCGCTTTTTCACGCGGAGTGAGTGTACTGATACATAAAGCCCTAGTGTACCGGGAATTGGACTCCCTGATAGACATATCTGGTAGATTTGTGTTTCTGTATTGTAAATTATATACAATCACATTGATATTAGCTTTTGTATATGTGCCCCCTCCATTCTCCAGAGAGGTGCTGCAGCTGTTAATCTCTTACTTAGCTAACAAACCGGATATACCGGTAGTAATACTGGGTGACTTTAATTGCTATTTGGACCCTAAACTAGATAGACACCCACCTGTGCAGCCCCCTGGGGGTGGACGGGGCACTGCTCTTAGCCGTCTACTTGCAGAGGTAGGATGGATTGATATGTGGCGCAATCGTAACCCAGATAGCAAGCAATTTTCATGTTTCTCTAAGACCCATGGGTCACTATCTCGTATTGATTTATGCATAGGCACCCCAAATCTGGTTGGTAGCATATCTAAAGTGGAATACTTAACAAGGGATGGTCAGACCACTCTCCACTAGCTTTATAGCTGACTACCGGACCCCCCAGCAATTTACCCAGAGCCCCGTGGAGGTTAAATGCTTTCTGGTTGAAGCTGTTTGCTTCACAGGAAAGAGTGGCTTCTCAGATCAGGGCTTTTTTTAAAACACACCGACACTTAACTGATGTTCATTTGAAATGGGAAGCCTTCAAAGCTCATTTAAGAGGGATTTTCATTCAGGAAATACAACAGGTTAAACACAACTCCTCGATCCTGTTAGAACAGGCGGGAGATTTGGTGAGGCAACTAAAATTAACGTAACTGATCCTACTGACTCCGTCAGGGAGGCATGGATGTCGGCCCAGGATTCCTTGGACCGGCTGAGATCTTCCACTGCGGAGCCCAAAAGGTTCTTCACGAAGCTGGCATTTTACGAGGAGGGGGAAAAGAGGCCGCCTACTTGCAAAAATTGCACGATGACAACAGCAGTCGCCGGCCATTGGAGCTATTCGCGCTGCCAATGGGAAAGTAGTTAACTCACCGGAGGTCATTATATCCGAGCTGGCATACTTCTATGGAGACCTGTATAAGCCGAGGGATGCTTACTCGGATGCAGATCTAACCGCATACATGTCAAACATTGATTTACCTTTATTGTCTCCAGCAGCTCAAAAACAATTAGATGGGGGGCGTGGCCTGGACATGGCTGTGTGAAGTTGTCTTTTTCTTGAGCTCCCGGCCCCGGCCTTTCCTTACCAGCAAAATCAGCATTTAGAACGGCATGCAATCGGCCAGAAGATGCAGGACAAGAGCAGTACCTCGGGTGACTCATTTCAGCGCACCCTCCAGTGATATACACCGCTATTTCATCCAGAAACAGAGGGCTTCCCCCAGAGTGAGAGCGGCGGCACCACGAGGCTCCTCACGCAGTACTGCAACAGTGGCACAAGTTCGGAACGACGGGGAACACCCTACTGACATCCCCGCCTCACCGGACCGTTCCAGTACTACAGCTCACCCTGAAATGGCAACCCCTGGACAAACTCCCGGGAACTACCAGGCAGACCAGGACATTCGGGCGCTCCTACAAGCCCTCCTCTCTCGAACGGACATTGAAGCCCTTATCCTCCGGCTGGAGGAGACCCACCGCCGAGACATAAGTAAGGGTTGATGTCACCACTCTGGCGGATAGAGTGACAACGGGTGAGGCTTCCATTTCCACATTGGAAAACCGGGTGACAGAACTCGAGCGATCCCGGGACCAGCATCGGGACACCGCCATTACCCTCCAGCTCCACCTAGAGGACATTGAGGACCGGAGCCGTCGGAATAACTTACGGCTCCGGGGAATACCAGAATGAGCAGAAGTGGAGGACATGGGGAGACGGTGCAGGGGATCTTCCGAATCATCCTGGAGGACCCATCCAGCCTAATTGAAATGGATAGGGCACATAGGGCTTTGGGCCCCAGATCGGCAGACCCGGAGAGGCCCTGTGATGTTATTTGCAGACTGCTGCGCTACTCACAAAAAGAGGCCATATTACGTAAAGCATGGGAGATGGGTGAGGTGGTGCTGGAGAGATCACCTATCAAAGTGCTACCTGACCTTTCCAGAGCAACATTAAGTTGCAGAGCCCTGTTAAGACCCATCTTGGACCTGGCCAAACAGAAGGGATTTTCCTACCGGTGGCGATACCCACTCGCGGTAACATTCTGAAAAGATGGAGCCGCCTTCACCCTGCAAACACAGGGGGATCTCCCTGCGCTGTTCCGTTTCCTTGATGCCGACCAGATTCAAGTACCAGACTGGCTTCAAATATTATCACGACCTTCAGGCAGATCCGGCGTATCAACGTACCGGGGACCGGCACCACCCCGCCAACAGAGGAGCAGAAGAAGACAACGGGCTGCATCGGGAGAGGAGCAGCGTGAGTAAGATGAACCCCACGAGACCTTGACAGCCTCCCCCACATGGACCCACAGTTGACACTATCCCCATAGAAAGCCGCTATCACGGGGTGACACTCTCATTAAGAGTCATGTGTATTGTTGGCGGGCACAACTTTAACCAACGGCAACTACCGGTCCCCCACGCGGGAGGATTTCCCCCCATTCTCTGCTTCAGCAGAGACTAAAGACGTGGACAGTACATATACTGACCCTCCTCCACCCCACCCGCAGACCACGGCATCCTCTCCTTCGAACAGAATACTGTTCAGAGCTGGCCTATATATAAAAAAAAAAAAAAACCTGCACAAATAACATGACAACCCGAGACGGTGCAGATGAATGCTGCTGGGAGTAGGGAACTCCTCAGAACCCACTACATGTTGCGTTCATGGCACATACATCTGCTCAAACCCCGCAAACTGAGCCAGCGTATTGATTATAAGACGATGCTACGGGACTATCTCCGTCTTAGTGACTATATGACGGGTATACCCTGTACCCCCGCTGGTGGATAAGTAGCTGACGATATAAATAATGCCAAACAGAAACTAAATACTATTATCCCCGATGGAACCACTGAAGAAAATTGCACGAAAAGAAACAGGAAGGCAGAAGTGGCTGAACCATCCTGACTATACCCTGTTTCAAGGTGACACCTTGCGGACCAGTTTATACCTTAACCAAAAAGACCCAAGTCAGGGTCCTCAGGATCTACTCTGTTAACCTCTCTCTCTACCTCAGCTATAACGCTGGGGAGGAGGAGGGCTTTACCTGGGGGGGTGTAAGAGGGAGGAAAGGGATTACCCCACCGACGTTGGAGAGATGTCTGCAAACAGAGGACAGGTAATAAATCCCCGCACTTTACAGTACTTTATGCATATTGAAGTTGATAATGGCCACCCCTCCCCACCCTTGCAGACCCTCGCCTAGATAACTAACTGAAACTTTGCATGTTGAGGGTCTGGAGGACTTGGAGTCATCTTGCTCCTGCAGGGGAACCCTACTGAGGGGGAGAGGAGCAAATGCCCATAAACACTAGACCAGGAGACAGACGCTTGCCATGTGTCTATGTGGCCAACGGACTAAGTCGAGGGGGGGGGGACATCCCCTGGCTCACAGGCGCATAAGGTCACTCATAACACCCAGCGAATTAAATTCAAAATTCTAACCACAACATACAAAGCCATTCACAACTCTGCCCCAAGCTACATCACTAATCTCGTCTCCAAATATCACCCAAATCGTCCTCTCCGCTCTTCTCAAGACCTCCTGCTTTCAAGCTCTCTCATCTCCTCCTCCCATGCTCGTCTCCAGGATTTCTCCAGAGCCTCTCCCATCCTCTGGAACTCGCTACCTCCATCTATCCGGCTATCCCCTACTCTTGCTACCTTCAGGCAATCCCTGAAAACTCATCTCTTCAGGAAAGCCTATCACGTCTCCAACTAATCTCCTACCACTTCCACCAGCTCATTCCCCACAGTTACAACCTTTTGTACCACCTGCCCCACCCTATTAGATTGTAAGCTCTTCTGAGCAGGGCCCTCTTAATCCTATTGTATTGTATTGTATTATATTATAACTGTATTGTCTCCCTTTTATATTGTAAAGCGCTGCGTAAACTGTTGGCGCTATATAAATCCTGAATAATAATAATAAATAATAACCTAAAGAGGAGGGGGGGGGGGGGGAGAGGGGGGGGGGGGGAGGCAGTCAGGGTTAGGGTCATTTATCTAGAACGTTTGCTATAACTGCTCTACTGCTCCAAGTTTTATTGTTTATATGTTGGAATGATCTATACCATTTACTGCCTTAATATATATGTTATCCGTGTTATAGAAATACTGTATGACGTTATTTCTAGTCAAACTGCCGTTATAAGATATGACACTAACAAGTGCCTGGGACAGATGGAGGGATCTAGGAGCTCACTTCTCTGGCTCTGTTTATCCACCAACCCACATAGGCCTGCGCTCAGTACCCAGTAAACAACTGGAGAGCACTTTAGCTACCTCTAGCTACACTAGCATTTTCTCTTAACGCTGCACAGCCTCCTAACAAATTCCTGCTCTCCTGGGATTGCCTGTCCAATCCCACTACTCTACTTTTCCATCTGTTCCTCTCCCTTCACCGTTTCTGTCCCTTCCACACACATACCCTCCTACCCTAAACCCCCCAAAACTCACGAACATGGATGTACTGAATACAGTCTCACTAAATGCAAAAGGGCTGAACACACCCCAAAAAGAGACGTATGCTGCTTCATGACATGCACCGCATGAAAGCAGACATCGTCCTCCTACAAGAGACACACTTCAGAGTAAATACTCTGCCAATTCTTAAAAACAGGTATTACCCCACGGTATACCACTCCACATACACTGAAGCAAAATCCAGAGGGGTATCCATACTATTCTCAGCCAAGGTACTGTGGAAGCTCACTGATGTAGTGACTGACAGTGAGGGATGATTTCTATTCCTGAAAGGTCGAATTGGAGAAACGCTGATCACCTTAGCAAACCTTTACGTTCCAAATGACCATCAGGATAGATTTCTGAAACATCACATAGAAAGTCTCATGTAATTTACAGAAGGACAACTTATCATAGGAGGAGATCTAAATATCCCTCTAATACCGACAGAAGACACCTCCACTGGACTGTCTTCGTCTTCACGGGACGTACGCAAGAGAATTACTACATCATTACACTCCGCACAACTAATAGACGCTTGGCGCCTTTTCCACCCTGGAGAGAGGGATTACACATTCTATTCTAGACAACACCAGACGTACTCACGTATCAACTACTTCTTGATTTCCCACAGATACCTACAAGCTATCAAAGACACCACAATAGGATCAATCACATGGTCAGACCACGCCCCAATAACCCTGTGCTACGCAATCTCAGATATGCATAACACACAAAGACAACCATGGAGGCTGAACAGCTCACCAGGGATAATATGGGAGGCTCATAAGGCCGTAGTCCGCGGGGTTCTTATCAAACTTGGCTCCGGACTTAAAAAACAAAGGACAGCGCAACTATCCTCATTACTTCTCAAGCTGCAGACACCAGAGTCAAAACATAAACAATTTCCATCAGACCAAGTAAGCATTGATCTTGACACCACCCGCAAACAGATCATTGACCTATTACACTTCAAAGCCAAGGCCGCACTCCAGATTTGTAGGAAAAGAGTTTATGAATCAGGGAACAAATGCGGAAGGCTACTAGCCCAGACCCTGCGGACACAAAAATTAGCGTCTTACATCCCACATATCATATCCTCCAAAGGACAAAAATTCTCCTTACCACATCACATCTCCCAAGAATTCAGATCTTTCTATATTTCTCTTTATAACCTGAACACAACTTCACCAACTCAGGAAATGACATCAGACTATGTGACCTCCTCCCTTATGCCAACCTTGCCGACAGAAGCTAAGGAAATATTAGAAGAACCCATCACCTTAACAGAACTACAAACAGCACTAGGAAACACCAAACCGGGCAAGGCGCCGGGACCGGATGGACTCACCACCGCATACTACAAAACACTACTCCCCTCCATAGGTAAACATATGGTAGACCTATTTAATAACCTTAGCTCAGGGGCAAAACGACATAGCTCCACACTACAAGCGCAGATAGCTGTGATACCAAAAGAAGGCAAAGACCCAACCCAATGCAGGAGTTACCGCCCAAATTCCCTATTAAATACCGATCTTAAACTTTTCACCAAGATTATTGCCTCCAGGCTACAACACTACTTACCCTACCTAATACACCTGGACCAAGTTGGTTTTTATACCCACCAGAGAAGCCAGAGACAATACCACCAAAGTCCTAAACTTAGTACACATAGTCAATAGTAAAAAAAAAACCCTGTATATTCCTTGGTACAGATGCTGAGAAGGCGTTTGACCGGGTGAGTTGGAGATTCATGTTCTCCACATTAAAACATATAGGCCTAGGAGACAAGATGCTAAGCTGGATTTCGGCAGCATACTCAGACCCGACAGCTAGAGTGAGAGCGAATGGAGTAATTTCGGATCCATTTCCGATCATTAACGGAACCAGACAGGGCTGTCCTCTCTCGCCATTACTTTTTGCACTAGAACCCTTTCTATGTCACGTAAGATTAAATCCAGATATCTCTGGCATAACAGTTAATAAAACACAGCACAAAGTATCCGCTTACGCAGATGACTTGATGTTCTCATTAACGAAACCCATTATCTCCCTCCCAAACCTAATGCGCGAATTCGACATATATGGCAAACTCTCAAACCCAAAAATTAATTTTAGGAAATCGAAAGCGATGGGGATCGGTATACCACAACCACAACTCACACACCTTCAAGCCAGTTTCAATTTAAAATGGACTGATACGGCTTTAAAATACTTAGGCACACACATCCCCCCAAAGTTCTCCCAGCTATTTAAACTCAATTTCCCACCCCTTCTAAAAAACGTCCAAAAACTTCTCAACCAATGGAACAATGGCCTACATTCTTGGTTTGGCCGTTGTAACATTCTCAAGATGACAGTTTTACCCAAATTCCTGTACCTCTTACAGGCTCTACCCATACATATCCCCGCAGAGTACTTCAGACAAATACGTACGTTATTCATTAAATTTCTGTGGGCAGGGAAAACACCTAGAATTCACAAGAAGATACTCTCTATTCCAAAACAACACGGAGGCCTAGCCATGCCAGAAATCCGCACTTACAATCATGCGGTACATTTAAGTAGACTTTTAGATTGGTGTCGAGATGGAGAAACCAAACTATGGACACAGATAGAGAAAGCACAGAGTAAGATGCCTTTGAATAGAACACCATGGTGCCAGGCAGACTTACTACTGATAGGCACCACCACTAAAGTATGCACACAGCTGATAGCTCAGACCTCCCTTTCCTCCACCGACTCACCACTACGCCCCATATTAGGCAATCCCAACTTTGAACCGGGCTTTAAAGACATGAAATTTCGTGCCCTGAGAGATTCAAGACTATTTCAAGCCTCACATTTTCTTACCATGGGAGGATGGATGACGATTACAGAACTTACTGATCCAGTAGGCCAATATAAGCTAGACTTTCTGAGAGCCCACCAACTAAGCCACTTCCTCAGCACCATAGTTCCTCCTACAGCCATAAATCAACCCCTCACGACCTTGGAGGAGCATTGTACGGAGACGGGCACCATAGCACATACTCTATCCCTCACTTACAACATGCTAATTACACCTTCAGAAGACTATCAACTCCCAAGCCTAAATAAGTGGGAAAGGGACCTAAATTGTCATCTGACCAACAAGAAGAAACAGCATATCCTCATTTTCACACATAAATCATCAATCTGCTCCAAAATCCAAGAAACCAACTATAAAATCCTTACACGTTGGTACAGGACCCCAGCCCTACTACTTTTTCCAACAACTTCAGATCTATGCTGGCGCTGCAAAAGGGAAAAAGGGACTCTGTTACATATCTTTTGGTCCTGCCCCCGCATACAGTGCTTCTGGGGAGAGGTCCGCCAGATAATACAAAAATTCACAGACCGCGTAATCCCAGATGATTCCGCATACTTTCTATTACACGCAAATGACATCCCGACACGAATATACAAAAAATCGGTAGTACGTCATCTTTTGGATGCAGCTAAATCGTGTATTCCTCTTTACTGGAAATCACATTGCCCACCAGCTATTGACCTATGGCTCCAAAAAATAGAAGACAATAATAAAATGGAAGACCTAGTCCTTACTAGCCAAAATAGACAGGAAGCCTACTCCAAGACCTGGCAACTATGGAACATATTTAAATATTCAGCAGAGGAACAAGCCCTCAGAGGAGGGTCTCCACCAACTTAAAAGGATAGTCTTTCATATCACACCCGTGAGATATCGTACCCATCGATCCGAAACACAATTCATGTACGTGAATTCCCCTAGAACCCCCCCCCCACACTCTCAGCACCTCTCACTTATCCCCCCCCCCCTTCTCTTTTTCTTTTCTCACCTTCACAGGGCATTGCCCCGCTTCAATCTCTATTACTCTCTCCTATTTCACAAATACTTAGAAAAAGAAAGGAGGCTGGGCCCACCTGACCTAACTTACTACAAACAAGAAAACGAAACATCCCCACGTATATGAGATTCTGTACCAGAAATCTACAGAGGTCATAGTTTAGACAGTCATTACCAAGAACGTCAGTCACACCCTGAGCCAACTAACACTTGTCATCAGAGGTAAAAGCTGATGTTATACATACGAAAGTTAAGATATTATTCATGTACATACATCACCATTCATGTACTATGTGTTTGTAATTGCATTAATGCCTAACAAATTGTAATGTTGTTGAGGTCCCTGTGGACCAGTTTCCTGATATAAATAAAAAATAAAAAAAATAAAAAAACAATTAGATGCTCCAGTGACTCTGGAAGAACTCCAGATGGCGGCCTGCTCTTTTCCCACATGTAAGGCACCGGGGGAGGATGGCCTCCCTATGGAGGTGTATAGTCAATATGGTGAACAGATACTTCCTGAATTGTTAAAAGTTTTTAATGCTTGCCTGGAAGCGGGTAGACTCCCTGAATCTATGGCAAGAGCGAATGTAATTCTACTTCTTAAACAGGGGAAGGATCCGGTTGACCCCGGCTCCTACAGACCTATCTCATTACTTCAGAGTGATGTGAAGATCCTTGCCAAGGTCTTGGCGCTCCGGGTCAACAGGATTATCTCCTCCATTATACATTAGGATCAGGCTGGCTTCATGCCACAAAAGTCCACAGCCACAAATCTGAGGAGACTGTTCCTAAACATGCAAATGCAAGCAGATAATGGGGGTCAAAGAGCACTGCTGTCTCTTGACGCCAACAAGGCTTTTGACAGCGTCAGCTGGAGATATCTATGGGCAGTATTAGAAAAATTTGGTTTTGGGGAACATTTTATAGCATGGGTTAAGTTACTGTATGCATCCCCTCAGGCCAACATTAGAATGGCAGATAGAGTTTTACATGCCTTCGCCCTGGGCAGGGGGACGAGGCAAGGTTGCCCGTTGTCCCCGCTGCTCTTTGCGATCGCAATAGAGCCACTGGCAGCCCTTATAAGAAACAGTGCCCAGATCCAGGGGTTTCAATATGGAACTCTGCACGAAAAAATAATGCTGTACGCGGACGACATGTTACTATTCCTGGGGGATCCGAGTCATTCCTTGTCAGAGGTGATGTCCATAATAAAGCTGTTTGGCCACCACTCCGGGTTAACTATAAATTGGTCTAAGTCGGCCCTGATGATGCTGGACGGGGACCAGGGGGTTGCACTTCCTGAGCATTGCCCCATCCCCCTGGTCACTAATTTCAAATATTTGGGCATACAAATAGCGCCAAGGATTGGAGACTACTGTTCCCTAAAGACATCCCTTGCTGTCCCGTTTTCGAGACAAAATAAATACCTGGAATAACTTGAAGATGTGTCTTGCAGGCAAGGCTAATTTAATTAAAATTATCTTAATGCCCCAGCTGCTATACTTCCTACACAATACACCAATAGTAATTCCTCTAAAAGTTTTCAGAATAATAAATACACTTTTTCGTCGACTACTATGGAATACTAAACATCCCAGAATTAAGCTAGAACAGTTACAGCGGTCTAAGGACAACGGGGGGTTGGCGGTCCCCAACCCTTGGTTGTACTATATAGCGTCCCAATTGCAACAGCTGGTTGGCTCCATGACTCCAGAGCCACAGGGCTCAGTGGCGCAGATGATGCTGATTGTTTCTGGAGCGGAGACCATTCCCATGGGCCTTGAGGCACAACTGTTTGCGAAATCCAACAAACAGACCCCAACGCTGTCACTAGTACAGAAAATATGGAACAAGGTCAGACAACTCCAGGGGGTGCAAGGCTTCACAGTCCAATATGGGGGTAACCGATCTTATACTGAGCTGGGAAAATTACAACAAGGGCCCAGATGATGTAAGTACGGGGTGAAACTGCTTTCACACATATTTAGGAACGGTAAACTGCTTTCCTTTATAGAACTGCAGGCCAAGTTTAACTTTCCGGATAATATGCTCTATTCCTACCTCCAATTGTGGCATGCTGTCGCTGCGCAGGGGGACGCCAGTGAGTGGACATTGTCACCCACTCCTGTGTTCCGTGTACTGCAGTCCAGTAGTGTAACTAAAGGAATTATATCCCAATGCTACCAGATGTTACTAGCAAGACACCTACGGGCCTATCCGTGCAATGCGATGTCTGCCTGGGAGGGGGACCTTGGCCAGCTCACAGGTGAGCAGTGGGAGGAGGCCCTACAATCCATACCTACGTGTTCCCTTAATGTTGCACAAAAGGTTTCCCAATTGTTCATAGTACTGAGACTGCACTACACCCCGAAAAAGCTGCATAAGATGGGCAGGGCGGCAGATCCTTTATGTTCCCGTTGTCGACAACACGACGGGGACCTTGTCCACCGGTACTGGCATGAAGTGATGGGCACGCTCAATGGGGTGTTTCAGACAAAGGTTCCCATTGATCCTATGTGCTGTATACTGGGGGTCCTGGGGGAGGAGATCCCTGAGGAGTCGGTCAGGGTCGCATTCTCCAGGGCTCTATTCCAGGCTAGGAAACTCATCCTAATGGGGTGGAAATCTACGCTTCCACCTACTAGCAGCTCCTGGGTGGAACACATGGGACAAACCCTCATTAGGGAAAAGTACATATACCAGCACAGGGGATGCCCGAGCAGGTTTGAACGCATTTGGTCAAAATGGCTAGACACACCAGGATTAAGCCCGAGAGAGCTTGTGATGTCCAGACTCCTGCAGTCTCTTTAAACAGGATGAGGGGATGCAAGACAGATTGTATAATACAAACAGTGCGGGCTGGGATGGTGGGACCAGGGAGAGGTGAACTGTCGATATCTGGAGAAATGCAATAAGTGGATAGATCAGTTGAAACATATACTGTATACATGTACATGAACCAAAAAGGAAATAACATTGTATATGTAACTGCAACCTGAGCATTGATTATTGCTGGAAAATATGTGAATGTTCAATAAAACCTTTTTTGATTTAAAAAAAAAAAAAAATAGTAAAAAGAGAATAGAGGTAGGTGTGTGTGTGTCTCCCCCCCCCAAAAAAAAAAAAAAAACGGAAAAACAGAGAGAGCCCAGCCATCACGATGTTCCCTCAGAGATGGCGATGTAGAAAGAGCCCAACTTGTAGCTTGAAACATACCTCTGGTCAGGTGCACTCCAGCCTCACACCTGCTGCAGTCGAAGCCTCAAGACGGGCTGACATTCATCTTCACTGCTCCGATGCTGGCCACAGCCCCCCTCTGAGTCCCACTCAATCACTAGGTCGCAAACTCCACCTGACCTCCTAGCATTGGTGAGTGAGTGTTCTTTGTCCTGGAACTGCTTGAGCCATTCTGCTACTGCTAGGAGAGGAGGTAGGGCCGGGGGAGAGATTGGTTCTGTGTCCCCGGCAGTTTGCGATTATGTTGTGCAACTAGCCCCGCAGTTGTCCGTGACAAAGGTTGATTTTCGTGACTCTGCCCGGGACAAGAACATTTTGTGACAGTTGCTTAGAATTTGTGAATGTCCCAGGCAATTCGGAAACTGTTGACAACTATGTTAATGAATAACATGACCTTTCTTCCATGCTATAGTTCCGAAGTCCTGAATGTGTGTGACAAGCAAATCAACTGCCTTAAACTAGGGGCCAACCCAGATACAGGTAAATTTAGCCAGGCCTGTGTTTCATTTAAGGCCTGGTTGTTTTGATCTGGGAGTGGGAGTGTTGGTATAGTGGGGGGTGTGGCCACCTGCACTTTGGCTCAAAGATGCCTCCTCTGCTTCTAGAGGAATTGTTCTGGAAGAGAGGCTGGACTTGAGGCCTGAGTGGCAGGCAGCTCATGTGAGGAGCCCTGACCAATCATTAACTTGCATTGGCAGGGGGCGAGCCTCCTATATGAGCTGGGGTCACATGCTTCCAGGGAGGAGTTCTGGCGTTCGAGGAAAGACAGCATGGAGTAAGGAAGGTGCTGTCCTGGGCGTCCCCATGTGGGGACGCGCCATGCGCCGAGGAGGACGGATGGAGGAGCCATCTGAGTGGAAACTAAAGATAAAGATCTTTGGCTCTGCTGAGCGCATGGGGCTTCTGTGACCAGGGAACACTGAGCTTCAATGGGAAGAAGATCAAGTGAAGGAAGTAGGAGTAAAGCGGCGGAAGTAGATCTGCATATCGGATTTCTGTGACCAAGGAACACGGGACTTTGATACAAAGGAGGAGGTTAGTGTAGCATAAGCAGCAAAAGTACTGGAGAGAGTAGCGTAGCATACTGTGTGGCCGGGGAGCACAGTATGGACAGAAGTAGATGGGCTGGAGCAATAGTCTGTCGTTTATCAGGTGCCAAGTTCATGTTTGCAGTAACTTTTAGAGACTGTGGGGCTGTTTAGTTCATTGAGCCATGGAAGATAGGCGGTATAGGCCTCTGGCTCTTTGATTTGTAGCAGGAATACCACATCAGTCTAATACAGGGGAATTATTCAGAGTGATTCATCTTGTTTAACTGGAAGCTGTGAGTAGTAAATCTTCAGTCAGATAGATAGCAGAAGAAGCAGTAGTCTGCAGTGAGGACTCTACAGGGGAAATCCATTAACAAGGCCAAGGCCATGGATGATAATCTATCCTTTTGAAATCTTCATGGGCATCTCATACATCCCTCATATCTCTCCAAGTTTCATCCCACAAATAAAAGCAAGAAAACAGAGCAACTGACTGTTTATTGTCTTTTGGGTGATTGATGAGGGGATAGCAGCAGGGTGATTGGCGGATTGCTATAACCAACTCAGCAGCCCTTACGAGGGTACCGCTACATTTGTTTGCAAACATTCTGCAAGTTCTGGTTCATTTATGTTGTGCAATAGTCATCCCACCACAGGGGTCGCTGTGGCTGAATTTTCATGCTGTAGACTTGCAGAGTTCTTGCTGTACAACTTGTCAGTGAAAATGTGCAGCCAGTTAACAGACTTACAATTTAACACTGCCACAAATTTATGGCAAGTTATCTTGCTATCTGGGAATATACAGTATAACAGAGGTCTCCTCTGGTCTTTTTTTTTTTTCCTCTCATTTATTTTGATTGCACTCCACTAAATTTTTTTAATGCTGCGCTATAGCTACAGCATAACGCTGCTTTTTGAAAGGACCCATACATTTTAAACCTTAGTAGAAGAGCAAGAGCACTTATTAAGTGTAAGACTCGGTTCAAACTAGTGCGACTTATCATGTGACTTGTGACACATAAAGTCACATGACAAGTCGAAACCCATAAATTTGCAGCATTTTTTAAAAAAGGTTCCTGCACTACTTTTATGTGACTTTCTTACGACTTGAGTGCCATAGAGTAGAATAAGTCGCATTAAGTCACAATAAATTTGCACTGGAAATCGCACAACTTTGGAGTCGCACTAGTGTGAACTGAGCCTAAAACAGAAATATAATTAATTAACTTTGCACTCTGAGAGCAAATCATGGCTTTCTCATGGCTCCAAAACTATCTTAATCACTGCCGTCTTCAGTTTTTTCAAATAAAGATCAGAAGGGGGGAGTGGGGGGGGGTAGATTGGTACATGAGTATTAGTAACCTTTTTTTTTTTTTTATTAGCTTTATCATTGCCGAAGATCAGAGGGATGGGTGGTGAGGTAGATAAGTGTTAAGCCCCATACACACTATCAGATTTTCTGCTGATTTTTGTCTTCTGATTTACCAAAACCATATAATATGAGGTCAAACCTTAGGAGTTTCAATTTGTATGCAATCAGGCAGGCCCTTGCACTACATGGTTTTGGTAAATCTGAAGATAAAAATCAGCAGAAAATCTGTGCGTATGGGGCTTAAGTGCTCTGTCTTAAATTTTTAGTGCTCTTTTTATTTTTTTTTTTAGTTTAATGTGGTGACACTTGTAGGGGTCTACTGCCTTCTACTGTTAGCTGCTAATATCTCAGTTTTATGGATAATTATGCACATCACTTTCTACCCCTGTGGTCTGGTTTAGGAAACCAGGAGGCAGTAAAAGGTGAGAGGCAGACTCAGAAAAATGTTCTGTTCATGCTACTAAATAATGGACCAGAAGAGACTATCATACACTACTAAGAAAGGGACTGTGCTTTGTTTGCTCTACTGAGCTGCACCAAAGTGAGGGATTACATCTCTCAGTGTGCCTAGGTGTGTTGACCTGTTGCCAAGGAAATGTGCAGAGAGTTGCTGCTGGGACATGTGGGCGGAGACTGTGCTACTGATAGCCCACCAAAGACTGTGTTGCTGTGGCTGTTTCTATGTTGTTCAAGGAGAGCTGCCATACTACTGTCACGTCTACCCCAACGCAGGTGGTCAGACACTATGGCTGGCTACTGTGTGCTTCACCTATAGCAGCCCCCTTTCCCATAAGGCAAGCGGGCCTAACGGTACTCTGTTGCCCCCAGGACATATACACAATGCTATAGTGCCTGGTCACCACACCAGGGCAGATGCAAACTGAGCAAAGCAAACAGATAATTGGGGTTAGCAGACAGATAACGCAGTTCTATGACAGTCAAGGTAAAAGGCAGGCTGAGTTCAAGGAATAGTCCAATAATCCGGTCCAAAGTCCTACACAGGGAAATCCAAACTAACAAAGCAGGGCAGACAGACAGACAGGGAGCTTGATCAGGAACAACACAAGTATCACAAGCACCCAAATGAGGTTTGAGCTGGCTTATAACAGGCTTGGTTTCCACCCAGAGAATGATCACATTAATCAGCCTACAGGTGGAGAGACAGACAAGGCGAGTGCCATAACCGAAACCCCAGATGCTGGAATGAGGAACAGGAGCACTAAGTGATCCTGACAACTGCACCTGCCAGAGACTATACTGTTGTGAGGCAAACTAGTACATGTACTGTGCTGCTGTATATTCAGCCAGATCAGATAGAAAGACAATTAATGCCAGATAGCTAGGTCTGTGTTGCAGGCTGGTTGGAAGACCTCCTCATCACCACAGATTTTGTCTTTAAGTCTTCAAAGAAAGAAGCTGCATCATAATCAGGGGCCCAATATCTATCAGGACATTTATCAGGACATATCTCTATTAATAACTACACTATATTACCAAAAGTATTGGGACGCCTGCCTTTACATGCACATGGACTTTAATCCATCTTAGTCCCTAGTATTCAATATTGAGTTGGCCCACCCTTTGCAGCTATAACAGCTTCAACTCTTCTGGGAAGGCTGTCCACAAGGTTTAGGAGTGTGTCTATGGGAATGTTTGAGCGTTCTTCCAAAAGCGCATTTGTGAGGTCAGGCACTGATGTTGGACGAAAAGGCCTGGCTCACAGTCTCCGCTCAAATTCATTCCAAAGGTGTTCTATCGGGTTGAGGTTAGGACTCTGTGCAGGCCAGTCAAGTTCCTCCATCCCAAACTTGCTCATCCAGGTCTTTATGGACTCTCCCACTTAGCAAAGGTTCTGGTTCTTGTATCTACCTATAGGTTTAGCACAATATCCTGTTTGGGGAGGATCCCCACTACGAAAGAGGGCTACACACTTTAACCTGGTTGCTGTTTTAAATGGCAAAGATGTGGTCAAATGCTTGTAACTGTCTAAATGTATGCAATTCAGATTATGAATAAGGACAGTACCAGTAATATCATACTTACTTGACCACTATTGACAGCTGCATGCTGAGCAGAACATCTGAAGATGACCATTGTCAGGTATTTGATCAGAGAAGCTCTGGTTCCCAAGGAATATGGGACTTCTGTCTCAAAAGAGAGAACCAAGTTTTAGTATAAAGTAATTTCCTCTGCTTATGCAGACATTGTGCCATATACTTTGGAGAACGATTATATGTGTATTCATAATCTGAAAAGCTTTCAAATGTTTGCAGGCACAGATTTTTCTCTAAAAAGGAATGCCGTAGAGACATGGATGTTCCTATTTAGGCAATGACACAAGGAATAGTAAACAGCTTGAGGACCAGGAGCTCCAACTTATCTCAGGGGAAACATAAGCATTTATAATAAAGTTTTGTAAGCCATTGAATTGCTAAAGCCTGGTACACACTATCAGTTATTTTTTTTTTCCTTTAACCCAGCGGACTGAACGAAAAAAAGAACCGAGGAGCTTGGGAGGAGTTTGCTGTACTAACTATGAAATGTTAGTACAACAATCTCCTCACTGAACTATTGTGTTCTGACAGGGGGACCGCCTCTCTGCCAGAACACAGCACTCATAGCCATAGGATGCTGATCTGATGCTGGTTTTCCAGCATGCCAATTTGACAGAAGCCGGCCGGTATCTGTTGAACCAGCCGATACCGGCCCATATTCAGCCCGTGTTTACCAGGCTAAAAGCTGGCCATAGATGGCTAGAATTTTGAACAAAAATTCTTAGGAATAGAATGTTCTAAGAAAGTTTGTTCATTTTTTTAATCATTAGAGCAGGGCTCAAAATTTCAAGTCTTGAGCTGCTAGCCTGGCCTTAACAGGGTTTCTTCCCCAAGAGATTGGTCTCCAGGGGTCACTTCTCCTCCACCTCTCAAACCGTACTTGCTGCGGGCTGCGATTCCACAGACGTCACGTGCATGCTGACGTCATGCTGATGCGTTTCGTTGGCCAATCAGCACTAACTTCTTCAGACCCCTAGAGGCAAATCCAGAGAACGTGACACCGCGGTCAAAAGCCGTACATGGCGGTATACAGGACAGTGCATCTGGAAGCTTACAAAGCGGAACTAGGAGTGAGAGGTGAAAATCCACTGGAGACAGCATAGGTGGTGAGACTCTTTTTCAATATTCTGGTGGTTATCAGTAGAAGTTGACAGTGTTATCTAGGAGGAGCGGCTCTTTCTCCTCTGCTTTCAATTCTCTGTCTCCACTTTCCGCCTTCTTAAAGCGGGGTTCCACCCAAATTTTGAACAATATCTGTATGTATTCTCTTCCTTGCCTAGATGCTGACATGCCGTTTAAAAAAATTTAAATCGCCGTAATTACCTTTTATTTTTCTATTCTTCTTTGCACTTCCTGGTTCTCCTCCCGTGGGAGTAGGCGTGTTTCTAGCCTCTCCCAGACTCCTGGGAGCTAGTCTCAGGCTTCCCAGGATGCCACTGAGCATGTGCAGGAATGAGCGGTGAATGCTGGGAGCACAGCATTCACCACATCCAGGAAATAAATGCTTGTGGGCTTCAAATGCCCACAATGAAGATGGAAACCGCCTGCAGTGAATAATATAAGTTATTCTTTCCGATGAAATCTGACACAGGCGGACATATTACACACAATATGTGAGTATGTAATGCTGAAAAGAAAAGTTTGTGAATGAACTAAAAAAAAAAAAAAACGATAGATAGGTGGACCCCTGCTTTAAGGATGAACTCTATTGCAGGAATTTAGCCTCAAGTTGGTGACTCCCCCCAGACTGACCTCTGACATACCTAGTCTGTATCAGCCAGCCATCCAACTTGTTTTAGTGAGCAGTCTGCCCATTACAGCTGGGAATTAATAGACTAACTGTGATTGAAAAAATTTCTACTTGAGCTGCTCTAATGAACTCTTAACTCTATAGCATACACACTCCTCCCTTTTTGGTCTCTAGTAATATTTGGACTGTTATGTTCCTTTCTGTTATGTCATGTTTCTATGGCAATCAAGTCCTTTCCAATCCTAGACATTTAGACCAATTAGCAGTGTGCCTGACTGAATGAATGGGTGCATGCGCAGCTGCGATTTTCTTACCATGACAACGTTGTCTTTTTAATATTGTTGGATGGTCATTCACTGAATTTTTGCTGTTTTGTGATATTAATGGTGCATTTTTCCTACAATAAAATATTTGTATTCAACCATGGTGTGCCACTGAAGTGACCTTCTTGGTAGGCTATCCACCTTTTGTTTATGCATTGTTTGGTCACGTGGACTGCATCATGTATGCAATGCCTATGTGGTGATTGGTTGAGATCATTTATTATATGAATATATACTGTTTGTCAGTTTAAGCAGTAGATCCAGGCTACGCAATTGGAATATTTTCAAATCCTGACAGTTTCCGGACTGGTTGCTTCTGGCAGAAGTGATCAGCCAGAAAACTGTCGGCCCAGTCAGCCCCTGCTCCACACTCGCCCTAATCTAATTTCCACTCACTAAATGCAGGAAAGCAAGTGGAAATTTTGAGGGCTCATTAGTGGGTCAAGCTGAAGTTCATTTATAACCACAGTGACAACAAAATTCGAAGGAGCAGGATGAAAATTGTTTCTGGAACTAACACATTTATAAAAATGTATGTAGTTTTCATTTGTTCCTATTATTCAAAGTCAAATGTTAAAAGCAAACACAATCTTTCAAATGACATTCGAATGTTTGTTGAGAATTTTTGTACAAATGTTTTCCTAAGAATTTACATTAGAAATTCTATCCATCTTTGTCCAGCTTTAAATCCCCCAAGAACAGTCACGGAGGACTGTCTAAAGATGTCCCAGAGACATTAGCCTTCTGCACGATCAATTCAATTTCTGTAGACTGGTAACTACTGTCTATAGCAGACGTTCTCAGCCAGGGTTCCTCTGAGGTTGCCAGGGGTTCTTTGAGCAATGAACAATTTCTACTTCTCAGATAAGTAACCACTGACAACAAAACATGGGTTTGGCCATCTGTAAGAAATTATTTTTCCAATGGACGCCAATGTGAGGAGCATTCTTCCCAGTGACCATCACACTAATGTACCATGAACTGTAGATATAATAATTTTTGGCAGGGGTTCTTCTGTGTTAAAAAGGTTCAGAAAGACTGGTCTATAGGAACATTAATGTATTTGGCAGTCATACAAGCACACACTTTAATGCAGTGTATACTTCCTTCCCTTTGATTTCCTATAACGTCATTTGCCATTAAAGTGAGGAGATAAAGCCGGAGAAGGTTGCTCAGCCTGTGTGCCTGAGCAACCAATTGACAAGCAGCAGTATTGTCATATGAGAGGTAAGAAGTGACTCACATGATCCCAATGCCCGAAAGTAGAAAGTATTGGGTATTAATTTTTGCTCCCAAGAGCAGAACGCAACAGCAGGAGAGGTAAGTAGGCATTTTAATTACAATTTAGTATGTGTAATGGCAAAATGCAAGTTGGTAAGTAAGGAGGCCATAGATGGATCAAAATTTGTCCGGTTCAGAAAGGACCAACTGAATTTCGATCCATCTATGGCCATTCCCAGTATTATGCCATTACTTCTCTTCTAAATAGCCTAAGCAGAGTTAACTAATTTGACTGTTTGGTTGAGAAGCAACGGCATAATTCCGGGAACATTCTGAGATTTACACTTTGCTGTGTGTGCATACCTCCCAAATTTTTGAGATGGGAATGAGGGACACCTTTTACCAAAATCATGTAGGCCTAAGACACACCCCCTCAAGAAGAATTATACCAAAAAAATAAAAATTAAAAGATTGGTTAAACCCACAAGTGCTTTTTTACCACTACTTTTCCTTTATATTGGCTTTTGAAATTCACTAATGCAGCATTAATGAAATTGGATGAAAGGTTTAGCATTGTGAAACGCTATTTGAAAAATAAATTGCATTTTATATGCAACTTTAAAGACCAGACCAAAATGAATGACAGATGAGGAGGAAAGAGGGATAGCGGGACTTTGTTCCAAATCAGATACAGTCCCTTGAAGTCAGGGACAGTTGGGAGCTACAATATCTTACAAAAGTTAGTACACCCCTCACATTTTTGTAAATATTTTATTTTATCTTTTTGCGTGACAACACTGAAGAAATTACACTTTGCTACAATGTAAAGTAGTTAGTGTACAGCTTGAATAACAGTGTAAATTTGCTGTCCCCTCAAAATAACTCAACCACTTCAGCCCCGGAAGGATTTACCCCCTTAATGACCAGAGCACTTTTTACAATTTGGCACTGCGCTGCTTTATCTGAAAACTGCGCAGTCATGCAATGGTGTACCCAAACAAAATTTGCGTCTTTTTTTTCCCACAAATAGAGCTTTCTTTTGGGGGTATTTGATCACCTCTGCGATTTTTATTAATGCGACATAAACGAAAAACCCGAAAATTTGGAAAAAAAATTTAATTTTCTACTTTTTGTTATAAAAAGAATCCAATAAACAAAATTTTAGTCATACATTCAGACCAAAATGTATTCATCCACAAAAAAATTCAATAAGAGTATATTTATCGGTGTGTGCAAAAGTTATAGCATCTACAAACTATTGTACATTTTCTGGAATTTACGCAGCTTTTGGTTTATTTTTGAGATGGGAATGAGGGACACCTTTTAGCAAAATCATGTAGGCCTAAGACACACCCCCTCAAGAAGAATTATACCAAAAAAATAAAAATTAAAAGATTTTTTACCACTATCTCATTTCTTGAGGTGCTAAAATGGCAGGGCAGTACAAAATGACCCCATTTTGAAAAGTAGACACCCCAAGGAAATTGTGATAAATAAAACATGCAGCGCTAAAATAATAAAAATTGATAAATGTAAGAATTGTATCAGAAAAAAGTAATGCTGAAAAGACTCTTAACCGAGAAAACTAAAGCGGATGCCACACACAAAAAAAAAAAATTAAATGCAAAGTGATAAACTAATAAACTTAATTAAACAAAATTAAAATTGAATATAAATCAACTGATGCATAAAGGTAATGGTGAAAAGAGCTCTCACCTACCAAAACTAAAGCAGATACCACAAAAATTATTTTGACATAAATAAGTGATAAAGCATAAAAAAGTGGGTCTATGACAAGTCTTAAGATCAATCATTAAAAAAATAATTAGCAAATCACTGAGAACCAGAAAAAACAAAAAAACAAAGTCCCATTCCAATAAAAACGGTGCAAAAATAAAGGTCAATGAAGAGTCCATATGAAGTGTGAGGATAATAATCCAAAGAAAATAAGTGAAACCAGATCCTTGGATTCTTTTTATCAACAATTGGAAATCACGTAACGTAATTGATTTCATTACGATTTCTCTGTTGAGACTGATGGGAAGCAAGCGTGCAGTAGGAAGCCGGTGGAGATGCCATGATTTCCAATTGTTGATTTACATTTGTCATTACGCTTACCTTGGATGAAATTTCTTGTAAGTGCAATCTTTTTTGCCTAATAAATTACCTTTTATGAACGATTACACTATGGGAGCAATTTCTGCTTTTGTCTTTCGAGTGCCACGATTTTAGCTGCAACCTTAGATGCTGTTATAGGTTCCTGGGAGACCTTAATATTCCCTGTGCCTGGTGAGACCACCTACGGTGGTCATCCTTAGTCAGTAAAGAGCATTCATACTCACTCGGGTGTGCTATCATCTTGGATATAGGATCTGGTTTCACTTATTTTCCTTGGATTATTATCCTCACACTTTATATGGACTCTTCATTGACCTTTATTTTTGCACTGTTTTTATTGGAACGGGACTTTGTTTTTTTTTTTTGTTTTTTCTGGCTCTCAGTGATTTGCTAATTCATTTTTTATTGATTGATCTTCAGACTTGTCATAGACCCACTTTTTTCATGCTTTATCACTTATTTATGTCAAAATAATTTTTAGTTGTATCTGCTTTAGTTTTGGTAGGTGAGAGCTCTTTTCACCATTACCTTTATGCATCAGTTTATTTATATTTAATTTTAATTTTGTTTCATTAAGTTTATTAGTTTTTATTAGTTTATCACTTTGCATTTAAATTTTTTTTTTGTTTGGCATCCGCTTCAGTTTTCTCAGTTAAGAGTCTTTTCACGATTACTTTTTTCTGATACAATTCTTACATTTATCAATTTTTATTATTTTAGCGCTGCATCTTTTATTTACCACATTGCATTGGAGATTTTGTAGTAGACTTTTGGTGCCGGCCGCTTTTATTTTATTCTCAATATATTTTGCTTTATTTCTAGTGCAACGTTAACCTTTGGGTTTTTTACAACCCCAAGGAAATTGCTGAGAGGCATGTTGAGCCCATTGAATAATTTACTTTTTTGTCACAATTGCTTGAAAAATGACAACAAAAAAAATTATTTTTACACAAAGTTGTCACTAAATGATATATTGCTCACACATGGCATAGATATATGTGGAATTACACCCCAAAATACATTCTGCTGCATCTCCCGAATACAGGGATACCACATGTGTGAGGCTTTTTGGGAGCCTAGCCGTGTACAGGACCCCGAAAACCAATCATTGCCTTCAAGATCTCTAATGCTGCGTACACACCATCCAAACCATCCAAGATTTTCCTGGCGGAAATTCCGCTCGTGTGTATGCGGCATAAGGCCGTAAATTTTTTACTCCACTTCTATCTACCTACCACAGTTTCGGAGGCCATGAAATGCCAAGATAGCACAACCCCATCCCCCCCCCCCACAAATGACCCCATTGTGGAAAGTAGACACCCCAAGGTATTTGCTTAGAGGCATGTTGAGTATTTTTTCAGATCTCGCTTTTTGTCACAAAGTTTTGAAAAATGAAGAAAAAAAAAATTACCTTTTCTTTCTTCATTTTCAAAAACAAATGAGAGCTGCAAGATACACACCATGCCTCTTAGCAAATACCTTAGGGTGTCTACTTTGCAAAATGGGGTCATTTGGGGGGGTTTGTGCTATCTTGACATTTCAGGGCCTCAGAAACTGTGATAGGTAGTGAGGAGTAAAATCACCATTTTTACGCCCTTAGAAAGCCTAAATGCGGTGATTGGTCCTGTACATGGCTAGGCTCCCAAAAAGTCTCACACGTATGGGATTTCAGTGACTCAGGAGAAGCATCAGATAATATATTTTGGGGTGTAATTCCACATATACCCATGTCATGTGTGCAGGGCCGATCCTAGGGTCACAGACGCCTGGGTGCAGAAATATTTCTGGTGCCCCCACGTGGGCGTGGTCATCTTACCAACTTCTCCCCTTTACAAATGTTACTATGGCAACAACTCAAACACAGAGCTGCTCCCCTAAGAAGTCTTTGTTACCCTGGGATCCTCCCATGATCTTTTAACAATAAAGAAAATACAGGAAGAGAGTACACTAATGAGACCTGGAGGGGAGTCTCTCTGATGCACACAGAGAGGGCTTCTGTTAGAGACTAGAGAGTCTGTTAGAAAGAGCCCCCAGACATAGTACAGGAGATGGTCAGAGACTGCAGACATAGTACAGGAGATGGTCAGAGACTGCAGACATAATACAGAAGATGTTCATAGACTGCAGACATAATACAGAAGATAGTCAGAGACTGCAGACATAGTACAGGAGATGGTCAGAGACTGCAGACATAGTACAGGAGATGGTCAGAGACTGCAGACATAGTACAGGAGATGGTCAGAGACTGCAGACATGTTACAAGAGATGGTCAGAGACTGCAGACATGAAACAAGAGATGGTCAGAGACTGCAGACATGATACAAGAGATGGTCAGAGACTGCAGACATAATACAGGAGATGGTCAGAGACTGCAGACATAATACAGGAGATGGTCAGAGACTGCAGACATAATACAGGAGATGGTCAGAGACTGCAGACATAATACAGGAGATGGTCAGAGACTGCAGACTTACTACAGGAGATGGTCAGAGACTGCAGACATGTTACAAGAGATGGTCAGAGACTGCAGACATGTTACAAGAGATGGTCAGAGACTGCAGTTCCTATGGACTTTAGTAGATAATGGCTGATCAGCCCTCTCATCTGACCCAGCGATAAAGCAATGGTTCCTCTGAACAGGAGTCTGCTCACTCTGAATTGCCTGTGGCGACTCCGCTAGGAAGAGCCCAGATCTGTATTCTGGCAATAACTCCATTCCTTTCTCCGCCAGGGATGGTGCTAGGCTGTGTGGCTTTCCCTCTGGTGGCACAGGGCAGCGGGGCTCTCTCTCTGATGGTGTTCCCTCAGCACTGCCCTCTCCCTCTGGAGTCCTGGGTGTACTTCCCTGAAAGCTTTCCCGGGCTCCTGGCTCTCTCTCTCCCATTCAGCTGGGCATGCTGTGTGGACTGCAGTTTCCGTGTTACAGTGGGGCTGCCAGTCCTCGGGACTACATGTCCCACAATCCTATTCTTTGCTCCTTTTTTTTCTTCCCTGGCCGATATGAAGGCAGAGGAAGAAACATGGTGCGCCACTGACTAGTACAGCAGCGCGCGAGGAGGAGCGGGAGAGGGGAAATAAGAGCCTGCGGCTGCAGTGGCGTCCCTAGGGTTGGTGTCACCCGATGTGGTAAAACGTGGTATCACTCCCCCTCCGCCAACTATAGTCGCCCCTCAGTACAGACACCCCTGCACTAAGTATAGACCCCCCTCTGTCAGTGCAGACCCCCCACTAAGTATAAACCCCTCCCTCAGTACAGACCCCCATCAGTAAAGACCCCCCAGGACAAACCCCCCCTCCATTAGTACAAACCCCCCAGAAGAAACCACCCCCCTCCATTAGTACAGACCCCCCCGGGACAAATCACCCCCCTACATTAGTACAGACCCCCCGGGACAAACCACCCCCCTTCCATTAGTACAGACCCCCCAGAACAAACCACCCCCCTCCATTAGTACATACCCCCCGGACAAACCACCCCCCCTCCATTAGTACAGACCCCCCAGAACAAACCACCCCCCCTCCATTAGTACAGACCCCCCCAGACAAACCACCCTCCTCCATTAGTACTGCCCCCCAAAAACAAACCACCCCCCTCCATTAGTACAGATCCCCCCAGAACAAACCACCCCCTCCATTAGTACAGACTCCCAGGACAAACCACCCCCCCTACATTAGTATAAACCCCCCAGGACAAACCACCCCCCCTCCATTAGTATAGACCCCCCAGACAAATCCCCCCTCCATTAGTATAGACCCCCCTGGAAAAACCCCCCCCTCCATTAGTATAGACCCCCCAGGATAACCCCCTCCATTAGTATAGACCCCCCGGGACAAACTCAACCTCCATTAGTATAGACCCCCAGGACAAAACCCCCCTCCATTAGTATAGACCCCCCCCCAGGACAACCCCCCCTCCATTAGTATAGCCCCCCCAGGACAAACCCCCCCTCCATTAGTATAGACCCCCCAGGACAAACCCCCCTCCATTAGTATAGACCCCCCAGGACAAACCCCCTCCATTAGTATAGACCCCCGACAAACCACCCCCACCCCTCCATTAAGCTAATTAAAAAACACCTGGGCGGCAGCTGGAGAGGAGAGGACAGTGTGCAGCCGCGCCGCCCGTGTGGAGGACACAGCGTGTCAGGCTTGGGCAGCTGGCAGGAGTTACACACAGTAGGAGGAGAACTGGAACATGTCGGTCACAGACCGCCCCCCTCCCAGTGACGTCACTGCGCGGCTGGTCTCTCTGCACACAGAGACACAGCCGCTCCGATCTCCAGCTGTTTCCGCTCTCTTCCTCTGACAGGAGGAGGGAGGGGGGATGGGCTTTGGCAAGAAACACAGCTGCAGTGACCGGCGGAGATAGCCGCCTACGGACAAGGAGAGGAAGAGGGAGGGGAGCACTCTGGTGCTTCAGCATCCCCCACCTCGCACTGCACCCCCTGCACCCCGCCCAGGATCGGCCCTGCATGTGTGAACAATATATCATTTAGTGACAACTTTGTGTGTCATTTTCCTGAACCTTGTAGCAAAATATAAAATTTTCCATTGACTCAACATGCCTCTCAGCAAATAGCTTGGGGTGTCTACTTTCCAAAAAGGGGTCATTTCAAGGGATCTTGAACTGTCCTGGAATTTTATGCCCAACATTAGAAGCTTATGCCACACATCACCCACTCTTCTAACCACTTGAACCACTCTTCTAACCAGTCCTTTCTGACACTTTTTGTTTACATGAAAAAATATTTTTCCTGACAGACTCCATGGCAGCCTACATGTGGGTTAACCCGGACTCCTCTCCAATGCTATAGGACCCCACTACCATAAATTTGAGCTCACCGCTAGAGACTGCGTTCCTTTTCTGTCCTCTCATTGGACAAACAATGCACTTACGTTTACGGACGTCCAATCGATCGAGGTTGATGCCGGGCATACCTTCTAACTGTGTCAGGATAGCCCAGGGCCCAGCCATGGGAGGGTGCGTGGCTCCAGGCCTCTATGTCCAGTGGTTGGGATGGCCCTTCTTTGCCCAGGCACGGATCGGCTGGCACGTCTGAAGGTTCTTCCATGGCAGCAAGTGTGCGTTTTTATGCTTATATTTGTCTCCCCTTTCCCCTTCTCTTCCCTCTTTGGTGTCTGGAACGCACCTGCATTCCAGGACACGGCTCCCTCTTCCGGGTCCCGGCTCCAGCACGCTTCTGCGCATGTGCGATTCTTGGACGAAGCTGAGCCTTGGTTTCACACATGCACAGTGCGGCCAGGTCTATTTAAATCCCTGTGAGCTCCTGTCACACTGGGGATCACTGTAGGGACCCTGTGACAGTTCCTCCATGCACCAGGGTTCCCAGGTTAAGGTAAGCCTGCCTGGGGGTTTATGGTGCAGGGTGGGGGGGGCAGAGATGGCTCTTAAAGGGCAAGCTACATGCTATTTGGGCTCCTTCTCCCAGGACATTCGTGTGTTCCTACAAGCTGCAGGATTGTTACTGATCATTCCCCAGGGTGCCATGGACAAGTCATCGCCTCCATACGGCCAGCCCTCATGCTCTAGGTACGTGGAGTGTGTGAGGGGAGGGGGCCAGGTTCATGTGGGATGGTTGTATTCCCTAATGTGATGTGTTTTTTGCCCTTCTCCTTTTGAGTCCTTCCAGGTGGGATCACTAGTTTATTGTCCAGAACAACAGGGACCTTGCCAGGCCACAACATCAACCTTCTTCATCTAGGTCCAGACGTGACTCTCCGTCTAGGACCCATCAACAGAAGAGATGTTCCCATTCCTCCTCCAGACACCACACCCTCCGCCATGACAGCTGCTCCAATCGCAGAGCCTGCTGGGGATGCGGGACACAAGTCCCGGAGGGCAAGTCACTCTGTGATCCGTGTTATGCCCGGGCGGTTGGGGAGAAAGAGATGGAGAACCAACAGATGGAGTCTCTTGTTAAGCGTGTGGTGCTGCAATCCCTAAAGGAACGGGGTACAATCCGCACACAGAGCCAGTCCACCACTCTATCTGGCTCCGTGGCTGATGAGGCCCAGGAGGATCCGGGCCCATTCCAGCCTTATAATGCCTCCCCCGGCTCTTCAAATAGCGAATTGTAGGGAGATGAATTTGTCGGTGCCTCCGACTTCACCCTGGTTTCTCCACTAATCAAGGCGGTCAAAGAGGCCCTCAAGTGGGAAGATCCTTCCACTCCTCCGGCTAAGCAGAGGAAGTTCTTTAAACATCTGGGAAAGGAACGTTCCAATTTTCCGCTCCTTTCTGAATTGAAGGATTTTATTGATGAGGAGTGGAGCAAGGTAGATAAGAAGTTTTTTTTTTCTATGTCAAGCAAAACTTCCAGATTATACCCCTTCAAGGCAGAGGAAGTGAAACATATGGAAAACGTTCCCCTCGTAGACGCAGCTCTGATGCGACTGGCTAAATAAGTCACTCTTCCCTTAGAAGATGCTGTATCTTTCAAGGATAGCCTTGAGAGGAGAATAGACCAACCTCTCAAAAGAATTTACGGGTTAGCTGGTATGGCTTGCAAACCCACCTTGGCCCTCGCAGCCATGTCCAAGGCTATGGAAGCCTAGACAGAGAATGTGGACTCTGTACTTAGAGATGTCTCAGAAGAACTGGGCAGGGGTTCAGCAGTCCAAGAATTGAAGCTGGCATCGGCCTTCCTGGGGGAAGCCTCAATCAACCTTATTCGCCTGTTGGCCCAGACTATGCTATCCTCGGTCACAGCTAAGCATGCCTTATGGTTGCGCCCTTGGCTTGCTGATCCAGCATCTAAGCAGGCCTGGTGTAGGATTCCCTTTGAAGGGCCCTCGTTGTTTGGTAACAGGCTGGATAGCGCTATAGCCCGAGCCACGGGTGGGAAGTCGGGCTTCCTACCCCAGTATAGGCATCTGGTCAGAAGAAACCCCAGTACTGAGTGTTCAAGGGAAGCTCAATCCTACAGGCCCGGCCGGGATTTCAGAAGAAATTGGCGCAGAGGTCAGACTTCCTTCCAAAAATCTGCTAAGAGCCAGGCGTCCAGGGGACGAGAGCCAGTTAAGTCATTTTGAGATTGAGCCCGCCCAGGTGGGTCAGGTGGGGGCGAGTCTGCTTCTCTTCCGGCATGTCTAGGTGGCCTCGATCTCAGATTTCTGGACCATCAACACGGTCTCCACAGGCCAAACATGGTCAGTACTCCTCCCCCCAGATTTATTTCCACCCTGCTACCATGGTCAGAAGAAAAGAAACAGGTGTTACTGTCTTACTTGGATTCTCTGATAGTACAGGGAGCCGTAGGGTCTGTTCCAAAAACAAAGAGTTTTAGGGGGTATACTCCCCTCTCTTCCTTGTGCAGAAAAAAAATGGTTCATGGCGCCCGGTGATAGACTTATTATCAAACAAAATACAATCGCTAAACTTAAACCTCTCAACGGAACAAACACTCAACTCTCTAAACAAGACACTACTACAAACAGCAGACTCAGTAGCGCCAAAACGCAGAACACTCATCCGCAAAAAAAACTCAAGATGGTTTAATGGCACTCTCACCCTACTCAAGCAGGAACATAGAAGAGCTGAAAGAGCATGGAGAAGAAATCCTACCAAGGAAAATCATACAAACTACAAAGTACTCACGGTGAAATACCACAAAGCAATCTTCACAGCCAAAAAAGAAAATTTCTCGAATACCATCTCAACTGCCATAAACCAGCCGCGGGAACTTTTCAAAATAGTCACCCAGTCAATGAACTCGTCCTGCTTAGAACCCCCAGCAAACGATACTCAAGATTTCTGCAATGAGTTATGAGATTTGTTCATCGACAAAATCGACAACATCCGAAAATCAATCCAACAGAAAAAAACAACCAACCTCACCCAACCAAAGCAAAAAGAGGACATCAACACTAACATCACACAACAAAAAACACCATCAACAACTAGAGAAGTGTCTCACTTTGATAGATGACTGGATGACCATTAGTTCCCTCAAACTCAACGGGTCAAAAACAGAACTTCTCCTCCTACACGCTAACCAAAATCCCAAATCCAAGACTCCATGGATACCTCCCACCATCTTCAGACAGACCATCTCTCCGAGCACCAAAGCCAAGAGTCTCGGAGTTATCTTTGACTCAGAAATGACAATGGATGCACAAATAGGTTCAGTAGTTAGTGGTTCTCACCATCTCCTCCGCCTGCTACACAGACTCATTCCCTTTATCCCAGAAAAGGACAAAGCAGCAGTAGTTGGAACAATCATCAATTCCCGTCTTGACTACGCAAACTCACTCTACATAGGACTACCCCAATATCAGCTTGCGCGCCTACAGGCCATTCAAAACGCAGCAGCAAGACTGATAACAGGAAAAAAACCCTGGGAGTCCATCTCCCCCTCCCTGAGGAGCATACATTGGCTAACAGTAAAGAATCGGATTACATTCAAGACGCTCTGCCTCACCCACAAATGCATACAAGGTAACGCCTCTCAATACCTCCCACAGAAAATAAAAAACTACACACCCAATCGCAATCTGCGACCATCCAACCAAAACCTCCTCCTCATTCCCAAATACCGCTACAAAGCAAGGGGAGAACGCAGATTCGCAGTCCAGGGACCTCGGCTATGGAATACTCTTCCGACTCACATCCGCGTGGAAGAAAACCATCTGGCCTTCAGGAAAAAACTAAAAGCCTTCCTCTTCTAAGAAGCTGTTCAACACTAGACGCATTTAGCGCCTTGAGGCGATTCAGTTCGCATTTGCAGCGCTTTCCAAATCAATCATTCATTCATTCATTCATTCATTCATTCATAGTGTGGGTGTACTCACAGTAGATGTCTTTTCTTCTCGAGCTGGAACCGAAAAGGGCTCCATGAGGGGAGTTGACCTAATTTCCTCTGCCTGTGTTTACATTACACAGGCAAGGACAGTCTGCCATTCACCAGAACCGATCACCAGGTACAGGCCAGAAATCACTGGCCTGGGTCTGGAGGCTGAACGGTTCTGGAACTAATCTGATTGTCGCGGGGGAGCACGCGCGTCCAACGTACAATGAAGGTGATTCACGCAGGGGAGTCAACCTGCCGCAGTACAGCTGTGGTGGCTGGTTGGGAATTGGTTAATGTCTAAACCGCTGGCAACAAAAGTGAGAACAGCCCTAAGTGAAAATGTCCAAATTGGGCCCAAAGTGTCAATATTTTGTGTGGCCACCATTATTTTCCAGCACTGCCTTAACCCTCTTGGGCAGGGAGTTCACTAGAGCTTCACAGGTTGCCAAGTCCTCTTTCACTCCTCCATGACGACATCACGGAGCCGGTGGATGTTAGAGACCTTGAACTCCTACACCTTGAGGATGCCCGACAGATGCTCAATAGGGTTTAGGTCTGGAGACATGCTCGGCCAGTCCATCACCTTTACCCTCAGCTTCTTTAGCAAGGCAGTGGTCATCTTGGAGGTGTGTTGGGATAATGCCCTGCAGCCCAGTTTCCCAAGGGAGGGGATCATGCACTGCTTCAGTATGTCACAGTACATGTTGGCATTTATGGTTCCGTAAAAATGAACTGTAGCTCCCCAGTGCTGGCAGCACTCATGCAGCCCCAGACCATGGCGCTCCCACCACCATGCTTGACTGTAGGCAAGACACACTTGTCTTTGTACTCCTCACCTGCTTGCCGTCACACATGCTTGACACCATCTGAACCAAATATGTTTATCTTGGTCTCATCAGACCACAGGACATGATTCTAGTAATCCATGTCCTTAGTCTGCTTGTCTTCAGCAAACTGTTTGCGAGCTTTCTTGTGCACCATCTTTAGAAGAGGCTTCCTTCTGGGATGACAGCCATGAAGACCAATTTAATGCAGTGTGCGGCGTATGGTCTGAGCTCTGACAGGCTGACCCCAAACCCCTTCAACCTCTGCAGCAATGCTGGCAGCACTCATACATCTATTTCCCAAAGACAACCTCTGGATATGATGCTGAGCACATGCACTCAACTTGGCGAGTTAAACAGGAAAAATGGCCAGGCCTGTTCTGGGGGGACTCTATCCTGTTAAACCGCTGTATGGTCTCTTCGCCACTGTTGCAGCTCAGTTTCAGGGTCTTGGCAATCTTCTTATAGCCTAGGCCATCTTTATGTAGCGCGACAATTCTTTTTTCAGATCCTCAGAGAGTTATTTGCAATGAGGTGCCATGTTGAACTTCCAGTGACCAGTATGAGAGAGTGAGAGCGATAACACCAAATTTAACACACCCCTGCTCCCCATTCACACCTGAGACCTTGTAACACTAACGAATCACATGACACCGGGGAGGGAAAATGGCTAATTGGGCCCAATTTGGACATTTTCACTTAGGGGTGTACTCACTTTCGTTTCCAGCAGTATGTATAGACAGTATAGACATTAATGCAGGCACACATTTCACCCCCCGATCACCCCCCTGTACCCCCTGTCACACTGACACCAATAGCAGTATTTTTTTTTTTTTGCATTGGTGTCAGTTTGTGACAGTTATAAGTGTTAGGGCAGTTAGGTTAGCCCCCTTTAGGTCTGGGGTACCCCCCTTTAGGTCCAGGGTACCCCCCTAACCCCCCCTAATAAAGGTTAACCCCGTGATCACCCCCATGTCGCCAGTGTCGCTAAGCGATCATTTTTCTGATCGCTGTATTAGTGACACAGGTTACGCTAGTTAGGGAGGTAAGTATATAGGTTCGCTGTCAGTGTTTTATAGCGACAGGGACCCCCATATACTACCTACTAAAGGTTTTAACCCCTTGATTGCCCCCTAGTTAACCCTTTCACCAGCGATCACCGTATAAGTGTTACGGGTGACGCTGGTTAGTTGGTTTGTTTTTTATAGTTTATTATAGTTTTAGGGCACCCGCCGTTTATTACCTTATAAAGGTTTAACCCCCTAATTGCCCGGCGGTGATACAAGTTATGTTTTTAGGATCAGATAAGGTCTGCGTTGCCCCAGGCAGCGTCAGGTTAGCGCCAGTACCGCTAAAACCCATGCACGCAGCATACACCTCCCTTAGTGCTATAGTATCTGAACGGATCAATATCTGATCCGATCAGATCTATACTCCCCAGCAGTTTAGGGTTCCCAAAAACGCAGTGTTAACGGGATCAGCCCAGATACCTGCTAGCACCTGCGTTTTGCTCCTCGGCCCAGCCCAGCCCACCCAAGTGCAGTATCGATTGATAACTGTCACTTACAAAACACTAAGCACACATAACTGCAGCGTTCGCAGAGTCAGGCCTGATCCCTGCGATCGCTAAGGCCCCTTTCACACGGGACGGATCCGTGTTGATCCGCCCCGTGTTTATCCGCTGCTCAGCGGGGATCGCTCCGCTTTCCCCAGCTGAGCAGGCAGATGACAGGGCGGGACCCGCACACTGTGCAGGGACCGCCCTGTCAGATCTCCGCTCTCCCCTATGGGGGATCGGAGGAACACGGACCGTCTGTCCGTGTTCCTCCGATCCGCTCTGCAGACGGATAGAAAAATAGGATTTTCTTCCGTCCGCAGAATCGGACGAGAGCGGAGGCGGACGACATCGGGTGTTAGCGGATGTACATCCGCTGACACCCGCTATCCCATAGGGATGCATGTATGTCCGTATTTCATCCGAAAACGGATGGATGAAATACGGACATACTGTCCGCATGTGTGAAAGGGGCCTAACAGTTTTTTGGTAGCGTTTTGAATCAGTCGCTAACAGTCAGGAGCTTTTTTGCCTGTGAGTCTCACTAGTGTACCCCTAAATTTAGAGCCCAAAATGGCAAATCGGAGGTACACTAGTGAAGAGGCCTACACGTTTCTGAGCATGACAGATAGTGAAGAGGAAGTCACTCATCTGTCAGATTCAGGCTCAGAATACGATCCTGTAGAGGACAGCGGCTCCATGACAGATAGCTCTGACGACGGAGTTGTGGTCCCTGCTAAGGTCAGGCGTACCAGACCCCAATCTTCTTCTTCTGTCCTTGAAGTGCAAGAACCGCAGGTCCCTCGTATGGAGCAGAGAAGTACTAGCGCCGCTGTTCCTTCTGGTGAACTGGCAAGCACCAGCGGCCTAGTACACCCTGGTCGTACATCCAGCACTGCAGTAACACTTGGTGACGTGGTGAGTCCCATAAGTGCAGTTCAAGCTGGCGAGGTGGCAAGCACAAGTAGTGTCCCGCTGCCACCAAGAAGACGAACACAGGCCCGTCGTGCCCATAGTGCCCTTCCTGCTGCATTCGCCAATCCGAATTGGGTACCCACCACTTCTGCAGCACCCGTACTTCCCCCATTCACTGGCCAACCCGGAATTCAGGTGGAAACAGTTGATTTTACGCCACTGGATTTTTATTCGCTGTTTTTCACCGAAGATCTCTTTAGATCTATTGTGGACCAAAGCAATTTGTACGCTGGTCAACACATCGCCACTATTCCCCAGTCCTCCCTTGCCAGAGATTGGAAACCAATTACGGTTTCCGAATTTAAGATCTTTCTGGGCCTTTCCCTCAACATGGGCATAAATAAAAAGAGTGAGTTGCGGTCATATTGGTCCACTGACACAATTTACCATATGCCCGTGTTCTCTGCCTCCATGGCCAGGGCACGATACGAGCAGATTTTGCGGTTCATGCACTTCAACGACAATGAACACTGTCGTCCTCGTGGAGACCCTGAATACGATCGGCTCTACAAAATTCGGCCCCTCGTAATCCATTTAAACCAACGTTTTGCAGACTTGTTTACCCCCCATCAAGTTGTCTGCGTTGATGAGTCCCTGATTAAATTTTCTGGCCGCTTGTCATTCAAACAGTACCTTCCCAGCAAGTGTGCCAGATACGGGGTCAAGATGCATAAGCTCTGTGACAGGGCCACAGGCTATACATGTAGTTTTATGGTTTACGAGGGCAAAGATAGTCACGTAGAGCCAACAAACTGTCCTGACTACATAGGAAGCACTGGCAAGATAGTGTGGGACTTGGTGTCACCCTTATTCGGAAAGGGGTACCACTTGTACGTGGACAATTATTACACGAGCGTGCCACTTTTTAGCCACCTTTTTGATCATCAGATTGGAGCATGTGGCACCGTGTGACCTAATCGCCGGGGCTTTCCCCAGCGGCTTGTAGATTCCCGTCTTAGGCTGGGGGAGAGAGCCTGCTTGAAGTGTAATAACTTGCTCGCTATGAAGTGGAGGGACAATAAGAATGTTTTCGTTCTTACCTCCCTTCATGCAGACACGACGGTCCAAATTCCTACGGCGACTGGAGTTGTGGAGAAACCCCTCTGTGTCCACGAATATAACCTTAATATGGGAGGGGTGGACCTCAACGACCAGTTGTTGGCGCCGTACCTAATTGCCCATAAGGCCAGACGCTGGTACAAAAAAGTGTCTGTTTATTTATTTCAATAGGCTTTGCTGAACGCTCATGTGCTATACAGAGCTTCAGGACGGACTGGATCCTTCCTTAAATTCCAGGAAGAGATCGTCAGAGCCCTTCTGTTTCCAGACGGTGCTCCACCTCACCTTCCCCAACCAAATGCAGTAAGCCGGCTGCATGAGAGGCATTTTCAATATGTCCTCCCGAGTACCCCTACCCAACGAGCCCCCCAAAAAAGATGTTGTGTCTGCAGCAAGTGCGGATTTAGGCGTGACACCCGGTATTATTGTCCCTTCTGTCCTGACAATCCTGGTCTTTGCATGGGTGAATGTTTTGAACGCTACCATACACTAGTTGAGTATTAGCGTAGGGTACAGCACTGCACAGACTAGGACACACTTTTACGGGGTCTCCCAAGATGCCATCGCATTTTGAGAGACCCAAACCTGGTACCAGTTAAAAAAGTTAAAGTTACAAAAAAAAGTGTAAAAAAAAAAAAAAAAACACAAAAAAGTAAAAAAGAAGAAAAAAACACAAAAAAAATATAAAATAAAAAAACCAAAAGTAGTTGTCGTTTTATTGTTCTCTCTCTATTGTTCTGCATTCTATACTGCAATGTTTTATTGTTATGTTTTTATCATGTTTGCTTTATAGGTATGCAATTTTTTTATACTTTGTTTTTTTATTGTTAACCACTTTTTTGTTTTCAGGTACGCCATTCAGCTGCAGAGCGGATTTATTTATCTTGACAGCAACAGCGTTTGCTCCCACGATACATAAAGCCGTGGCTCCAGCGCTGTCGGAGGTGATTGCACCACCACAGTTACATACTTCAGCATATATGCGAAGCGTGGGGGCAGCAGTGGGTGGAGGAGCGATTTGCTCCTGCCTTTTGCGGGAGGATGCCCCCATGCTTCGGCATATATATATTTTAGGCACAGGTTGCGTTAAATGTTTTATTTTTTACTATGTTTTTTTTTGTATTTGCTTTGCAGGTATGGTAAGTATTACTGTTATATTGTAATGTTACTTTGTTTTTTTGTTAACCATCATTTGCTTAGCAGGTACGCCATTCAGTTGCAGCGCGGATTTATTTATCTTGACAGCAACAGCGTTTGCTCCCACGATACATAAAGCCGTGACTCCAGCGCTGTCGGAGGTGATTTCACCACCACAGTTACATACTTCACAATATATGCCGAAGCGTGGGGGCAGCAGCGGGTGGAGGAGCGATTTGCTCCTGCCTTTTGCGGGAGGATGCCCCCATGCTTCGGCATATATATATTTTAGGTAGGCACAGGTTGCGTTAAATGTTTTATTTTTTACTATGTTTTTTTTTGTATTTGCTTTGCAGGTATGGTAAGTATTACTGTTATACTGTAATGTTACTTTGTTTTTTTGTTAACCATCATTTGCTTAGCAGGTACACCATTCAGTTGCAGCGCGGATTTATTTATCTTGACAGCAACAGCGTTTGCTCCCACGATACATAAAGCTGTGACTCCAGCGCTGTCGGAGGTGATTTCACCACCACAGTTACATACTTCAGCATTTATGCCGAAGCGTGGGGGCAGCAAAGGGCGGAGGAGCGATTTGCTCCTAACTTTTGCGGGAGGATGCCCCCATGCTTCGGCATATATATATATATATATATACGGTGCATGAATGCCCATCATTAGAAGTGGGCGGATGAAGGGAGGTATTCTAATGGTGGGCATACCCACCGATCAACATCTTTTTTTCGTTCAGCCCACAGGCTGCATGAAAAAAAGGTTTACAATATATGCCCAACAAGGACCAGCAACGTACTGGTATGTTGCTGGACTTTGAGTGGTTATATCAGAATGATGCCTGCAGGTTTAGGTATCATTTTGGTATCATTCTTTTCAGCCAGCGGTCGGCTTTCATGTAAAAGCAATCCTAGCAGCTAATTAGCCTCTAGACTGCTTTTACAAGCAGTGGGAGGGAATGCCCCCCCCCACCGTCTTCCATGTTTTTCTCTGGCTCTCCTGTCCCAACAGGGAACCTGAGAATGCAGCCGGTGATTCGGCCAGCTGACCATAGAGCTGATCAGAGACCAGAATGGCTCCAAACATCTCTATGGCCTAAGAAACCGGAAGCTACAAGCATTTCATGACTTAGATTTCGCCGGATGTAAACAGCGCCATTGGGAAATTGGGAAAGCATTTTATCACACCGATCTTGGTGTGGTCAGATGCTTTGAGGGCAGAGGAGAGATCTAGGGTCTAATAGACCCCAATTTTTTCAAAAAAGAGTACCTGTCACTACCTATTGCTATCATAGGGGATATTTACATTCCCTGAGATAACAATAAAAATGATTTTAAAAAAATAAAAATGAAAGGAACAGTTTAAAAATAAGATAAAAAATCAAAAAAATAATAAAGAAAAAAAAAAAGCACCCCTGTCCCCCCCTGCTCTCGCGCAAAGGCGAACACAAGCGTCGGTCTGGCGTCAAATGTAAACAGCAATTGCACCATGTATGTGAGGTATCACCGCGAAGGTCAGATCGAGGGCAGTCATTTTAGCAGTAGACCTCCTCTGTAAATCTAAAGTGGTAGCTTGTAAAGGCTTTTAAAGGCTTTAAAAAATGTATTTAGTTTGTCGCCACTGCATATTTGTGCGCAATTTTAAAGCATGTCATGTATGGTATCCATGTACTTGGCCTAAGATCATCTTTTTTATCTCATCAAACATTTGGCCAATATAGTGTGTTTTAGTGCATTAAAATTTTAAAAAGTGTGTTTTTTCCCCAAAAAATGCGTTTGAAAAATCACTGCACAAATACTGTGTGAAAAAAAAAATTAAACACCCACCATTTTAATCTGTAGGACATTTGCTTTAAAAAAATATATAATGTTTGGGGGTTCAAAGTAATTTTCTTGCAAAAAAAAATATTTTTTTCATGTAAACAAAAAGTGTCAGAAAGGGCTTTGTCTTCAAGTGGTTAGAAGAGTGGGTGATGTGTGACATAAGTTTCTAAATGTTGTGCATAAAATGCCAGGACAGTTCAAACCCCCCCCCCAAATGACTCCATTTTGGAAAGTAGACACCCCAAGCTATTTGCTGAGAGGCATGTCGAGTCCATGGAATATTTTATGTTGTGACACAAGTTGCGGGAAAAAGACCATTTTTTTTTTTTGCACGAAGTTGTCACTAAAAGATATATTGCTCAAACATGCCATGGGAATATGTGAAATTACACCCCAAAATAAATTCTGTTGCTTCTCCTGAGTACGGGGATACCACATGTGTGAGACTTTTTGGGAGCCTAGCCGCGTACGGGACCCCGAAAACCAAGCACCGCCTTCAGGCTTTCTAAGGGCGTAAATTTTTGATTTCACTCTTCACTGCCTATCACAAAATGGGGTCATTTGGGGGGGGGTTTGTGCCATCTGGGCATTTTATGGCCTTCAAAACTGTGATAGGTAGTGAGGAGTGAAATCACAACTTTACGCCCTTAGAAATCCTGAAGGCGGTGCTTGGTTTTTTGGTATCCCCGTACTCAGGAGAATCAGCAGAATGTATTTTGGGGTGCAATTCCACATATGCCCATGGCCTGTGTGAGCAATATATCATTTAGTGACAACTTTTTGTAAATTTTTTTTTTTTTTTTGTCATTATTCAATCACTTGGGACAAAAAAAATAAATATTCAATGGGCTCAACATGCCTCTCAGCAATTTCCTTGGGGTGTCTACTTTCCAAAATGGGGTCATTTGGGGGGGGGGGTTGTACTGCCCTGCCATTTTAGTACCTCAAGAAATGACATAGGCAGTCATAAACTAAAAGCTGTGTAAATTCCAGAAAATGTACCCTAGTTTGTAGACGCTATAACTTTTGCGCAAACCAATAAATATACACTTATTGACATTTTTTTTACCAAAGACATGTGGCCGAATACATTTTGGCCTAAATGTATGTCTAAAATTGAGTTTATTGGATTTTTTTAATAACAAAAAGTAGAAAATATCATTTTTTTTCAAAATTTTCGGTCTTTTTCCGTTTATAGCGCAAAAAATAAAAACCGCAGAGGTGATCAAATACCATCAAAAGAAAGCTCTATTTGTGGGAAGAAAAGGATGCAAATTTCGTTTGGGTACAGCATTGCATGACCGCGCAATTAGCAGTTAAAGCGACACAGTGCCAAATTGTAAAAAGAGCTTTGGTCAGGAAGGGGGTAAATCCTTCCGGGGCTGAAGTGGTTAAAAGGTCTTAGCTTAAGGTCAGTGGTTTTACTAGCACATGGTGGATTAGGGAGAGCACATGTTTATAGGCACTAAAAGAGTGGCTGTAAGAAGGTCACTTTTTTCTTGGCACAGAGGACAATACTGTATGTGTTTTCTGTTCAAGTTGAACTTTATTTTGAATTAAAAAAAAATAATGTTCTTTAGCAAGGAATATACAGTACAGTCCACATTAATATTTATGCTACCAAAATTAGTGTGTGTTGTAAATTGCCTCCAGCATTGCTCCTGTTTCTTCTTGCTGGAGGCTGCCATTTTGCTGAAGCCCAGAGCCCGTGAGCAGCAGTAAATCATAAAATGAAACTAAACTCAACAAGTTAACAGTTTAAAAAAAAATACATTCCTGGAATGCCGGGAATGCTATCTGTCACATTTGGTTGTGTCCTACTAAACTGTCAAACCATCCAATGGCTTCTGTCATGACTGATCACATGTGCAGCGCCATGGCAGTTGCATATCAAGCATAAGCAGCTTCCTTGGCTGTAATGTATAGGAGGGATTAATTCCTCTACTAGCAGATCGGCCTCGGCAGTGCCTAAAAATGGAGAGCAACTGAGCATGTGCAGAGCTGGGTGAAACAGTGTATTACTGGATTTCAAACAGCATAGGCACTTATTTTTAATGTTGTACATAGCTATACCTGCAAAAGGGGCCAGCCTAAAGTGATCTATCAGGAGTTAATTTTCTGACTAATGTTCCACTTTAACCACTTAAGCGCCGGACCATTTGGCTGGCTAAATCATGTGCAGAGCTGTTCTTTTTTTTTCTTTTTTTTTGGGCTCGGCGGTGCAGTGGGTGGCCTGACTGACGATGGATCTACATCGGGGGACATTATTTTTTGATTCTTAATAAAGGAATTGTTAAAAACTGTCTTTGTGGGGTTTTTTTATGTGACACTTTTTTGGTCACAGCTTATAACACATCGGTTGTTAAGGATGCGGCGGCCGGCTTCCCGGCCCGCTCCTTAGCAACCAGCTATATACAGTATTTTTAAAGAAAAAAAATGCAAAATGCATGAAAACTGCATGCAAAAACGCATCAACCACAACCACATAGATGCAAACCTAGACTTAATCTCCCCACAAAGGACACAAATAGCAAAAAACTGACAGTGCTTATATCTTTTCCTTACTCTAACCAGAATGAAAAAGTAAAGTCTGTCTTTAATTTTACTTAACATTACACTTTTGTTAATACGCAGCACATTAAAGCAGGTACAGGAAAAATGTGTGCGCAGGCTCCATTCACACTTGTGCGACTTGTCATGCAACTTTGGACCCCATTCCCCATGTTTTCCAATGATAACCATTCATATATGTGTGACTTCAAAGTAGTTCATACGCTACTTTTGGTCCTATTTTCATGCCACTTGAGGACCATAGACTTCAATGTTAACCCTCAAAAGTTGCATGAAAGTTGCACCTGAATGTTATACAATGCAACATTTGTGCAGCAGTTGTCCATTATCACTAGTCAAAGCCAAAGTTGTATCAAAGTCGCACCCATCCAAAGTTGCAGCAAAGTTGCACTGGAGTTGTACTCTAAAGTCAGCGCAACTTTGGAGTCGTACAAGTGTAAATGGAGCCTGCGCAACTTTTCTTCACCTGCAGATATTTTTTGCATTGCAAGTGGTAAAGGAGAAAGCAGCTCATCTATTTATAACAGGGGTACTGAATTATAATTCATGGAGATCCGGTTGGTAACATTTTCTTTCTGCAGAGATCCGAATCTCATTTTTCTTCTATGACTCAGGTCTTTCACATCACAGCCCCTTTACATTAATTTCCTCAGTCCCTCCTTTGCCATCACTGCCCCCCCTTACATCACAACCCCACAACCCCGACTCGCACATGCGCAGTAGGAAACGGGCAGTGAAGCCGCAAAGCTCCAATGCCTGTTTCCCTTCGTTAAGATGGAGGCGCCGGCAGCTGATCCGATGGACGATCGGCCTCGGGGGCCGACATCGCAGGCTCGTTGGACATGTCCTCATTAAAAGTCAGTAGCTACAGTGTTTGTAGCTGCTGACTTTTAAAAAAAAAATATATAGTGGCCTGAAACCCCCCTTTAAGAACACCAGAGTGGAAATATACCTGAAGACTTATTTTGCAGGAATCCTTCCTTGAAAATCTCAGCTACCCAGGCCTGAAGTTCAGGGTCTTCCTTGACCATCTCATCACTTCTATAATAATAATTAATTATGTTGGACACAAAGCTAGAAAGAAAAGAAAAGGTTACTTTCAGGGAGGAGATACACATCAAAGCTTAAGTCCAAACAGATGAATACATTATTACATTTATACATTTTTTTAATACAAGCAGTGTAAGTACCTGATTTTGACATGGTATCAGCCACTTCTATTTCATTGTACAGTAGAGCTCAGACTGGGGGACGGAGAGAGGCAGCATAAGGAACCAATCATTTATGCCACAGTGCTCATGTGCTAACAAAGAACATACTAATAGTAAAGAATAGTAAAGAGAGAGACAGAAAGATGAGCACAGAGCAAAAAAGAGATGAGTTCATCAGTCTGCTGCTTCTCTTTTCACTGTCCAGTCACAGGCTGGGACAAGACTTAACTGCAGCAAATTAAAATCAGGTCTTCTATCCTGCCAGACAAGGCTGTGCTATGTGGCAAAGCTGTGTAAGCCTGGGTTCACACTGTGGCATTGCGGGAACCAGCGCGATTCCAGTGCGGAACTCTCCCGCAGGCAGCTTACACTGCCCTCTGTGGGTGTCAATACAATGTTAATGAGACCGCCAGATTGGTTCACAGATCGCAGTCCGAACTGTGGATTAGGACAGGAATCAGATCGCATGGGTGTGAACACCCATGTGATCTGATTCCAGTGCAGGAAATAAAAAAAGTCACTGCACCTTTTTTATGCAAATCCAATGCGAGTTCAGCCATACAACTGTATGGCTAAACTCGCATTGTACAGACATCGCATGTGATCGGCACAGCAATTCGGGTGCAAATCACATGCGATGTCTGTGTTCCCATATATGAGAACACAGGCTAAATCTCAGAACAGAATGGACAAAATGTATTTGGCTTTTAAAAGCCTAGCAGTAATAGAGTCATCAGGTCAAATCCAGGGGCGGATCCAGGGGGGGGGGGGGCAACAGGGCAATTGCCCCCTCCGAGAAATTCATGATTGGCAGGACAGTCAGTCAGTGAATGAGTGAGCGGGCGGGAGCCGGAGGATGAGTGTGCGGGTTATCGAGCGGGTGGGCCAGTCAGCGGGGGTCGGTAGGTGAGAGAGAGCCTGAGCGGCAGGTCGGCAGATGAGTGAGGGGGGGTTGACAGGTGAGTCTGCCTGCGGGTGTTCAGGAGCAGCAGGACAGACATCCAGAGAGGGGGCGGTCCGGTCCGCAGGTGAGCGGAGAAACTGGCCAGTCCAGAGATGTTGCTTGTGACATCATCTGGAATGGACGAGAAGAGAGGAGGAGGAGGGGCCGCCGGGGGGAGCAGCAGCAGCGTGACATGAGAGAGAACTTACTACAGAGGCTGCCTGCGCTACTCTGCATATGCATATGAAGAAAACAATGAAGAAAACAAGTAAACGCTGCCCTTATTGTACCCTATGAGCCCTGATGGGCCCTGAACTTATCTTATTAGCCCTGATTGTACCCCATGTGCCCTGAATGTGCCCTGATGTACCCTGATGTATCCAATGTGCCTGATGTGCCCTGAATGTGCCCTGAATGTGCCCTGATGTACCCCATGTGCCCTGAATGTGCCCTGATGTACCCCATGTGCCTGATGTGCCCTGAATCCTGAATGTGCCCTGATGTGCCCTGAATTTATCCCATGTGCCCTGATTGTACCCCATGTGCCCTGAATGTACCCCATGTGCCCTGAATGTGCCCTGATGTGCCTGTTGTGCCCTGAATGTGCCCGATGTGCCCTGAGTTTATACCATGTGCCCTGATTGTACCTCATGTGCCCTGAATGTACCCTGATGTACCCCATGTGCCTGATGTGCCCTGATGTACCCCATGTGCCCTGATGTGCCCTGATGTACCCCATGTGCCTGATGTACCCTGAATGTGCCCCATGTGCAAGTGATAATCAACAACATGTGGCAGGTGACGTGGCAAGTGACAATCAGCAACATGTGGCATGTGACGTGGCAAGTGACAATCAGCATCTGGCGGCAGGCAAGTGACAATCCGCAGCTTGTGGCAGGGACGTGGCAAGGCAAGTGATAAGCTGCATCTGAAGGCAGGTCGGCGTAAAAAGTGACACACTCGGGGCTCCCACTGATTCTGCATTATGGTGAGTTGAACCATTTCATTTTATGTTAAATGTAATAATAGAAATAATGCGCTTCAATCATCCTGACACCATAACAACCATGGTGCCGTGATGATGAAAGCGCCAACACCAGCCATTACCCCGATAAATTGCCCACAAAAAAACATATTTTCTGGCAGTGCCCCTCCCGAGACTAGACTCTGGATCCGCCCCTGGTCAAATCCCAACCACTGCACTACCTGCCTGGAGTTTGCATGTTTTCCCTGTTCCTGCGTGGGTTTCCTCAGGGTGTTCAGGTTTTCTCCCACACTCCAAAGACATGCTGGTAGGTTAGCTGGCTCCTGTCTAAATTGGCCCTAGTATGTGTATATATGAATGTGAGTAAAGCCTCGTACACACGCTTAGATTTTCGGATGACCGAACGTCCATTTTTTGTGGCATGCTAGTCTCATGTCGAAAGTGAAGAGGTTACTTACAAGAATACAATACAACGTCAGAAGTGATGTAACGCGTTGAATAGTTTTGTATGTATTCTTTCGTTTCTGAGCATGCGTGGTTTTGCTCTTACGATTTTTTTCGTATGAAAACCGTACTAATGAAACGAGAATCGGACATTGAGTTCACATTCAACAAAAAATGTTATAGCCTGCACAACCAGCTTTTGTCTGACGAAAAAGAGAAATCTGCTTTCGAAAGCACTGTACTAACAATCCAAAAATTGGCAGACAGCTTGTTGTATGAATTTTTCCATCTGATTTTTGTATCGTGTGTACAGGCATTTAGGGACCTAAGATTGTAAGCTCCTAGAGGGAAAGGGCTGGTATATACAGTGGGGATGGAAAGTAAATTTTTCACTCTTTGTTATATTGCAGCCATTTGCTAAAATCATTTAAGTTCATTTTTTTTCCTCATTAATGTACACACAGCACCCCATATTGACAGAAAAACACAGAATTGTAGACATTTTTGCAGATTTATTAAAAAAGAAAAACTGAAATATCACATGGTCCTAAGTATACAGACCCTTTTCTCAGTATTTAGTAGAAGCACCCTTTTGATCTAATACAGCCATGAGTCTTTTTGGGAAAAGGGGTGGGGGGGTCAGCCTGTCAGTGCTCAGACCATTCTCCACACACTGCATCAAATTGGTCTGCATGGCTATCGTCCCAGAAGGAAGCCTCTTCTAAAGATGATTCACAAGAAAGCCACAAACAGTCTGCTGAAGACAAGCAGACTAAGGACATGGATTACAGGAATCGTGTCCTGTGGTCTGATGAGACCAAGATAAACTTATTTGGTTCAGATGGTGTCAAGCATGTGTGGCGGCAACCAGGTGAGGACTCTGAGTACAAAGACAAATGCGTCTTACCTACAGTCAAGCATGGTGGTGGGAGTGTCATGGTCCGGGGCTGCATGAGTGCTGCCGGCACTGGGGACCTACAGTTCATTGAGGGAACCATGAATTCCGACATGTACTGTGACATACTGAAACAGAACATGATCCCTTCCCTTCGGAGACTGGACCGCAGGGCAGTATTCCAACATAACAACCCCAAACACACCTACAAGACAACCACTGCCTTGCTAAAGAAGCTGAGGGTAAAGGTGATGGGCTGGCCGAGCATGTCTCCAGACCTAAAACCTATTGAGCATCTGTGGGGCATCCTCAAACAGAAGGTGGTGGAGCGCAAGGTCTCTAACATCCACCTGCTCCATGTTGTAGTCATGGAGGAGTGGAAGAGGACTCCAGTGGCAATGTGTGAAGCTCTGGTGAACTCCATGCCCAAGAAGGCTAAGGCAGTGCTGAAAAGATAATGGTGGCCACACAAAATAATGACACTTTGGGCCCAATTTGGACATTTTCACTTAGGGGTGTACTTAATTTTGATGTCAGCGGTTTAGACATTAATGGTTGTGTAATAATCATAAAGTGATCCCGCGCTACAGCAGAATTGTACAAAATAAACTTTTCACTAGATACGATGAATAAATATTGTGTAAATCTAATTCAATAATTAAAAAACAGTGCAAGTGCAAAAAGTCCATAAATTGGTAAATCAATCCCAGGGCATATGATTCAGGGTGATAATAGTCCCTTAATTAAGTCATCTAAAAAAATGTCCAAAAGAAGGGAATCGTGCAAAAGCAGTTCCAATAAAAAACTCAGTGGACAGGGAGAAGTTTAGATCCAAAAAGTGAGCTCACAGAACCCTCACCTTCATATCTTGATATACCAGCAAGTAGTAATGAACGGGGATCCTCCATTCCACTATATGTAAGACCTAAATCGCCTGAAGTATCAGCATAAACCCATGTACAGGAATTTGTTCCGCTATATCGATATCCACCACCAGGGGGTCCTCTGCTCTACCAAGTAGGTCACCTGAATATAAACTCCACATCCACGTCCTCATATAGCCTCGTATCCTCCGCAGGGGGGGAGAAATGGATAAGGGTGGGAGAGAGAGAAAGCTCCAATAGTGTAATATGTTATAAGTATAAAGGTTTTATTCCAAAGATTAAACTGGACTCTTACAATAAAAAGTTAAAAAACAGGCATAAATCTGCTAAGGCGTCTGGACGCCGCTCTCACATCACTTCCGGTATACTCCAACCTCCGGCCACTCCCTACGCGTTACGTCATCACATGACTTCATCAGGGGTCCAGTTTAATCTTTGGGATAAAACCTTTATACTTATAACATACTACACTATTGGAGCTTTCTCTCTCTCCCACCCTTATCCATTTCTCCCCCCCCCCCTGCGGAGAATACGAGGCTATATGTGGACGTGGAGTTTATATTCAGGTGACCTACTTGGTGGAGCAGAGGACCCCCTGGTGGTGGATATTGATACAGCTGAACAAATTCCTGTACATGGGTTTATGCTGATACTTCAGGCGATTTAGGTCTTACATATAGTGGAACGGAGGACCCCCTGGTGGTAGAAGTTGGAGTAACGGAACCGATCCCCGTTCATTACTACATGCTGGTATATCAAGATATGAAGGTGAGGGTTCTGTGAGCTCACTTTTTGGATCTAAACTTCTCCCTGTCCACTGAGTTTTTTATTGGAACTGCTTTTGCACGATTTCCTTCTTTTGGACATTTTTTTAGATGACTTAATTAAGGGACTATTATCACCCTGAATCATATGCCCTGGGATTGATTTACCAATTTATGGACTTATCACTTTTTGCACTTGCACTGTTTTTTAATTATTGAATTAGATTTACACAATATTTATTCATCGTATCTAGTGAAAAGTTTATTTTGTACATTTCTGCTGTAGCGCGGGATCACTTTATGATTATTATCTATTGAGAGTGGACTGTGATACACTGGAAGATTCTGCTGCAGACAGCTGTCTTTGATTTATTTGATTGTACCTTAATTGCACTTCATGCACTTTGTGATTTAACCGTTTATTTAATAATTTTATTTGAAGCCTACAGTTTATAAGAGTTCACTTAAAACACATCTTAGTAGCGCAAAGGCTTTCTACATTTTTATTAATGGTTGTGTGTTGAGTTATTTTGGGGGGACAGCAAATTTACACTGTTATACAAGCTGTACACTCACTACTTTACATTGTACTAAAGTGTCATTTCTTCAGTGTTGTCACATGAAAAGATATAATAAAATATTCACAAAAATGTGAGGGGTGTACTCACTTTTGTGAGATAATGTATATGTAAAGCAGTGCATAAACTGATGGCACTATATAAGTACTTGTAATAAATAAAAATACATTTAAATCAGCTCCCATCTATGTATTTAGCTGTTTACCTGGAGTTCAGTTTTGACACTAAATAATTTTTATCTTTAAATATGAACGATCTTTACCTTTCCATAGCTGCCCAGATCTTCATGCCATCATCCCTATACCAGTAGTTGGGAATGTGTTCCATTCCTCTCCCCTTTATATCATCAGGGAGACAAAGGCTGCTATAGGTCAGCTCAGCCATTGCTTTCTTCAGAAGTACTGGGATCCCTCCTTTCCCAGTCACTGAAGCCTTGTGAGAGAATACAGAAAAACAAAATATGTGTAAAATATTTTCACACTACGCATGTAGTGTATGCACTGCTATGTCTGTGTGGTTTAATGTACAGTATATAGGACGCACCAAACGCAATTTGGAAAATAAGAATAGGTGAACATATACAAAATATAACTAAAGGATACAAATATCACAGTGTGTCAAATCACTTTAGACACCATCATCATAAAGATCCAAGGGAGTTGAAAGAGTGCCAGCATCTTGGAGGGGTTCAAATTGGGTTAGGGACCTCTCCTAGTGCGAAACTAATGGATATATTTATTACAAACTTTAGAGCCTGCAGGTTTAAATATAAAATTAGATTTAAACTGCTTCATTGGTGATTATTAAATTATATAATATTGGGTGTGGAGATATATCATTTTTTATGATTTTTTATTATTGGGTTTTGATCCTTGTTTTTTTAAATGTATACTATGTCTATATTTTTTAAATATATGTAGCACTAACTCACGGTGGAGCTGCTGATTTAAAGCGGGCTGTTTCCGTCACCTTGTTAACTGTAATTTCACCAGTACCGGGTCTAGGGGTCCCCGTTGAGCTTACTATCAGACAATGTAGGCACCAGTATTTTTCCAATGCTTTAATGGGAGATAACTGGAAGAAGTAGCAGGAAAGAGGTAGAATGAGAGTTGCAGGGAAGTTCAAATACCTTTTCTTGGCGTAGCATCAAGGAATTTAAATCTTTAGAATGAATGTATCCTCAGCTTAGGATTATATCTCCCGGCCGCCCGGATAGGTTTCTCTTACTAACCTAGCAGCCGGAACGCAGCACGAACAAAAAGTCTCTGCCACAGACTTGAATGAAACAAACTCGTACGATCCTCTGCCACAGGATGTAGTAGTTTTCGATGAACAGCAAACACAGTACCAGAACCTTTAAGCTGACCCGGCAGTACTTGTGCGGTAGATAGATTGAATCTGAACTATGTACAGAACAGATGACCCACTAAATTTACCTATAAGCGGTAGATTGAAAAATCTACCAGCGCTACATATATTTTTAGTATATGTGTCTAATATTGAACTTTATGGAATATTGTCCAGATTTTAATATCTGTATGTATTTTTAATTGGATTCCTTAACATTGTATTTACTCTAGTTGTTGCTATTTCCAAGGTTGGAGTACTGTTATGGCAATTTTTTTTATATTTATTTTTATCCTGATGAGTACTATCATTGTCTGTATTTTCAGAGATGTATAGGCACAGAGCTATAGATGGAAACGAGGAGTTAATTGCACAGACGGACAAAACACATTGAATAGTGCTCAGATTTGAAGTTGAGGGGTTAATTGCACACACAATGTGTTGTTGCCACTCCCATAGTTGTTTGTATCTCCATGAGAAGGGAATGCTATGGAGGTTTGAGCTTAGCACAGCTGGCTAGTGATTGCTGACCTTGGAAGGGGTTAACGGCTCAGAGGCAGAGTGTTGATAAGTCTGGTTGCTGGGCCCTGCAGTCACCCCCCAAGATGAAGTTAGAAGGGAGAAAACATACATCGGGGTGTGACTGGACAGCAACTTGAATCATCACATTAAGGGCTCATTTACACTTGCTTCGTCTTCAACACACATTGACGGCTAGTTTACACTTGCTTCTAAACAAAGCTTCGGACAGGCTTTGTTAAAGCTCTCTGAATGCCAGTCAAAGCCACGTCACTAAATAAAATGGTTAGCTTACAGTCCTGTTCACATCTTGCTTTTGCTTTGCTTCAGCTTCACTTCAAAAATTATACCGCATGTAGCTTCTGTGGTGCTTCAAAGCGTCTTCAAAGCCTCCATAGAAGTCTATGGCAAAGCCCCACTGAAGCCCCACCGAAGCCTCATCGAAGCCCCATGAAGCCTCACTAAAGCCTTACCGAAGCCCCACCGAAGCTCCACCAAAGCCATATCGAAGCCCCACCGAAGCCTCTTCGAAGCACCAAGCAAAAGCAAGGTGTAAACAGGACTGTAAGATAACCATTTTATTTAGTGACACAGGCTTTAACTGCCGTTCAGAGAGCTTTAACAAAGCCATGTTTTGAAGCAAGTGTAAACTAGCCCCTGTTGAAGTCCAATTGGACGAAACGCGTCGGAAAAGGTACACTTTTCCCTACACTTTATTTTATCCTATGTGATCACGCTTTTAATTGTTTTGCTTATTGGTGTGACCCAATAAATTTATCTTTTGATCCGCACTATTGGCGCATTTAATTTTTTCCCCCCATACGAGATTCGGATACCTCCATCTTTCCCTCATGGTTCCTCTTGATCGATGGTCATCATACTGACTGGTGGAGCGGAGAGGAGATGTCCCTTGAGATCCGGGACTCCCTTCAGGTCATCCTCCCCTTTGGATCTCTAAGCCTGCTTGATTCGGTGTCGCTGACATTCGAATCCACCCGTTCTGGTAAGAGTATTCCATCTATTTCCAACTCAAGATTTCCATGCTGATGAATCATAGATCAGAAGATCTCCCATTCACATTGGATTTATATTTTACTTTTTACACTATGGGACTTCATTGTTTCACCTAGTCATACTCATGTCTTAGTTTATAATATACATGAGCTATTGAACTTTATTCATCACTTTGGTCTGCCTTTTATGTCCCAGTGGGCTGCACCTTCTGGTGCTCGTGAATGTGATCGCAGATCACAGGTGGCCAGCGGCGATCGTGCCCATAGGCCACGGGCATCGGGACCCACGCCGTGCAGCGGGTGTGCGCGTGCGTCCCCCAAGCGTCTCCTTAAGGGTACGACGTACCCATATGGGGTTTTGCCCAGCAGTGCCATTCTGCCGCACTATATACAGTGGGGACGGAAAGTATTCAGACCCCCTCAAATTTTTCACTCTTTGTTATATTGCTAAAATCATTTAAGTTCATTTTTTTCCTCATTAATGTACACACAGCACCCCATATTGACAGAAAAACACAGAATTGTTGACATTTTTGTAGATTTATTAAAAAAGAAAAACTGAAATATCACATGGTCCTAAGTATTCAGACCCTTTGCTCAGTATTTAGTAGAAGTACCCTTTTGATCTAATACAGCCATGAGTCTTTTTAGGAAAGATGCAACAAGTTTTTCACACCTGGATTTGGGGATCCTCTGCCATTCCTCTTTGCAGATCCTCTCCAGTTCTGTCAGGTTGGATGGTAAACATTGGTGGACAGCCATTTTTAGGTCTCTCCAGAGATACTCAATTGGGTTTAAGTCAGTGCTCTGGCTGGGCCATTCAAGAACAGTCACGGAGTTGTTGTGAATAGGGTGACCACATTTCCAAACTGCCATTCAGGGACACCCCCCCCCGGGGGGGTTAGGTTGGGGGATGGGAGAATGTAGGTTGATGGGAAATTTGGAGGCGGGTGATTTGTCGGGCGAATGGCTGGTGTTGGCACTTAAATCATCCCAGCACCATGCTTGATATGGTGTCAGGATGATTGAAGCACATTGTTTCTATTACTACATTATAATATATAATGAAATAGTTCAACTCACCATAATGCAGAATCAGTGGGAACCGTAAGCTTGTCACTTGCCACTGTTACCTGCTGCCAGATGCAGTGTGTCACTTGTCACCTTCATATGCCACGGCAGCCTGCCCACCTTAGAGTGTCGCTTGCCACCACAGCCTGCCACCAGTCTAACACACCAGTGCCCTGACCTCCCCAGGGAAGGTGGACCCCCCCCCTGCCGCTGTGGCTCCTCCCAGTGGCAGTGTGGCACAGGGGTTGGGGAGTCCCCTGCTTTAAAGCATGCTGGAGCCCGGAGATGATAGAGGAGGTTTGTGCCAGCAGACGTCCATGGTGAAGGCAGGGCTGGCCCAGAGATGATAGAGGTGGGTGGAGTTGACATCCATGGTGGAGGCGGAGCCTGCACAAGCCCGGAGAAGATAGAGGAGGTGGGTGGGTGCCACTGTGACAGTACGGGGGGGTGGGTGGGGCATTACAGGACCACATTATATTAGCAAGTCCTCTATGCCTAGCCCTCCCTTCTTCTGGCAGCACATGGTGAGGTATGTAAGGGTCATGGCATAGGAGTGGGCTAACTGGCAGGGCATTAGAAGAGAGAAGCAGGCAGAAGTATGGGTGTTCGGTGTATGATTGTTCTCCTTGCAGGCAGCACATGGTGGGATGTGTAAGGGGCAATCATGGCACAAGAGGGGGCACCATGGCAGGGCATTAGAAGCGAGAATCAGCAGGCAGAAGTATGGGTGTTCAGTGTATGATTGCTCTCCCTGCAGGCAGCAAATGGTGGGGTGTATGGAGCAGTCAGGGCACATAGGGGGGAGATCCCTGGCAGAGCAGGAGAGGAGGTGCCATAGGTGGGGGTGACAGGAGAAGAGGGGGGACCCAGAGAAGGTCTGTGAGTTCTCTGTAGGTGGTGGGCTGGTGGGAGGGGAGAAGTTAAAGAAACCTGCTAATGGAGGGGGGAGTGATGCAGGGAGAGGTGAGTGCAGTGTGGACTGAGATGCTGCAGGAGGGGAGAAGCAATGCTGAGTGAAGGGAATCCCGGAACTGGAAGGAGAGATGATCCCTGGAGAAGATGCTGCCAGTGATCTGGTGGTGCAGTGATCTGACACGGTGAGTCCTGGACTGTACACTGCGGGCTGTGCTGCATGCAGATCTGTGGAGGCGGAGCCGGTCTGGAGATGATAGAGGAGGTGGGTGGAGTGGGGGCATCCATGGTGGAGGTGGAGCCGGCCGTGCAGAGAGCACTAGGCGTGGAGGGGGTGGAAGTTAACTCCTCCTCCACTTTGAATGCAGGGCAGGGAGTCCCGGCCGTTACATAACTGGTTGTTAGACGCCAGGCGGCTGTAGCAACCAGTGGCCTGGCCATTAGAAGAGTCACTCAGATGATGGTGGAGGCGGAGCGAGCGCCAGCGCTATAGCGGGGTTTGCTCCTCTCTGTCAGCTTCATTCCGGGACACTGTATTGTCCCGGAATGAAGGTGCCCAGGACCTGGGACAGACCTGCCGATTGCGGTACTGTCCCGGGCAGTCCGGGACATGTGGTAACCCTAGTTGTGAAGCCACTCCTTCGTTATTTTAGCTGTGTGCTTAGGGTCATTGTCTTGTTGGAAGGTAAACCTTCGACCCAGTCTAAGGTCCTGAGCACTCTGGGGAAGGTTTTCATCCAGGATATCCCTGTACCTGGCCACATTCATCTTTCCCTCGATTGCAACTAGTCTTCCTGTCCCCGCAGCTGAAAAACACCCCCACAGCATGATGCTGCCACTACCATGCTTCACTGTTGGGACTGTATTGGACAGGTGATGAGCAGTGCCTGGTTTTCTCCACACATACCGCTTAGAATTAAGGCCAAAAAGTTCTATCTTGGTCTCATCAGACCAGAGAATCTTATTTCTCACCATCTTGAAGTCCTTCAGGTGTTTTGTAGCAAACTCCATGCGGGCTTTCATGTGTCTTGCACTGAGGAGAGGCTTCCGTCGGGCCACTCTGCCATAAAGCCCCGACTGGTGGAGGGCTGCAGTGATGGTTGACTTTCTACAACTTTCTCCCATCTCCCGACTGCATCTCTAGGGCTCAGCCACAGTGATCTTTGGGTTCTTCTTTACCTCTCTCACCAAGGCTCTTCTCCCCCGATAGCTCAGTTTGGCCGGACGGCCAGCTCTAGGAAGGGTTCTGGTCGTCCCAAACATCTTCCATTTAAGGATTATGGAGGCCACTGTGCTCTTAGGACCTTAAGTGCAGCAGAAATTTTTTTATAACCTTGGCCAGATCTGTGCCAGATCTGTGCCTTCCCTGAGCTCTTCAGGCACTTTCCTTTGACCTCATGATTCTCATTTGCTCTGACATGCACTGTGAGCTGTAAGGTCTTATATAGACAGGTGTGTGACTTTCCTAATCAAGTCCAATCAGTATAATCAAACACAGCTGGACTCAAATGAAGGTGTAGAACCATCTCAAGGATGATCAGAAGAAATGGACAGCACCCTAGTTAAATATATGAGTGTCACAGCAAAGGGTCTGAATACTTAGGACCATGTGATATTTCCGTTTTTCTTTTTTAATAAATCTGCAAAAATGTCAACAATTCTGTGTTTTTCTGTCAATATAAGAAAAAAAAAATGAACTTAAATTATTTTAGCAAATGGCTGCAATATAACAAAGAGTGAAAAATTTAAGAGGGTCTGAATACTTTCCGTCCCCACTGTAGACGTGAGCCAGTCAGTTAAAGAGGAAGTAAACCCTGATAGGTTTGACTTTTTTCCCCCTGCTAAGTAAAAGCATAATGGGCTAGTATGGGTTGCGTTGCATACTAGCCCATTAAGTGGCACTTACCTGCAAACGAAGCTCGCGCTGTCCCCGCTGGTGGACGCATCCATCTTCGCACTCTTCCTTCCGGGGCAGCAGACTCCGGCTCTGTAACTGGCAGAGTCGGGTGACGTCACTCCCGTGCATGCATGCAAGAGCCGTCAATCACGGTACTTGCTAGTGAAGAAACACCACAAAGACCGTTTCTTCACAGCGCATCAGCGCAGTGTACAGCAAATATCTCCTAAACGGTGCACGTTTAGGAGATATTTACAGTACCTATAGGTAAGCCTTATTCTAGTGACACAGAGAGGTTTATATTGCAGATTACAAATTCTTAAATGTGATGGCTGCTTTTGTTTTCTTTTTTAGGCATTCTTTCCTTTTTCATCTGGTGATCTGGTCAGTAAGTCTGAGACAAACCATTTAACACTGACAGGGGTGCTTACAATTGTCAGCTTTTATCCCATATTTAAAAAAAAGCTGTTGCTGTAACTGCTTAAAAGGTGTTAGCTGGAATTTCACTTAAATTTGTTAGTGTATTTAAATTGCACAATCCACCTTACACTACCCTCCCCCTAGACTGACATTTCTGCTGTCCAATGGTGTCTCTGCTGCACCTTTATCAAAGTGTAGATACTAATACCGGATATGTGTTACTGGCCAGATCACTAAGTGAAAACATAAAAAATAAAACAATGAATGCAGCCACCCCACCTAATGATTAGTAAGATGCAATATATTATATCTTTGATTGTGGGATAATTCCACTTTAAGGGAGGGGAAGTACAAAGAAGACTCTCTGGGACCTTTATTGACAGTATGTTATATGTGATAGAGATTGCAATAATTTCATTTTAGTTTTGTTCATTAACAATTGTGTATAACTGATTGTGTACAACAAATGGGGTAGATCATGCTCTTTTACAGGTGCTTGGGCAGTATGGACTGAAAATAAAGTCCTAAATATACAGTATGTGCCTTAAAAATATAGTTCTGAGTAGATGTTGGTGCAATGAATTTCAATCTCCATCCACAAATCTGTCTATACCCCCACCCCTTCTCCCAACCAACAACACCACCACAATTTTTACAGTTTTGGAAATAAGAATAATTTCCAGAATAGTAAAGTTTTTCTCATATTTTTAATTTGTTATTGATATCACTTTGCCCAGTCAATAATGGAACAGTCCAGCCAGCAGGAATGTAGCCACTGATTTGGTTCTTACTTGATCAAAGATGCCATTTGGTCCAATGAGTCTCGTCCTTGCAAAGGCATTTATATGTAGGGTGTAGCGAAGGTGTGGAATTATCAGCTAGGAAAAAAAAACAAAAAACATACACTTAAGAAATGTTTGCTGTAGGTTAGACAGTAAAAACATCATTGTAGGGCAGTGGTTCTCAACCTTTCTAGTGCCGTGACCCCTTGATAAAATTTCCCAAGTTGTGGGGACCCCTAACAGTAAAATTATTTTCGTTGGTCATTTCATTGCTGTAATTTTGCGACTGTTATGAATCGAAATATAAATATCTGATATGCAAGATGTATTTTCATTCCTACAAATTTAACATTTTAAAGCGTAGTGATCAATCACAAAAACAATCTGTAATATACAGCGCAAAATATTTATTTAACATATAAGTTACAAATGAATAAAATGCCCCACCGAGAGACAGGGTAAGTGCCAGGCAGACGGCGGGCAGGCAGCGGGGCACAGTGGGAGCATTGATATGGCACGGGGCAGCATTTGATGGTACAGTGGGAGCATTTGATATGGCACAGTGACTGCGTTTGATGGGCACAGTGGCTGCGTTTGATGGGCACAGTGACTGCGTTTGATGGGCACAGTGGCTGCTTTTGATGGCACAAAGGCGGCAATTGATGGGCACAGTGGTGACAATTGATGAGCACAGTGGCGGCGCTTGATGGCACAGTGGCTGCGTTTGATGGCACAGTGGCGGCGTTTGATGGCACAGTGGCTGCGTTTGATGGCACAGTGGCTGCGTTTGATGGCACAGTGGCGGCAATTGATGAGTACAGTGGCTGTGTTTGATGGCACAGTGGCGGCAATTGATGGCACAGTTGTGGCGTTTGATGGCACAGTGGGGGCGTTTGATGGCAAAGTGGCAGCGTTTGATGGCACAGTGGCGGCGTTTGAAGGCACAGTGGCGGCGTTTGATGGCACAGTGGCAGCGTTTGATGGCACAGTGGCTGCGTTTGATGGCACAGTGGCGGCGTTTGATGGCACAGTGGGGGCATTTGATGGCACAGTGGCGGCAATTGATGTACAAAAATGCTATCTCTGACTTACCAAATCACTGGTGTTAAGTCAGAATCAGCAAGCCGTCTGTGTTTCGTTTGGTCGCCGCCATCTTGGTAGACTCGTCCTCAGCAAGTGGACTTCGGTGGGTGTAAAAAGATGTCCGCTTGCCAACTTCTAAGTGTAGCCTCACTGTGGAAAGAGAGTACTAAGATGGCGCTGACGGAACGTCACTTCCGTGCGGTCTCTCCTCTCCCAGAAGTGACATCTCGCTGGCAGCATTCGCGCCCCCCTGGCAAATTGGCAATCGACCCCCCAGGGGGTCGCAACCCCCAGGTTGAGAACAGCTGTTGTAGGGTATTATTGCCTTCTAACCATTAAAAGCTGAACCATCATGAAAAATATATCTATCTAACCTGGTTTCACTAGCATTACGTATAAATAACTAATCCCCATTTTAACTGAATGCTTTTGGAAATTTTTTCTCCAAAAACAGGGTCTCACCATGCTTTCTATAAGTAGAAATGAGTCTGGTTCACATCAGGGTGTTAGGAATGATCTTGCAGATGTGTCATTTAAAGAGGTTGTAAAGGCATTCTATGCATGAAGGTAAAAAACCTTCAGTGTGCAGCTCCCCCCTCACCCCTCCCCCAATACTTACTCAACCCCGATCTCGATCCCGGGTCTCTCCCTCCTAAATTGCTGAGATGCAGCAGCAAGAGCCATTGGCTCCCGCTGCTATCAATCACAGCCAGTGAGGCGGGAGAGGCGCTGAGCTATGCCCAACCCGGGAGCGAGCACGCACTAGTGCACCCACAGCAAGCGGCCTGCTAAGGGGGAGGGGCCAAGATTGCCAGCAGAGGACCTGAGAAGAGGAGGATCGGGTTGCTCTGCGCAAAACCACTGCACAAAGCAGGTAAGTATGACATGTTTGGTTTTTTGTTTGTTTATTTTTTTTTATAAAAAGGTTTTCCTTTATCACTTTAACAGTCGTAGGGAAAACACACTGCTTATCCTACATACTTAGTAATGCCCACACCATGCCTTAAAGCTGAATGCCAGGCACACAGCCTTTCAATAAATGTATTCCTTAATAGCTATAAGGAATATAAAATAAGGGATATAAATCCACTTTGTGTACACCAAATGCCTTTGCAAACCCAAATTGTAGCAAGTTAGGCAGCAGTGACATCATCAATATACTGCACATAGCCTGTGCAGAGAGCAGAGCTGTGGGAGGGGCCTAGCAGGTCCATCCACTACAGGCTGTATGTAGAAAACACCAGGCATGGGGCGGATACAAGACCAGCCACACTGCACAAGGACAGAGAGCAGCAGTCACTGGTCTTTATTATACCCAATGTGGGGCCTGGCAGAATATGTTTGCCATTGCCTCTAGCAAACAACCACAACTCAGAGTTTCATCATGACACTGTGGGGATTGTGGACTGTACCATCTCAGTGGGGGAAGAACCCAAAGCTTGTGCTGAGAGTGAGGTGACTTTTTTCACTTCATCTGGGAACTGAGGGGTTAACTGCAAATCTCAGGACTGATTGCATGAACTGGGGGAGAAGAGAGCACAAACCCCAGGAGCTACAAGATCAGGAGAACAATTGGGAGGAGTTGCCACTTGCTGCTGCCCCAGAAAGTCCCTGTGTTTTTCTGGTGCTGGACAGAGCGACAACCTGCATGTCGCTGCACTAGAGGATGAAAGTTTAGGGACATGGCCAGATCTCTGCCTGGGTCAGCTGCTGTTGGGTGATATGGTGTTTGCTGCTAGTGCCCTGTAGTCCAAAAACTTGTTGATGGACACTGGCATTTGTTTGTAGCCATGCAGTCGCTTCGTGCTATACACAGCTGGAGATCATGAAGTGCTGGGTATGCTGTGTCACTAGTGTGGAGCACTGGCTGTGCATTTCTGCCTGAATTGTGGGGAGTACCTGTTTAAAGCTGAATAATCTTCTGTGCCGTCTCGTGCATACAGAGTTTATTAGGCCACAGATATTGCTACAGAGGAGGCCAATACTGCACTGCCCACTGTGAGTGTCCTGCCTAGAGATGTTGCTACTGCTGCTAGAGAAGTGCCATCTACAGACACCACCACTAATGTGAGTACTGCACCTGTCCCATCCAGAACAGATTCAGCTATGTTAAGGCTTCACGCTGCTGCGATCGAGCCCTGCCACAAAGACCATCTAGGCCAGAACCAGAAAGAGGCCCGGGCAGGAACGTTACAAGGGGTGGGTCGGAAGGGGTACCTGCCCTGGGCGGTGTCTTAATCTGTGGTGGGGGGCGCACTGGGCGCTTCGGTAGCTGCTCCTGCCTCACTAACAGGAGTGACTGTGTATTCACTGTATATTACTAACAGGAGTGACTGTGTATTCACCGCATATCTACGGATTTCCCGACTCCTCCTCAGTTCATCCAATGCTGCCTTATCTCTGCTATTTACTGCAGCTAATAATCACTCTCTCCTCTAGCAAGCTTCACTCCTGCCCTTAATTGCTCTCCTGCCAGCGGACACTTCATCTTTTTTCCTGTTACTCTCACTATGGTCTGGCTCATCTCCACTCCACCTCTATACCTCTCTCTCTACCTTTCCTGCAGGATCATCACAGTAAGTCAGCACCGATCCTCCTTGCTCCTCTGCCTTGTTCTTATCTGCTGTCCCCTCCATAAATCTTCACTACACCTATCCTGCAGCCTCTAGTCTCAGCTAGCATTCCACTCACTGATCTTACACCCTTTTCCATCCCAGTTTGCTTTTAGCTCTTGTAATTGTGCTGTCCCCATGATGCAGCCTAGCACAGGCTCTGAACTCTATCACTTAGCTCTTTATTAGCACATACTCTTATCACCCCGACCTCCTCACCAATTCACTTTTTTCTCATCTTTTAGCCCCTGTTCACATTGGAGCCATTTATCATGCAATTTGACAAGTCACATCCTATTTCCAGCAATAACAGTGTTCAAATCGATGAGACGCCGAATTTGCGGTGCCACATCAATTTGAAAAAGTAGTACATGCACTACTTTTGCAATTTCGGGTGCAACTTCAATAGACATCCATGCATGAAGCCACACAGATGTCTTTAAAGTCGCACCCAAAGTCACACTGAGATGAGGCTTTTAAATCATGCAATTTCAGGTAGAGTCACACAAAGCCACAGTAAATGTGAACGGGGGTTAATACGGGTTCACACTGGTGCACTGTGTTTTGGCCACACCACGATTGTGTGTGCGGTTTACCTGCAGTTTTAGGTGCGCTCGCATTAAATTCCATTAGACTGTTTTCATGAATGCAAATCACAGTCTCCCATGCTGCATCTTTGATGCGCATTCAGAAAACACACAGGCCAATAGAATTCATCAGCACACCTAAAACTGCAGGTAAACCGTGTTAGGAGGGTATTGAATTATGCGCTGGAAGCTTCTTGTATTCAGCAATAAGCTTTACTTTCATGGAGAAATACATTACATGCCTTTTATCATTGAACAGGAAGAGAACAACAAACAAGTGCATATAACACATAAAGGATGGTACTTCCTCTAATTACCTTATATCATAGAATTACATGAACTATACACTATAATACTACAGTGCCACCTGCTGCAAAGATAGGTATCATGCATACAGTATTGTCAGTCTATTAGCAACCATGCTGTTCTTTCCAACACCCCTTCTCAACAGCATGTGCTTTGTCAAATTTTATTCAGCTTCTTCTGCAAATAACTCTAACGTTCCTTCAACAAAGGCTTGGTGAGTGCATTGGCAGTCATCTCCTCTGATGAACAATATTGAATAACAATAACATCTTGCTCTTTATTGTCCCTCAGTAGGTGATACTTGATGTTGATGTGTTTGGTCTTAGGATTGACCCTTTCTGATTGTGTAAGCTTTATATATCCCTGGTAGTCTTCAAAATGGGAATACTGCATTCCAGTGACGCTGACAGGGAGCTGAGACATAGCCCACTGCTGCGGCTATGTCTGGTCTTCTCACAGTGGCAACATATAGCAGCTTACCGATTGCTCTGCAATGCATGTCATTGTTGGGTAGCAAGTTTTCTGCTTCATTGCTCTTTAGTTTTCACTTACTTTGAATCTTGCATATGGAATTAAGAGGTAAGTAAGCCTTGGGAGCTACCCTGCGTGTTCACTTAAGACTTCTGGTGATGAAAAATATATAAAGCCAGCTTCTGACACTGTTCACAACCCCATGTAAAGTGCAAAATAAATGTAAATTAATAAATGTTGCGCTGTGCTCTAAATCAATAAATCCAGTGGGTTGATATAACCAATCATAAATAGTGCAAAAATCACTTAATCCAATATAGAAAAATATGACAATAATTATACTGATATAATATATCTTCCCATTAAGTGCAATATTGTGCTAATAATTTCCCTAAGTGTCTGTCCTTCCTGATTTCTTTAATATATATAAGTCCATATGATTGTGCTGCAAACATAACTAGTTGTGCCACCACTCTCGTTCTCCCCAACCCCCCCCCCCCGGTTTGGTGTTATCCTCACCTCAGGGAGTGTGGCCTCACAAATAAGTTTGGTCAATATGCGCTGCTGAGCCACCCCTGGGCCCTTTGATGGGTAAATCTACATGCTCCTGTGCTGATCCTTTCAATGGGTATCCTCAGTGCATGCAATTAAGTAACAAGCTACATAGTGCTTATGTCGTAAAAAATACACTTCTCTTTATTTAAAATACAATAGATGTACTCACACTTTGTAGGTGCTTACAGCACACCAATCTATATAGTGCAGACACTGTAAATTCCCAAATGAAGCCATACAGGCATTTGTGTGTTCACAGCTCCTTGCTGAGCTGCTGCTGCTGCTTACACCTTACACCATCCTCTCCCCTCCCCTATGTGTGTCGACACAAGGGATCACATGTCTTCCTCAGGGGGATTGCTATAGCAAGCTACATAGTGCTATAGCATATTGCTAGCTCAGTGAGGAGCTGTGAACACACAAATGGCTGTACGGCTTCATTTGGGAATTTAGTGTCTGCACAATATAGATTGGTGCGCTATAAGCTCCTACAAAGTGTGAGTAAAACTATTGTATTTTAAATAAACAGAAGTGTTTTTTATTATGATATAAGCACTATGTAGTTTGTTTCTTAAGTGCAAGCACCAAGGATATCCATTGAAAGGATCAGCACAGGAGCCTGGAGATTTACCCAAGAAAGAGCCCAGGAGGGGCTCAGCAGCGCATATTGACCAACCTTAATTGTGAGGTCACACCCTGAGATGAGGATAGCGCCAAAAGGGGGGAACACGAGAGTAGTGGCACAACTATTTATGTTTGGAGCACATTCACATGGATTTATATAAATTAAAGAAATCACGAAGGACTGACACCTATGGACTTGGAAATTATTAGCACAATATTGCACTTACTGAGAAGATATATTATATCAGTTTAATTATTGTCATATTTTGCTACGGTATATTGGATTAAGTGATTCTTGCACTATATATGATTGGTTACATTAACCCATCGGATTTGTTGATTTAGAGCACAGCGCAATATTTATTGATTTACATTTATTTTGCATATGGAATTGTTTCAAGATTTCTGAGATTTGAGAAGATAACTTCCATCAGCTTCTCTCTCTATTTGGATTCCCAGATAGTAGCTAATGTTCCCTAGCTCTTTGATTTCAAAATGTTCTTTCAACTTATGAACTATCTGATTGTAATCCCCTTATTGTTCTAAACAGGTTATAATGTCATCAACATAGATAAGGATGTATAGCCATCTGTCTTCTTGATTCCTGGAGTAGAGACAGGGGTCTGCTTTACTTCTTGAGAATCCCTCTCTGGCAGTGGCGGACCGTCCATAGGGGGCGCCCGGGTGCCGCCCCCCCCCCCAAGCTTTTGACAAAAAAAAAAAAAAAATGGTCACTTTAAGAGTGTCCAGGCGCTGAACACACGGCAGTCTATGGGAAGCTTCCCAGCTTGCAATCAATCAGCTGATTGCAAGCTGGAAAGCTGATTTGCCTGTGTGCAGGGCGTGTGCAGGGCGCAAGCTGTGCGCCCGCACACACTCCCACTCGCCACTGATTTGTCCCTGGCTCCTGTCCTGCCTTTTTTATTGGCTGGGAACGGAGGGTGATTGGGCGGTGCTTTTTCGGCACTGCCGCGTCACTTCCAGTTTCCCAGCAGGCTCAATGACATTGTGACTTGTGGAGTGCGTGACTGCAACTATCCGGGACCGAGACCCTTTGATGTGAGACAGGGAGTGGATCACTGTGGCATGGATGGATGGATGGAGACAGAGCTGGCAGTGTACCAGAGACCAGGTTAGTGCGGGGATCGGAGAGGATTGCTGACCTTCTGTATTTACTCCCCCTCCCTGCATGTCTCTCTCTCTCCCGGTATCATGCTTCCGCCTCCTCGGACTCCTCTGCAGAGCGGCAAACCAAGTGTGACTGGTCCACAGTGAGTACTGTGTCCTACCGTGAGCCTGCCCCCCCCCCTCCCCCCTACTTCCCTCCAGCTCTGATCACTTTCACTTTTCTCAGCTGCTGCAGAGCTTCATGGAGGGGGAAGGGTGGGGCTGCTGAGTGTTGTTGTGCGTGGCAGTGACTGGCAGCTGTGGGGTTTCTTTCTTCTGACTGCATCTCCACCCTAACCAGCCCCCCTGACTGCATCTCCACCCTAAACACCCCCCCTGACTGCATCTCCACCCTAAACACCCCCCTGACTGCATCTCCACCCTAAACACCCCCCTAACTGCATCTCCACCCTAAACACCCCCTTGACTGCATCTCCACCCTAAACACCCCCCTGACTGCATCTCCTCCCTAAACACCCCCTGACTGCATCTCCTCCCTAAACACCCCTCTGACTGCATCTCCTCCCTAAACACCCCCCTGACTGCATCTCCTCCCTAAACACCCCCCCCCCGACTGCATCTCCACCCTAAACACCCCCTGACTGCATCTCCACCCTAAACACCCCCTCTGACTGCATCTCCACCCTAAACACCCCCTCTGACTGCATCTCCTCCCTAAACACCCCCCCCGACTGCATCTCCACCCTAAACACCCCCCCTGACTGCATCTCCACCCTAAACACCCCCCCTGACTGCATTTCCACCCTAAACACCCCCCGACTGCATCTCCACCCTAAACACCCCCCTGACTGCATCTCCACCCTAAACACCCCCCTGACTGCATCTTCACCCTAAACACCCCCCTGACTGCATCTCCACCCTAAACACCCCCCCAACTGCATCTCCACCCTAAACACCTCCCCGACTGCATCTCCACCCTAAACACCCCCCCGACTGCAACTCCACCCTAAGCACCCCCGCCTCTCCACCCTAAACACCCCCCCCTTGCCTCTCCACCCTAAACACCCCCCCTCCTTACCTCTCCACCCTAAACACCCCCCCCTCCTTACCTCTCCACCCTAAACACCCCCCTCCTTACCTCTCCACCCTAAACACCCCCCCTCCTTACCTCTCCACCCTAAACACCCCCCTCCTTGCCTCTCCACCCTAAACACCCCCCTCCTTGCCTCTCCACCCTAAACACCCCCCTGCATCTCCACCGTAAACACTCCCCCCTGCATCTCCACCCTAAACACCCACCCTCCCTGCATCTCCACCCTAAACACCCCCCTCCTTGCCTCTACACCCTAAACACCCCCCCCTTCCAGCATCTCCACCCTAAACACCCCCCTGCCTGCATCTCCACCCTAAACACCGCCCTCCCTACATCTCCACCCTAATCACCCCCAATCCCTGCCTCTCCACCCTAAACACCCCCCCTGCCTCTCTACCCTAAACAAATAACCTCTCTGTGTTTAATTATGGGGTTAGTATAAGGGAGGGAGTGCTGTGTAACAATGGGGGGTAATTTTGAGGAAGGGGTCCTGTGTAATGATGAGGAGAGGGATGGTGGTAGGAGGGATTGGTTTTGTTTAACCATGGGAGGTATCTACTCTGTCCCATAATGCTGAGCTGTATACTCTGTCCCGTGATGCTGGGGTTGTATACTCTGTCCCGTGATGCTGGGGTTGTATACTCTGTCCCGTGATGCTGGGGTTGTATACTCTGTCCCGTGATGCTGGGGTTGTATACTCTGTCCCGTGATGCTGAGCTGTATACTCTGTCCCGTGATGCTGGGGCTGTATACTCTGTCCCGTGATGCTGGGGCTGTATACTCTGTCCCGTGATGCTGGGGCTGTATACTCTGTCCCGTGATGCTGGGGCTGTATACTCTGTCCCGTGATGCTGGGGCTGTATACTCTGTCCCGTGATGCTGGGGCTGTATACTCTGTCCCGTGATGCTGAGGCTGTATACTCTGTCCCGTGATGCTGGGGCTGTATACTCTGTCCCGTGATGCTGGGGCTGTATACTCTGTCCCGTGATGCTGGGGCTGTATACTCTGTCCCGTGATGCTGGGGCTGTATACTCTGTCCCGTGATGCTGGGGCTGTATACTCTGTCCCGTGATGCTGGGGCTGTATACTGTGTTCTGTGATGCTGAGCTGTATACTTCTGACACTATGGGGTTGAATTACTAAAGGCAAATAGACTGTGCACTTTGCAGAGTGCAGTTGCCCTCTGCAGGTGCAATTGCTCCAGAGCTTAGTAAATGAGGTAAGGCTTCACTTTGCAAAGAGTACCCAATCCTGGTCAAGGAAAATTAAAAAAACAGCATTTTTTCTTGCACATGATTGGATGATGGAAGTCAGCAGAGCTTCTGCTCATTTACTAAGCTCTGGAGCAACTACTTTTGCAGAGGGCAACTGCACTTTGCAAAGTGCACAGTCTTTTTCCATTTAGTAAATCAACCCCAATGGGTGGAAGTTAGTGGAATAGAGGGGACGGAGTGGGTGGTTTCTGTAAGGGGTGGAGCTTATGACAAGTTGGATGGGTCAAAAGGGAGGGGCGGGGTCTGGTCCTAAAACTCCACCAGCCATCACTGCTCTCTGGTAAATACTTTGTTTACTTTCTCATTCCACATCCTTGCAGATTGTCTCCTTGCACAAACCCTGGTGGTTGCTCCATGTAAAAGTCTTCCTTAATGTCTCCATACAGGAAAGCAGTTTTAACGTCTAGGTGTTTCACTTGCATGTCCTTCCTGGCTTCAACGCTAAGAAGTGCTCTGATGATGGAGTGTTTTACGACGGAAGCGAATGTTTCATCGTAATCTTCACCGAATATCTGGGAGTAACTCTTGGCAACTAGTCTGGCTTTGTATTTGAGGATATTCCCTTCTGCATCTGACTTTACTTTGAAAGTCCACTTAAAAAGTGGATGGCATGGTGGGATTATTATGGTGCCCAGAATTTTTTTACAAGAAAACAGATTGTTAAAATTAAATTGATTTTATTACAAAAAATATTTTAAGAGGTAAATGCATTTCATTTACAATACAAATACATATAAGAGCATATACAGATATATTACAACCAGTGAGTGGAGGAATTGAATGAATCCCTACTAGTTTCGCCAATACATTGGCTTCTTCAGGGGATATAGTGGGTTGTAATTCTACAAAAGAAAAATTGAAATTAATGATAAAGTGTACAGAATATACAAAAACAGGGAGCAACGTCATGCGAACCATCAACAGAAGTACATGGAAGCTACACAGTGACGCCCAATTAATAGGTCCCAGCTAAGGTGGAATTAGTATCAACTGAGAATCGCACAATGAACCACCAGGGGGTCGCACAGGAAACCTCCAAAGTGGGGGCCAACTCCTTGCTGCCTTAGTGTGGCTACAGGGGGCTTAGTGGAAAGCCCTGGAGGATAACTGTGGAAATATATAATTATATTAAGTAAGGCTCTATAGCTCAGTTACAACAATAGGGGGAAAAAAAGGACAAAAAGGTCCTCAGTACTCACCAGCAACAAAAATGTATAAGTAACAAGATAGAACCGGGACGCTAAAAGGATCGATGAGAGTAAATCAATCACTGCTACTAGTAAGTCATGTAGATTGAAAAAACTAAATAGAATGGAAAAAAAAATATATGTAATAATCGCCAAAAACAACAAAGGCAAAAAAGCAAAAGATTTCCTTGATCATCTAAAGCAAGCTCACTAATAAATCCTACCTGTTGGATCAGCTGAGTAGACTAAGCTGCAAACAGGGAAATCGGGTACTTTCATCATTGGTTATGATGAAAGTGTGTAATGTACCACATCCAATGTGGTGTATGGGCCAGGAGAGTACAGCCAAAGTGCCTAAATGAAGCAAGGTAGTAAAGCGAAACATGGTTGTAAATATTTTTTTCCCTATACATTTCATTACACTGTTGTTACTAGTTTATTTTAATTTTATCTTATTTTTTCTTTGTAGGTAACGTCATGCGTTCCATTTTTCCATGGGTGCTTGGTTAATTAAGCGACTTGGCTTGGAGCATGTCTAGCCGTTTTCTATTCAGTTCTGCCCTCTCAATGTTTCCCAGCTTATTGATCCTTTGAATCGCTGCCTGCTCTGTGTCTCGTTCGGCCGTCAGCCCTTCCATTGTGCTGGGTCACTTCCATTGCAGCCCGTGGCTGTATGGACACCCAAGGGCTGGCCTTCACAGAAGGCCAGCCCGCCCTCCGGCTCGTCATCACCTCCCACTCCCCGCCATCTACCACAACGCCACTCTCCATCTGCATGCCCTGCCCCTGGAGCTGTGTGTTGGACATATACTGTCCTCCCGCGCCTCCGGAGGATCACAAGGCATCACGGATGTTGTAGGCAATTGTTTTCTGTCCCCTCCTGGTTGGCTGAAGTTTGTGGCCAATCAGGTGGGGGGGCTTTAAATAGGTGAAGCAATTGTCCATGATTGCGGACACACCGGGGACGCTACGCTGACCGTATTGAACAACAAGGTATATTCGCTATATGATTCCTCATATGCAGGGATAAGATATCACAGCACTGATTCACTTTACTACCTTACTTCATTTAGGCACTTTGGCTGTACTCTCCTGGCCCATACACCACATTGGATGTAGTACATTACACACTTTCATCATAACCAATGCTCCATTTGAAAGTACCCAATTTCCCTGTTTGCAGTTTAGTCTACTCAGCTGATCCAACAGGTAGGATTTATTAGTGAACTTGCTTTAGATGATCAAGGAAATCTTTTACCTTTTTGCCTTTGTTGTTTATTACATATATTTCTTTTTCCATTCTATTTAGTTTTTTCAATCTACATGACTTACTAGTAGCAGTGATTGATTTACTCTCATCGATCCTTTTAGGGTCCTGGTTCTATCTTGTTACTTATACATTTTTGTTGCTGGTGAGTACTGAGGACCTTTTTGTCCTTTTTTTTCCCCCTATTGTTATAACTGAGCTATAGAGCCTTACTTAATTATATATTTCCACAGTTATCCTCCAGGACTTTCCACTAAGCCCCCTGCAGCCACACTAAGGCAGCAAGGAGTTGGCCCCCACTTTAAAGGTTTCCCGTGCTACCCCCCTGGTGGTTCATTGGGCAGGTATGTGCGATTCTCAGTTGATACTAATTCCACCTTAGCTGGGACCTATTGATTGGGCGTCACTGTGTAGCTTCCATGTACTTCTGTTGATGGTTCGCATGATGTTGCTCCCTGTTTTTTGTATATTCTGTACACTTTATCATTTAATTTCAATTTTTCTTTTGTAGAATTACAACCCACTATATCCCCTGAAGAAGCCAATGTATTGGCGAAACTAGTAGGGATTCATTCGATTCCTCCACTCCCTGGTTGTAATATATCTGTATATGCTCTTATATGTATTTGTACTGTAAATGAAATGCACTTACCTTTTAAAATGATTTTTGTAATAAAATCAATTTAATTTTAACAATCTGTTTTCTTGTAAAAAAAATTCTGGGCACCGTAATAATCCCACCATTCCATCCACTTTTTCATTTACCTATTGGGATGAGGTGCCTTATTTAATTAAAAAAACACACACCATCAGCTCCACTTTTTCTTGAAAGTCCACTTACTTCCTATAGTTTTGCGGTTAGGAGGGAGCTCTGTGAGTGACAAGGTTTTATTTTCTTGAAGTGACTTTAATTCTTCTGCTGCTTTTCTTCATTTATTGGCTTCACGTTTTGGCAGTTTTTCTATTTCTTCCCAGGATGTTGGTTCAAGTATGCTGTGTGTTTTGACATTGAATGACAGCTTGCGGGGTGATATCCCCTTTGTAGTCCGAGTGGATCTCCTGACTTCAGGCAGTTCAGCAGGATCTGGTGGGGAACTTTGTTTAGGTATTGTGAGTTCCACCTCTTATTCTGACTCCTGCACAGGTTCACTTTGGTCGACCTTTTCTTCTTCTGGTTTGTTTGACATATTCACTTCACAGCTTTCAGGGATTGATGTTTCTGATGATGGGCTTGCATCAAAATAAACACTATTGCTTATTGTCACTTTGCAAGTCTTTAGGTGTAGGATTCTGTAACCCTTAGTTTGCTCACTGTAGCCTACTAGAATGCCCTCTATGGCTCTGTTCTCCAGCTTGAATAGCTTTTCACTTGGAATATAGGCATATGCTTTACATCCAAACACTCTGATGTGCCCTAAGCTAGGCTTTGATCCATGCCACATTTCGAATGGAGTATTTTTAATAGCTCTTGAGGGTAGTCTGTTCTGTAGGTAGTTTGCAGTCATGACTGCTTCTCCCCAGTACTTGTGAGGCAGGTTGGCATCCGGCAATATGCGCCCGGCCTTTTCTATAAGAGTGCCATTTTTCCTTTCTGCTACACTGTTTTGTTCAGAAGTGTATGGTGTGGTTGTCTGGTGTACTATTCCTTGTCTCTTCAGGTATGAGGCCACTTCCTGGTTTGCGTTAGAATTTGTTGCTAGACATGGCAACAAACTTTTGAAGTTTCTCTGATGTTTTATTCTTGTGTTTCATCAGATAGAGTAAGTAGTTGTGTACCTGGAATAATCATCAATGAAAGTCAGTAGATATCTGTTCCCGCCTGGCGTTGGAGTTTTCATTGGACCGCATACGTCATTGTGTATGATGTTTTTCTTTGAGACACCTGTGGAAGGGGAGCACGTGTGGCTTTTGCTTCAATGCAGCACTTGCATTTCATGAGCACTTTGCAAGGCGCTATTGTCAAATCTGGTATGCCTTTGTTTATAATGTTCTGTATAGCTTCTGAACTTCTGTGCCCCAGCCGCCTGTGCCATAAGTGAATACATTTGCTGTGTAGGTCATTACAGACTATAGTGGCTTGCTGGTCTGTGGTGATGATCTTGTATAGGTGATCATCCAGTTTTCCCTTTGTGAGGAATTGCTTATTATCATGAATTGTGCATTCATCACCATGGAACTTAACTGTGAGCCGTTGTTTGCAAGACTTTTCACTGATAGAAGGCTGTCTTCTAGTTCTAGAACATATAGCACTTTCTTTACAAGGATACTGTGTTTGTCTCCTTGTGGGGTAATGCAGTTCAGGAAGCCCTGGCCTTTACCTTCTGATGTGATGCTTTTCCCATTTGCTAGGAAAACTTTGCCTTTTGCACTGTAATCAATGTTTGTGAAGAAGATCTCATCGTTGGACTGGGGGACAACTTTATAAACTGGGTGCAGGTCCTCTACTCCGTGCCTCTAGCTCGGCTTTGTAATAATGGCTCCCTCTCCCCCCATTCCTGTTACATAGGGGCACTCGACAAGGGTGTCCATTATCCCCTCTTGTATTCACCTTAGCAGTGGAACCCTTGGCTATTATGATTCATGAGAACCCTGATATTGTAGGCTTTCACAGGGGTCAGTTGGAGGACAAAGTGTCCCTTTATGCTGATGATGTGCTGTTGTATCTGGGAGACACTGGGGGTTCTCTAGAAAATTTTATGGAAACTATTACTAGATTTGGTGAATTTTCTGGATTTACCATAAACTGGTCAAAATCTATTCTTATGCCTCTCAACCCACTGGTTTCCCACAACCCACTGGGTTCAAGTATCTGGGAGTGGTGGAATCGCCGAACCCGTCTGAATATCTAAAACTCAATTTAACCCCCCCTATTTGATAAACAAAGGATTAAGTGTCAAAGTTGGTGTAAACTGTCATCAGTTGTGGAACGAGTAAAAAGCTCTTATCTATTTTTCATAACTCCCCTATGTGGATATCTAATCAATGGTTTAAACGTATTGATTCACAATTTCGTGATCTTATCTGGAGGAAGAAACAGGCCCGGGTTAGTTGAGTACCCTACAATATGCTAAGGATAGGGGGGGACTGGTGGTTCCACATTCCAAAATGCATTTCCTGGTGTCTCAACTGCAACAATTTGCTGGATAGGGACTTGGAGAAAATTTAGATCTTATAGTTCAACTGGTGTCCAACCCTAAATTGACAGCTAATTCTCATTTGGAAATGGACCTCCCGATATTCCCCCCCCCCCTTCTCTCCAATGGTAGATCTGCTTAGGAGAGTCTGGCGGGCAGCTAGGGAGGCATTATATATTAAAGGCCCTATGGAGTTTACTCCCTTGTGGAACAACCCTAATTATCCTGAACTATGTGAACTACAGGGATTTTCCTCATGGAGACAGCAAGGGGTCTGGTACTTTCACAAACTATATAGTGTTAGTACCCTAAAGGCGTATGATCAACTGTGGGCGGAGATCTTGTTAACACAAACAATTTTATCAGTATCTCCAACTTTGACATGCAATGCAGACGCAAGCACAAATGCTCCCCTTAGCTACAGTATATCTAGCTCTTCGCTACTGCGGGAGATCCTGCAGGCTACCGCTCGCAGGGGTCTGATTTCACGGGCCTACTCTGTATTATTGTCCTCTATTCAAGATCACACATTAATAAAAAGTAGAGCTCATTGGGCCACTGATGTCGGCGCTATAGATGGTGATCAATGGGACATGGCCCTAGAGGGCCTCCCTGCTGTGTCTGTGTCAGCTGCACATAAACTCTCACAATTGTTCATCATACACAGAGCTTATTGTAAGCCTGATACACTATTCGATTGGGGACAGCGAGACTCTCCTTTATGTCCGAAATGCTCGGCCGTCAGAGGGGACTTCATACACATGATATGGCGCTACCCGAAGCTTGCACCCCATTGGGCGGAGGTTGTGCAGGTTATTTCTGACCTAGCCCAAACACTTGTACCTCTTGATCCTTTGGTGTGCTTGTTAGGCACAATTGATGCTGAAATGTATCCAAAAGGTATTTATACTATGGTGAACAGGTTATTGTACCGGGCTGGAAAGCTGATCGCCCGATTTTGGTTGACTGCCACCGTGCCTCCTAAAGCGCAGTGGATTGCCTATGTTAATTCCCTTTTACCCAGAGAACAATTAGCTTATCCTCATTGAAAAGCGGTAAAAAAAATCTATCTCATTTGGCAGAATTGGCTTGACAACCCAAGTCTTGCCCCACCAAAACTAGTGATAGATAAGTTATTATACTGTTTTTTTGTTTTTTTTTAACAATCAAAATTTTTATTTTCCTTTTTTTAAAGATACAACATATCCATTCTTAATTATACAGCTTTAAATTCCATAAACCGTAGATAAAAACTATACAATTACATTACATCCATTCCACAATCTTACATACATAACCCTTCCTCATACACAAAAAAAAAAAGAAAAACCTAGGCAGGGGGGAAAATCTCCGTTCCCCACCCCCCTTACCCCACGTTCCATCGTTGTTGACCAAAAGCCCGCTAATTACACCCTTCCATACCCACTTTGAATGTGCCCTGTTCTCTACTCCTCTTACCAAGATAGAGAGATGTAGTCATCATCAAATAATTATCAAATTGTGTAAGAGGCCCTACTTAGCCTTATATTACATTTATATTACATTTATATTTTGGTTGACTGCCACCGTGCCTCCTAAAGCGCAAATTGCCTATGTTAATTCCCTTTTACCCAGAGAACAATTAGCTTATCCTCATTGAAAAGCGGTAAAAAAAATCTATCTCATTTGGCAGAATTGGCTTGACAACCCAAGTCTTGCCCCACCAAAACTAGTGATAGATATGTTATTATACTGTTGAACCCACCAAGAGTTACAATGGTTTAGGCCTGAGTTTGGGAATTTCTAAGCTTTATATCCGAGAGTAGACAAAAGAGGCTGTTCTGAGTAATTGTTCCTCAATAAGCTCGGGCTTTGTTTGTTTTGTGTTTTACCTTTTTATTGTTTTTATTTCTTCACAAAAAAATGTTGTATATGATTTGACGGTCTGTACCTCATTATCTACCTTATGTACAATACTCGTGTTATTGGTTGTCATGTATACCCTTTATTCCTGCAATGTACAGTCACCTTGTCAATAAAGTTTTGGAATAAAAAAAAGATCTCATCGCTAGTCATGTGGCTTGTCACTCCTGAGTCTATGCACCAGCCACATGGCTTGCCACTATGAGTTACTTTAAAGGTGCCTCTCCACAATATGTCAGTTTCCTTTGTGGCTGCTTTGACTCTTTCTTTTGTGGATAGCTTTAGCTTTCGCTGCTCAGCTTTCCAGATAGAACAGTCCTTTTTTAAGTGACCGGTCCTATTACAGCGAAAACAGGCTCTGCTTTCTTTGTTGTGCTGTGTGCCTTTATGCCTGCAAAAGAGCTGTAAGACTCTGAGCTAGATTCTTTGTCTGACATATCTGATGAAGAGAGTCTTTAGCACAAGAGCTGCTGTGGGCTAGCAGGGAAGATATTGATTCCACATTCATGTTACCAGATTGGGCAGTGATGGACTTTAGGGAAACACCAGATAGCACAGCAAACCAAGTACTACAAGTGAGCCGCTGCCCACAGTTATCAGTTCAGTTGAGGTCAAAAGGTTATCTCTGAATCCTTGTTTGTTGCCTGGAGTTGGGGGTACTAGTGCACTTCCAAAGCTTGCCCATTTGCAAAGATTCCTTAACAAGTATGTTGCTATATAATATGGCCTGCAGCTCCCTTATTTTTTTTTTTTTAGAAATCATACAAAAAATTGAATCCAAGTGAGAGGAATGGTACAGTGAAGCTATTCGGGACAATTTGTGTGTATCAAAGCCTTTCAGGAAAGAAGGCTATTCCCCTGTCATAGATGGATGATATGACGAATGCTTGCTGCTTACTTGGAATTGTGTTAAAAATTGATGTGTGTGTGTGTGTGTGTGTGTGTGTGTGTGTGTATATATATATGTATATCTATATCTATATATCAAATTTGCTTTACTTATACGCAATGCAACAAATTATTGGAGCCTGCTATCAAAATGTTGGCATCCAGATTAGATGATCTGCCTCATGTCAACATATTAACTATGACTCTTTTGCCAACAGCTCTTCTGAAGAACAGCAAAATATCCAGTCAATCTCCATAAAAGAATTATTCATTATTTCAGACTCTTTACTCACCTTATACACTGGGTGCCCAATTGGAAGTTGCCTGGTAGTTGCTATTGAGAAAACCTCGGCTAAGAGATGGGTACGGAGAAGGTGAGTGTCAACTTCATGAGCATTGTAGTCAGCACTGCGCACCCAGATCTTGGCCAAAACCCAATCATATTCCGAGTCACTGGGCAGGAAGATTGGAACATTTTCTCCAGGGGTCTGAGATAACTAGAATACAAAAGATTTATTTAGTGGCCATAACATTTGACCAAAAATATTGAAATGTTTTGCTCTTGGTTCATTTATCATTATATTGCATTGAAAGACTTTTATAATGGCTCAGGCATCACAATCTCTGAAAACATGTTTTCCCTAACAAAGGTTAGTCATGCTGATTTTCCTCTTAGGTGCTTGCAAAGCATGCTAGTGTATTTGAATGGACAGCCTGGCCTGGGGAAAAGGGGAGTCTGGAATTAAAAAACGTGGGAAGAGGGGAGGCCTGAAACAGAGCAACCTGGGTAAAAGGTAAGGGGTGAGTCTGGTATCACTGCAATTGAGTCTTTCTTCTGACTGTATTCAACAGCACAGTATTCAACCGGGCCACTCTACACAATACCATTAAATTACATAGAGCAGGTAAATATACCATGTTTATTTTTTCAGGAAAAAAATAAGCCTTTACAACTACTGATTTCAGAAATGCATTTGTGTACATACATACATACAGTACATACGTTAAATTACCTGGATAGCAATTGGAACAATCTGATCCTGAGGATTTTTCCACAGTAGGCACATAGGGGCTGCAATGTATTGTTTCCTTCCATTGATAGTATTAGCAGGAACACCATGTAAAACTTTATAATCTGCCATCAAAATATGACCATTCTGAAAGGTAGCAATTATGAAATCTGATCAGCAATGAAATTAATGAATTTATTTAGTCTACTGCCCCGTACACACGGTCGGATTTTCTGATGGAAAATGTGTGATCGGAGCGTGTTGTCAGAAATTCCGACCGTGTGTGGGCTCCATCGGACTTTTTCCATCGTTTTTTCCGACACACAAAGTTTGAGAGCAGGCTATAAAATTTTCCGACAACAAAATTCGATCGCGTCAATTCTGACCGTGTGTGGACAATTCCGACGCACAAAGTGCCACGCATGCTCAGAAGAAATTCCGAGTCGGAACAGCTTGGTCTAGTAAAATTAGCGTTCGGAATGGATAGAGCACTTTCATCAGGCTGCAATGTAAAAAATTGTTTAATACAGCGCACTCTCTTCTTCTTTATAATGCAGGCAGAACAAAGTAGTTTTGCTGCTGATATTCACACAGAGTTCTCACAAACTTCTTTCTTTCTTATTTATCGTGATTCCCTCAATATATTATGATTTGTCACATCTGATCAAAAATCGATATCATTTTTTTTGTTTTTTTTTTTTTGTTTTTTTGTTTTCAAGCCTGATGTGAATTTTTTTTTTGGTTTGTATTTTTTTCAAGGCTGATCTTGTTTTTTTTTTTTTTTAGTTATTTAACATCCAGAAACTGTCCTTTTTGATGGAAAACACACATAGGCGAGTATAATTTAAACCAAAAAACTTTTATTCAGGGCTCAGAACCAAACAAAGAGGGAGGCAACACTGGAGAAACAGCAGACATTGGTGAAGCCTTTGGCCCCCAGGACAGACATCAATTATTTTACAGCAAAATTGGTGGCCTGAGGAGTCCATATCTAAGGGAGTACAGTCTGGTCCAGAAGTAACAGAGATAATGAAAGCAGCAGATGACATGTATGTCCCCAGGCTGTGGTCATACAAGAGCCTGCATCTTTTGCCAGACCAGACTGAACCCAGGGCCATCACTCTCTGGTCTTCCTTCCACGCTTCCTTCCACGCTGTGGCTGTGGTGGTGTAGTTGTGGCAGGAGGAGGAGGAGGAGGATGTTCCAACTCACTCACGTGGGTATTGGGTGTGATTTCACCCCTCACCCCCTTAGTTAAGACTTTATAAAGAAGGTTCTCACACAGCTGGCATTGACCCTCCTGCATGCCCTGCAGTTTGATGGTAGCCATGCAGGCAAAGGCCTCTTCAGGAGTGGGGGTGGCTCTGAGGGACGCAGAAGCCTCCTGAATGAGCCTGAGTGCTGAATCCTGCACGTGACTCCCCTTCCTGGGTCTTTTGGTTGGAAGGCGGAGGGGAGGGACCTGCGATTCTGTCAGGCTCCTACTGGTCCCAGGCTTCTCCTGGCTGCCACTTAGCCCCGCCTCCTCCTGGCTGCCACTAACCCCCGCCTCCTCCTGGCTGCCACATTCCACAGCCTCCTCCTGTGTGCCACATTCCACAGCCTCGTCCTGGCTGAGGTCTTCCTGTGTATGAAAAAGGAACATAGCTTTAGTTTTTTATTCATCAATCACACAATTTTCATCTCATGACTGTTGCAAATTGAATGTTAACAAATATAAAAGACTATCATTCTGAGCCCAGCATTTTTCATTCTTGTCCCAATTATTTTTGCCCAGTACTGTCTATTGATATGTAAATGCCTTTATTAAATCAGCAATTGGTGATCAATAATAACATATAGTAAACATAATTTCTTTATTGACCAGAAATCTGTAGAAGAATGCTATACCTGTCTCAAGCTGGGCTCCTCCACTTCTTCCTGGCTGGAAGTCCCAGGTTGGACATCGGAAGCCTCAGCTGGGGTGGAGGGAAGAGTGGAAGGAAGGGTTGAGAGGGATTCCCTGACTCCAGTCTGGTCTGACAGAAATCGCAGTCTCTCATAGTACCACAGTCTGGGGACATAAATGTCATCTGCTACAGCTCCTGATCTCTGGGAATCTGTTACCTTCTTGCACTCCCTAAGATAAGTAATCCTCAGGCCACCAATTTTGGCTTTTAAATAGGGGATGTTTGCTGTGGGGACCATCGGCTTCACCAACTCCAGCAGTTTCTCCAGCGCTGTCTGCCTCTTTCGTTTATGATTATAATGCGGGTGTGTCACCTGCCACAGACAGGGCAGCTCCCTGTATTTGTCTATGAACAGGGGGAGGAAGTTGTGGTCATTGAAGCCATTCATTTTATCTGCAAGACACAACACGAGACAAACCGTAATGTCAGGCAAAACTCTCCTAATCTTGGTACAATATAGGCCTCAATCTAGAAGCAGTATAGGCCCAAGTTTAGATCTTACCTTCGTTATCGCGATCGGCGCCTCCGATACTCCTTCCTACGCTCACACATCGTACGTACTACGCACGCGTTTTACGCTTTATAGACACTGCGCATGCGTGAAACTCCGCCTGCCTCTGACGTTCTTTCTATTCCCCGCCCCTTCTCATTCGGCGCAGTGGGGGAAGAGCACATGGCGGAGACACAGCAGGTGTGTGCTAATTACAGCAATGAGGAGGAGGAGGAGGAAAGCCTGGAGCCAGAAACGTCCCGATCCAGAAGGAGTCGATTTAAGGCATCAAATATGTCCTTTGGGGAGATGTTGGAGATGGTCGACATCCTGAAGAAGGCCAACTATGTCGGGAAGTATGGACCTTACCCCAACCCCAATGTCCGAAAGGCCAAGATCATGGCGAAAGTAGTCAAGAGTCTGCACCAGAATTTCGGGGTACGACGATTGAAAGATCAGCTTAGGAAGCGGTGGTCGGACCTGAAATTAAGAGAGCATGAGCAGTACAGAAAGATCCGGAGAGTGTTGCAAAAAAGTAAGTAGTTGTGCTGTGTTCCTATTCTTTATGTTTATTACGTTCGTGCTGCTCCATGTGCTTTTCTTAACTGTTATCCAGTTTAAAATGGCAACTTTCATGTTCATAGGCACATTATTAGTTCGTATAAAACATTATTCGTTCGGCCTAGAAAACACCATTGTTTTGGCCATATGCATTTGCCAACATTTTTTATGGCCTACTTGTATGGGAATAATTTGGTTGTGTAGAGGGGTTTGTAACTAGAATGAAATGCTAACTAGATTCTGTGTAAGGAGAGGACACTCAGCAGTTTTCACATCTGGACGCTGGAGCACTAGTGTGGGACACAAGAACACACTTTTTATTGGGGCCCACACAGGTGCTCCAGTGTATACTATAGGGGTGCCTCCAGCTGTGAAGCTTGTACTAAACAGGTAAAGTCTTGAAGCTTGACAAAGGACAATAAAAATTCTACATCTTGGAACGCTGCCAAAACAGACAATTCTACCCCACTTCCAAGCAATGTTTCATATTCCTATTTCTGCTATCAAATATCTGTGTGCTAAGTATACCTTTTTTTTTTTTTCATAGGAGAGAAAAGACTCGGAGGACACCCCTTATCCGAGGAGACCAAAGACCCCCACCTCATGAAGAAGAGGAGACCCACCAAAGCCAACAGGAGAAGGAGGAGGAAGGAGATGTGGTGGAACTAGTCACCACAACAGGTGAGTGTCTGCGATCACAGACTCAGGTAAGAGATGGATGCCGGCAGATTTATAATACATGGTGTGTTTTTGTTTCTATCTTTTTAGGTGATCGTGATGTTGTGGATCCAGGGCATTTCACCTCAGAAAGTGCACAGATCCTGATCAGGGAGATCATGGGGTGTAATAGGGACTTGGAAAACATCCAGAAAAGCATCAATGATGTTAAAAAAAATGAAGAACATCATTGATGTTTTAGGGAGAGTTTAAAACCCCTCAAAATCCCTTTTTTTTTTTTTTGCGCTTTTTGTGAGCCAAAAATTTTTACCATTTTTTGACATATTTGCGAAAAGCCAAATTTGGAAGAGGCACACAGTGTGTCAACATGTGCTATCTGCCATCACGGGAGATCAATGTATGCGTTTTGGGGGTGCAACCCCTTCCTCAATAATAAAGTAGCTGTGAGGAAGGGGTTGCACCCACAAAACACGTCCCTTGATCCCCCGTGATGGCAGCTAGCACATGTTGACATTTGGCAATTGGTGTGCATCTTCAAAATTTGGCTTTTCTAGGGGTGACTTCACCCTATCTGAATGCAATATCAAACACAGTTTGTAAATACTCATGTCTGATATTGCCTTCAAGTTCTACCAAATGTGAACTTTGTAAGTTCAAGATTTGTGTCTTTATTGTTGGTTTTAAACATGCAAGTTTTATCTTAAATGGACATTTCTACTTTTTCTAATGTGACCCCAAAAATTGTTATACAACAAACATGTTGGTTTGTTTTAAAAACCTTTTCTAAATGCACATGTGATTGTGCTGGTATTAAAAAGATTGTTAATCAAGAATGTGTGGATTATTGTCTCAACGCTCCAAAACTTTTGTTGTGCTCTAATTGGTGTTTTCAGTGACAATGGGGGTTATTTCCTAAGGGCAAATCCACTTTGCACTACAAGTGCAGTTTCAACTGCACTTGTAGTGCAAAGTGTCTTTGCCTTTAGTAAATAACACCCAACAATGCTTTGTAATGTTACACAATCATGCCATTTTCAGGACTCACCATGTTCTGTCAGGGTCAGCTAAAAGAAACACAAGCAGTAAATGTCACCAAAGATTTTAGTAGTTAATTTTTTTTTTATTTGAAAAAGGTTTCAGACATTGTCTGTCATATTGATAGCCCCCCTACCCGCAAAGTATTCAAGGTATCTTAGACGGACATCACGGGCACTCAGGGGGGGCAAGCCAGGACGGCCACTTTCAAGCGCCGTCAGGGTTGGTTCATTTTGAATTCCAGCCTCAGGCCCAACGGAGCCAGTATAGTTGGCAGAATGTTGCCGTAAAAAGTTGTGTAGAACACAGCACGCCAGGATAATATGATTCAGTTTATACTCCGCCATGTGTATGGGTGTAAGAAATAGGCGGAACCGGCTGGCCATGATTCCAAACGTCTGCTCCACCACTCTTCTGGCTCTGGCCAGCCGGTAATTAAAAACTCTCTGGTCCGGGGTGAGGGTCCTCATCGGGAATGGCCGCTTAAGATGGTCCCCCAGCGCAAGCGCTTCATCTGCAAGAAAGACGAATGGGAGTCCTTCCACATTGTCTTCTGGAGGTGGCAAGTCCAAGCTGCCATTCTGGAGACGCCTGTAGAACTCCGTCTGGGCGATGACTCCACCATCGGACATCTGGCCATTCTTCCCCACATCCACATACAGGAACTCGTAAGTAGCCGACACCACCGCCAACATCACAATACTATTGAACCCCTTATAGTTGAAATAGTATGACCCCGAGTTCGGTGGTGGGACGATGTGGACGTGTTTCCCATCAATTGCCCCTCCGCAGTTAGGAAAGTCCCACCGCTGGGCAAAGTGGGAGGCCACAGTCTGCCATTCCTGTGGTGTGGAAGGAAACTGTGGAGTCAAACAACAACAAAAAATTAGTCATTTTGCACATAAACAGGGAAAGCAGATTAGACACAAACATTCTTGGCCAACATCAAGATAACATTTATTTGAGAGAGTTTTTAAAGACCAAAGTATAAGGTACACCTATCAGATTCCCCCTCCAAACCCCCCTCTCATGGGCCATTTCTAACATTATAGGGGGGGGAGCTCTTGGACAGGTAACCCTCTCCACTTCATTGAGAGATGAATGCCTAAATAATGGGTATTACTTTGGCCAGCCCCTCCTTAGTTACACTATTGACAGCCCACTGGACAGGTAAGAAGTGTCATAATACAAAGATATAAATACACACTGTACACATTTGAGCACATTTGGACATTCTGCTATTACCTATCAAGATAATAATAGAATACAAAAACTTTAAACAGTACCATTTGAAAGTATACAGGCAGGCCCTTGCACTACATGCTTTGGGGAATTCATCCATAAATCTGATCACAAAAGAGGTGGGTATAGTGTGTATGGGTTTGGCAAAGTCAGCAGATAGATGATTGAGGATAGATAGAGAATTGGTATCAGCTGACTTAGCAGTTGGGGGGAGGGAGGGTTCCAAATGATTTGGGGACCCCCAAAAAAAGCCTCTGGCACTCTGCCTGAATTTAAAGCACAAATCACATTTAGAAACATTTTAGGGGGTGTTTGGGGCAAAGCACTACTATGGAGCTGATAAAATACATTAAGTGACTACATGAGGTGAATATAGGGCCAGGAGACCATGCTGGGAAGGTAAGTGAAGGCAAATATGCATGAAGGAGAAAAAAAAAATTACATAAAAATCCAGCATGCATGAGAACAAAGGGAACATTCACAGCATATTCCAATCATGGTAAATAGGGAATGAGGAAAGAAATACAAACATTAAATACAATAAAATGTGATGGTAAAGGATACATTTTACCCTAATATACTCCTTCTGCAGGACCTGGATGATGGCAGAACAGGTCTCTGGGATAATGATCCCCAGAGCCTGGGGGGAGATGCCTGTCGAGAACTTCAAGTCCTGCAGGCTTCTCTCCGTCGCCAAGTACTGCAGGGTGGTGACTAGCCTCTGCTCCGGAGTGATGGCTTGCCTCATGCCTGCCTGCTAATATAAGGGGTCAGCAAAGCCAACAAATGGTGAAATACGGGGTCCGTCATCCGGAGAAAGTTCCTGAAATCATTAGGATTATTCTCATGGATCTCACGGAGCAAAGGCATATGACAAAAGTGGTCACGCTGGAGCAACCAATTCTTGGTCCATGAACTCCTCCCCACCCTGTTCATTGACTGGACTTGTGTCAAGGTAAGGACCCCAACACCAAGCCCCCACACAGCACGAACTCTACAAGGAGTACGTATACGCAACATGGCTAGAAAACGGTCGGCTGCTCAGAACGAAGTAACAGAACGCACTGAAGAACAGCAAGGCCTGTGAAGAGCGACCTGAAAAACAGTAACGAACAAACAAGAACACAATGACAAGAGTCACGCGTAACTCGCTGCATGCACTGAAGAGCAGATACAAACCCACAAGCACAAACTGAACAGCAGAAAACGATCTGAAAACCACAAGTCTGAAAAAGCGTGAATCATCTCTCACCAAACTTTTACTAACACGAGATTAGCAAAAGGAGCCCAAAGGGTGCCGCGCTTGGTTCTGAACTGGCCTTTTCTAGTCTCGTCGTACATGGTGTACGTCACCGCGTTCTTGGCGATCGGAAATTCCGACCACTTTGTGCGACCGTGTGTACGCAAAACAAGTTTGAGCCAACATCCGTCGGAAAAAATCCATGGATTTTGTTGTCGGAATGTCCGATCAATGTCCGACCGTGTGTACGGGGCATACTTGTGCACAAAAGCATGATATCGATATTCTGTAAATTATATTGACGAGGAAAGTTCCAAGAAAGTCCATTCAGTTCTTGTGTAAAAACTCAAACTGATTTAATAATAAAATAGCAAAATATTACAAGAACACTATGAAAATGTAGCATGTAAAAATAACATCAATAATCTAATATATTCTTAAGATAAAGATTGAATCAGATGTGTATCTTTGTGTGTGTGTGTGTGTGTGTGTGTGTGTAGCTGTGACAGCTTCCTTCAATGTATCATGTTGTGTCTGCAGCAAAATCATCTAAATCATGCATCTAAATCAGTCTGCCCAACAAACATTTTGTTCAAAAGCTTTTACTCCACAAATCAAACCCATGAAAATAGCCCCCACCTTCCTAAAAAGGGTTGGTTTGTCTTATAGTTCCACAGACTTAGTGGCAAATGGTTTTCTAACTTTCAGTCTACTCCAGATGTTGAAATATAACACCATCTCTATTCTACACAACATTCCATGGGGGTGGGCAAGAAGAGCTATGTGTAAAGTTTTATTATTTTCTGATGGGAGAATGGTAAGAAGCCAGCTCGACTTTAACTACTACCACATGTTGGCTCTCTATAGAAATGTTTATGAAGCTTATGACAATATGTATACTTTCATAAGTATAAAAGTGTATATAATTTCACTTTTTTTCCATAACTAAAAGTTATATATATATATATATATATATATATATATATATATATATATACAACGCAATTATTCTGTAAAGATCTAATCAATTCATTCATTTGTTAATGTTTGTTAATTGATGTATATTAGATTAAAGAAACTTTCTAACATTTCCCTCTCAAAATTATTGATTAAACAATCTTAATCATTTTCATATCTAAATCCATATACAACCGCATGTCATTCGTATCCATACATACTTCTTATCTTAAGATAATTGATTTGAATATATTTTCAATTTTGATTCTATATAAGGAAAAGTGAACTTATTCAACCTTTTGCTTCATATACCATAAAAATATTTTCACCTCCTATATATTTTCTTTTTCTTTTACCAAATAAATCAATCCCCTTAATATTCATAAATGTAACATTGTTGTACAATACTTTAAAATATGCATGTCACTTCAGAATAATATGTTTCATACTTTCCCTCCAAATTGTGTTTAGCACAAATTTATAATCCATACAACCGTTCAAATAACCTTGTCAAAATTTGAACCTAAAATATATTTCTTAACTTCAATTCATTCATATATGTGAGATGATTTTAAAAATAAATACACATTACAATGTAAACTTGTCTATATGACTTTAGGAAAATGTACTGTTATCTTAATTAACACCAGACATTCCTCCTAACTACAATGACTCTATTGTAAGGATGTTTAACCCTTTCAACTCTGAAAATACACTATATGTGATTGTAAAAGTTGATGTGTAAAAAATATCTCATCTTGATATGATAAACATATCACGTCACATACAAATGTATATACAGTGCCTTGCAAAAGTATTTAGCCCCCCTGGCTTTTTACCTATTTTGTTACAGCCTTTAGTTCAATTTTTTTTAATCTAAATTATATGTGATGATTCAGAACACAATAGTCTAAGTTGGTGAAGTAAAATTAGAAAAATATATACATAAAACTATTTTTTAGAAATAAAAAAACTGATAATTGGCATGTGCGTATGTATTCACCCCCTTTGTTATGAAGCCGATAAAAAGCTCTGGTGCAATCAATTACCTTCAGAAGTCACATAATTAGTGAAATGATGTCCACCTGTGTGCAATCTAAGTGTCACATGATCTGTCATTACATATACATACCTTTTTGATAGGCTCCAGAGGCTGCAACACCTAACCAAACACTGCCACGAAGACCAAGGAACTCTCCAAACAAGTAAGGGACAATGTTGTTGAAAAGTACAAGTCAGGGTTAGGTTATAAAAAATATCCAAATCTTCCTAGGAGCACCATCAAATCTATCATAAACAAATGGAAAGAACATGGCACAACAGCAAACCTGCCAAGAGATGGCCACACACCAAAACTCAGGGACCGGGCAAGGAGGGCATTAATCAGAGAGGCAGCACAGAGACCTAAGGTAACCCTGGAGGAGCTGCAGAGTTCCACAGCAGAGACTGGAGTATCTGTACATAGGACGACAATAAGCCGTATGCTCCATAGAGTTGGGCTTTATGGCAGAGTGGCCAGAAGAAAGCCATTACTTTCAGCAAAAAACAAAATGGCACATTTTGAGTTTGCGAAAAGGCATGTGGGAGACTCCCAAAATGCATGGAGGAAGGTGCTCTGGTCTGATGAGACTAAAATTGAGCTTTTTGGCCAAAGAAAACGCTATGTCTGGCACAAACCCAACAGGTCACATCACTCAAAGATCACCATCCCCACAGTGAAACATGGTGGTGGCAGCATCATGCTGTGGGGAACTTTTTCAGCAGTTGGGACTGGGATACTGGTCAGAGTTGAGGGAAAGATGGATGGTGCTAAATACAGGGATATTCTTGAGCAAAATCTGTACCACTCTGTGTGTGATTTGAGGCTAGGATGGAGGTTCACCTTCCAGCGGACAATGAAGCCGCTAAAGCAACACTGGAGTGGTTTAAAGGGAAACATGTAAATGTGTTGGAATGGTCTAGTCAAAGCCCAGACCTCAATCCAATAGAAAATCTGTGGTCAGACTTAAAGATTGCTGTTCACGAGCACAAACCATCCAACTTGAAGGAGCTAGAGCAGTTTTGCCAGGAGGAATGGGCAAAAAATCCCAGTGGTAAGATGTGGCAAGCTCATAGAGACTTATCCAAAGCAACTTGGAGCTGTGATAGCCGCAAAAGGTGGCTCTATGAAGTATTGACTTTGGGGGGGGGGGGGGTGAATAGTTATGCACATTGACTTTTTCTGTTATGTTGTCCTATTTGTTGTTTGCTTCACTTCACTTCAAAGTTGTGGGCATGTTCTGTAAATTAAATGATGCAAATCCTGAAACAATCCATGTTAATTCCAGGTTGTGAGGCAAAAAATACGAAAAATGCCAAGGGGGGGTAAATACTTTTAAAGGGCACTGTATATAAAACTACAATATATTTGATGGATAAATTATTTCATCAGTAGTCAAAAGTCAATTGTTTTTAGAAGTTTCTCTCTTATTAGAGATCTTGAGGTTTTTTTCATATTATTATTCTTCTTCCTGCACTCTGTAAAGTTGGAAAAAGTTTATTGAACATAAAAAGACAACAATAATTATAACAAATGAATCTCTTGTGTCAAATCCTCTCCCAGAACTGATATTATTAAGTTTCAAGGGTTTGCTTTTCATCTGGAAGGTCTAGAAATATTACATTTCTCTTCTTTTGGTGACTTATAAGTCAGATCCTGAAAGAGAATGCAGTATCATTATTTTGCATTTACTAATGCAAAATATACCTCCATTTACTTATTCATTTTACATACCACAATCCTAATATTTTATTATGACATGAAAGACATATTTTGGTAATAACATTTCTAATTACCTTACTTTGCTCTATTTTTCTTAAACTGGCCTATACTCCTTATGCTATTATTCTGTGTATTTTAAATTTAACAGGATGCAATTTTTCCTTTTTGTCAGGATTTAAAACCTCGTTTTCACACAGAAAGGTTTCAAATCAACCCAGAAGACTGAAGTGAACTATGTCCATTCACCTCTCCTCTTTAAAATTTAGAGTCATGCGTGCTGTACTCTAATTTTTGGCATCTTCCACTTCAGCATTTTCTGTAGAATTTTTGCTGAATAGCATAACCATTCTTTGGGTAACACATAGGAACGACTCTTAATAAACGACTCTTAATAGCATTAACATATACTGGCTCAAAGCCTCTCTCAGCACTTGTTCTGAAAATACCATTTACAGGTTTCCTAGATTTATTTGTACAAACATAATGTTCTTTTACCAAATCTACCTGTATAGATTTAAATTGTAAAGCTTTAAAAAATGGGCAACATTTGTCATATAATTCTCCTGAATTAATTCTCTCTAGAAGAAGTTTTAGTGATAGATCGGGTGTCTGTAAAATGATCTTAGTAGATCTTACAATCTTTTCTGTTACTTTGACTGTAAAATAAAAACAATTGCTTAATATGTGGGTCAAAGGTCTTTTCCTTATTTGTCAAACCTCTGGAGAAAAAAAATATTATTTTCTGATCACTTTCTTTTAATTGAGACAAAGTTACCTAAATCAAAATTCTCAGATACATCAGTATGCAAAACAAAGGAAATAAACGGACACATTTCTATAGTATTCAATGAAGGAGCATTCTGCAGACCCCTTTTCAACATTTCAAAGGCATCTGTCTGGGTTTGACCGCATTAATCAAACACAACATCTTTTTGTCTCAAAAAATCTAATAATGGTTTAACTTTTTTATCACATTTTTGTAAAAACTCTTTGCAACGATTTACTTGGCTCAAAAATTGATATAATGCCTTGTAAGATGTTGGAACTGGAGTAGTAGAAATGTTTCTAACTTTTTCCTGTGATAACTGTCTCTGTCCATGAATGATTTGCATATGAAGACTTTGACTTTTCATCAACTGAACTGACTCCGTGTTCAGTTTCAGCTCTGCTGTTTGTAACAGAGTAAATAACTCAAACAAAAGAGTGACATGTTCCTCTATACTCTGTGTAGACAACAAAAAACTTGTCCACATGCTGTAAAATACATTCTGGTCTAGAGAATTTTGATAATACTTTCTTTAAACACTCATACACTATACCGTCACTAATGTCCAATCCTGGAATTATTCAAGTGAATGCATAGGTTTCTTTATTAAAGCTGAAGGCAAGTTTTATGTTGACAGCTTTTAGCTAAGGATACAGAAAAATGACTAATAGCGATTTCCAGTACAGAAAATACTTTGGCCTTGGCATCCAGGTGTGACATTAAATTTAAATTAGGAACAATAGGTTTGTTATTTGTAATACATTTATTCAGTGATTCTAAATCAACTGATAAAGAATATGAATCATCAGAATTCTTGATAGGCCAAATACAATTATTTACCACTGATTTGTACTTTCTTTAATATTCCTTGTTGTAAAAATTCTTGTACAATGTCAGAAACTAGACCTATTGATTCTTGTGGCAACTTATTTGGAATTTGGGGTTCAGGTTCTCTTCCCTCAATTTCTATTTCAATATCTTTAAACAAACCTGTATCAATTTTGGTCTGACGCCAAAGACTTTTATGTAATCAAACCAATTGTTCCAATACGAGATTGGTTCCTGTATGTGGCCAATTATAATCTGAAGACATGTCAGCTACAATTAGAGCAACATAATTTAATGTTGGAGAAGTCAATACTTTTTTTAATCCTGATTTTGGCAATGGAATTAATCTATTTCTCTCATTGACAGCATCGCTTGCCATATTGATTGAACTGTCATTAACAGTCAATGTACTGATCTGTTTGACTTCTGAGGCATAAGGCAAATCATTTAACCTATTGTTTGGACAAGAATGAATGAATTGCTCAGAAATTTCCTCATTTTCTAATTCCAAAGTTTTTCTTTGTGAATCTAATTTATATTCTAAACATTCTTTCTGTACAAGGCCACATTTCTTACAATGTAAGCAAGTAACATTTCCTGTCTGTTCTGAAACTTTGGTTCTGCCTGTAACGTGTATCTCACCATAGCTGGGTGTGGTCATACACGTGGCAACGCTCTGATTGCCATTTTGCTTTTGTCTGTCAAAACTTTGTGTGCGTACTGCATCTTTATTCATTAATTTTGTTTTAAGCAAAACTTTATGATCCTAGTCATCAATCTCTATAGACCGTATATCTGGTACAAAAGACTTCTGTTTAGAGTCTGCACTATCATTAATCTCTAAACTCTTGCTTGACTGTGCTTTAGAATTTACACAAATCCTTTTTACATTATTCTGTAATTCAGATAACTGAATATCTTTTTATTTGAATTGCACTTTGCAAATCATCTATTCGCTCAGTCAAAATCGGACAATTAACACATACACTGTTATCCTACTGAGTCTTTGTTTTCCCTTTTGTACAAACAACATTCCTTTTAGGAACTCCTAATACCATTGTGTCAAACTTTAACTAACTTTATCACATTTCTAACCTGTTTGCTGAATCTCTTAAAAGAAAATTTTGATTTTAGTATCTTAATATTAGCCTGTAAGCATTGATTGAACATGTAACACCATAATTCATCATCTTTAACAAATTTTGACAGATTTTTTATTTCTAATTTACTCTCACTAGATAATTCATCAATAGAATTAATTACTTACCAATTTAGGACAGACTTCCTTCATGTAACGCGCGTTCCCTCTCTTGGCGGGAAATTATGCCATCAAGAAAATTTTCTTGCAGGTGCGCAAACATCTCACCAATTCTGATGATTCTATGATTCCAGGTTCATTCGATGATGCCGAAAGTTCATTTGCTGTTTTTATTTCTCCTGGAAGCTTGACTGCATAATCAATGCTTATCTTGCTTATCTTCCCTCTCTTCAAGCGGAAGGAGAAATAATTCAAAAATGTTCGATATTTGGACAAAATGAAACTGGCTAAGGCTCGCCACTGTTAAAATACCATTATTATGGTATTAATATCGATATTCTGTAAATTATATTGATGAGGAAAGTTCCAAGAAAGTCTGTTTAGATCATGTCTATCTTTCAGTTGATTAAAGGAAAGCAACTTCCCCTCCTCTATTATGTTCTTTAATTGTTTGATGCCAACTCTGGCCCATATTACTGGATCTGGAATTTTGCTGAAATGGGATAGCCTGGGATTAAGCCATAACGGTGTGTCCGGTGACCATGCTGCCGTATCAGACTGCATAATCACCCCTGCCTTGTCCCACGTGCGAATTGTAACGCGCATGGAACCAGTCAGCGGCGCCGCTACCCGTGGCCCTCTGTACACTAAATAGGAAAGACTCTCATAAGATCCCATTAAAGCTGCCTCTAGTACTGTCACCGCATCTCCACTGTCTCTTGCTAACCAACGTCTGGCAAATACCATCTGCCCTGCAATAAAATACTTGAACAGGTCAGGAAGTGCTAGTCCTCCATGTCCATATGGTTCCTGTAATGTATGCAGGCCCACTCTGGGATGCCCGGAACCCCACAGAAATGAACTAAACAGGCTGTTTACGCGCCAAAAGAAAGAACAGGGGACCCAAATGGGGGTATTACGTAAAAAATAGAGGAACACTGGTAGTATCTTCATTTTAAGCAGGTTCACCCTACCAATTAGGGAGAGTGGTAGGTGTTTCCAGGCCTCAAGTTGTGTTTTAGTCTTCATGAGCAGTGGCATTAAGTTAAGTGTCAGGTAATCTGTAACTTTAGGGGACACGGACACCCAAATATTTTGTTTCGTGGACCCAGGCGATAGGCACCAAGTTTGATGCCCGCGCCTGTGCTCCATCATCAATAGCCATGATACTGGACTTCTCCCAATTCACCCGTAGACCTGAAAAATTTGCAAATATGTTTAGCATCTAAAATACTGCCTCTAAGGATGGTCCTGGGTCCTCTAGAAAAAGGAGCCTATCATCTGCGTATAGGGCCGTGCATTCTCTAATGCCACCCACCTGAAGGGCTTTAACTTCTGTGGATGCTCTTCGAGCAAAAGCTATCGGCTCTATGGCCAGAGCAAACAGAGCTGGGGAAAGTGAGTACAGGGAACGCTCTCAGAAACATATAAAGAGTTGTTTGCCAAAAGGCCTCCGGCACTTAGTTACTGTAGAGAGAAATGGAGCTCATTAGTCCCTAACTTTCAAGGGGATGACTGGGACGAAATGTGGAACCACCCCTTTCAGGTCCTGGTATCAGCGCGTGACAGGTACATATAATTCAAGATACTCCACAGGATATATTATACACCAGCAAGAGCTATGGTTTGGATGATGCCTCCTGCTGGCACTGTACCGTGGCAGGGGCAGATTTCGATCATGTATTCTGGCAGTGTCCATTGATACAGGTATTTTGGACGGGGGTTATGGGGGTCATTCAAGGGTTGGTCTTGCTACCTGTCCCCATGACAATATCGGTATGTATGCTGGGCCTGGTGGAGGAGGTAGCACCACTTAGGGCAGAACTATGCTTTCTCTCGCCCTGTTTTATGCACGCAAAGCCATCCTTTAATGCTGGAAAAAACCTGAGGCCCCATCCTTAGCTTTCTGGAAAGGCCTGGTAAATAAGGCGTTAACCCTATATATATATATAAAGCCACTTACTTAAGTAAAGGGTGCCCAAAAAATTTCGAGAAGGTATGGCAGAGCTGGCTTTCTTCTGATGAGACTGTGTGAGTTACTGTGTAAATGATGGGTTACATATTATATGAAAGGGATCATGCACTAATGGAGGAAACGAGATGGGGCTTATAGATTTCAGATGGTTGTAGTCATTGCCTTAGATTTCATATAAGCATGTATGGTTAGAATGACTCGAGTAGGCCGGAAAAGCATGTGATTTATGTTTTAATGCCTGTTATAATTGAACATTGCATAATAGGGATTGGGGGGGGGGGTGTATTTTTTTGTGGGTTTATGTTATTGTTGTTCTTGTATTGAAAACTGTGAATAAAAATAATTTAAAAAAAAAAAGTCCGTTCAGTTCTTATGTAAAAACTCAAAAATTGATTTAATAATAAAATAGCAAAATATTACAAGAACAATATCAAAATGTAGAACGTAAAAATAACATCAATAATGTATTATATTCTTAAGATGAAGATTGAATCAGATGTGTATCTTTGTGTGTGTGTGAAGCTGTGGCAGCTTCCTTCAATGTCTAGTGTTGTGTCTGCAGCAAAATCAATCTGAATTAGTCTGCCCAACAAACCTTTTGTTCAAAAGCTTTTACTCCACAAATCAAACCCATGAAAATAGCCCCCACCTTCCTAAAAAGGGTTGGTTTGTCCTATAGTGTAGTGTATAGTATATTGTGACAGCAGGCAGGTAAAGTCGCCTGGTTGCATCCAGGATGGAAAATATGTATGCCCTAGATTCAGGCTTTATGCCGACTTATACCACTAGGTGGAGTCCTGCAGGGGAAGAGTTAATGAGCCCAGCTGAAGTAAGTGGGCTCATTAAGACCTATATAAAAAACCCCAGCATGCTTAGGGAGATGCTCCACCCTGGTACCAGTTCTGTGTTTGTGTAGACTGGGGAGCAGGCCCGGACTGGCCATAGGGCACACCGGGCACACCGGGCACACCGTCCTACTATTCAGTGCAGGGGGCGGAAATGAAGGGGTCAGGTGACCATGAAGGGGGAGGAGCTGCCTGGAGGAATCCCCTTCTGCCTGATGTCGGAAAGGTGTATCTGCAGCCACAGATATCAGGGCCTGGACAAGACTGCTAGAAAGTAAGTGATGCCAGCCTGCCTCTTTGCAAAAAAAATTTGTTTTACACACAGCATGATGAGAGCACTCATGTAGTAGTAGTAGGTAGTTCAGCATCACTCTTACTGTGTAAAAGAGACCACTAACCAGACCAAATCATGCTCTCATCATGCTGTGTGTAAATGCAGGTGTAAAACATTGTGTGAGAGAGGGACAGTTCTTGGGCCCAAAAGGTGTCCTGAATTTAAAGTGTATATATGCTTTTTTTTTTCTTTTGTGTTTGTAATTGTGATATATTTAGTACTAGCTGGCTGGGTAAGTTCAGTGTTAGCAAAAAATCATACATACACTTTAAATTCAGGACACCTTTTAGATTATATTATATAGAATTGTGGGTAATATATTTTTAATGTGCCCTAAAATTCACTGTTATCTCTTAGCCTGGGTTCACGCTAGATGTGGTGCGAATTCACAGCAAATTTGCTGTGGTTTCAGCACTGCATCTAAAATCGCAACCTGTCCATGTGAACCAATTGCAAAGTGTATGTCAAGTTAAAAACACCCGGCAATCGATTTGCAAAACGCAGCGCAGTTTGCCAAATCAGATCGCATGGGTGTGAACACCCATGCATTCTGATTCTGGTGTGGACAATAAAGGGTTCTGTACCAGTTTGATGTGAATGCAGTGCAATTTGAGCCATACAAATCCATGGCTCAAATCACACCCCAGAGACACCACATGTAATTCACACAGAAACGTGCTGTGATTCCTGTGCGAATTACACGTGGCGTCTCACACCGCAGTAGTGTGAACCCGGGCTGAAGCCTTAAAGCCAGCTGCAGCATTCCCCTTGGCAGGGGTGAGCTTAGGTGTGTTTGGATCCTAATCTGAACCAGTGGCAGCTGGTGCTCAAAATTTTGGGGGGGCGCAAACAAACTGAAAAAAAAAACATCAAATCAACGCCGCCACTGTGCCATCAAACGCAGCCTCTATGCCCATCAAACGCAGCCACTGTGCCCATCAAACACAGCCACTGTGCCCATCAATTGCCGCCACTGTGCCCATCAATTGCCGCCACTGTGCCCATCAAACGCAGCCACTGTACCCATCAACTGCTGCCAGTGTGCTCATCAACTGCTGCCAGTGTGCCCATCAACTGCCGCTACGAGCCCATCAACTGCTGCTACTGTGCCCACCAATTTCTGCCAGTGTGCACCCCCCGCCCGCCACTTACCTGTCTCGGTGGGGCAGCGGGTCACGGTGGCGATGTCCTCCACGCTTGATGTCTTCTCCCATCCTCTGCTATGATTGGACGCCTGATAGGCGCCGTCCAATCACAGCACCTGTCATGTCAGCCAATCAGGTGACAGACAGATAACAGACCCGAGCACCTGATTGGCTAAGAAGCGGTTCAGTGTTAGGATATCAAATGACACAACACTGAGTGAACAGCAAACGCCCAGAATGGCGCCCCGCTGTTCAACTTTTTGGATGCCTATTAGAGACTATGGCTCTAATAGACTCTAATATATTAGAGCCTATGGCTCTAATCAGGTGCTTTCAAAAAACACCTCCGCCGCTGTAATTTAGGTGCCCGGCGCCCGAAAAGGGGTTAGGCACCTGAGTAGGGGGTGGCAGCAGTGACCATAGATAGATAGATTCATTGTTGGTTAAATAACAAACATTTCATGCTTCCCTGATCTGTATTAAAAAAAATACAAAATGGGCTGCTCAGCCTAAAATGCCCGGGCCTATTTTTTGTCCCAGTCCGGGCCTGCTGGGGAGTATGGTATCTGTCCTGTGCGGTGAGTTAACGCCTGTGTGGCAAACTTCTAAAACAGGGAGATAGGGACTGGGGCAGCACAAGGCTGCACCTAGTTGTTAGATAGGGAATCTATGTGTGTAGTAAGCGGTCAAGCTGACCAGGATTTCTTTTCATGTTTCTTTTTGTTTTACTGTTATATTTTTCACTGCATATAGTATAAATAAACCGCACCTTTGTTTTTTCACCTACAACGCTGTCTGCTGTGCCTGATTTTGTGTGGTGAACCCATCCAGGGGGTCACACACACCCGCTGCCGAGCTAACCCCCTCACAATATCTATCTATCTATCATATATATATATGGCAAGGATTGCTACACAAGAAAATTTATTTCCGAAGAGTAGGTTACATCACTTCAAAAATATCACCAGATGCAGCTGGCAGCGACATTTCGGGCTTCAACAGATAACACCCTTTCTCACAATCGTATAATCGTATGTCTGCAACTGGTAACACACATCACATTGTATATATACAAAAATCATTGATTACCACATTTAACTAAGCTGGAATAAATTAGTCCACAACTATCAGCAGGCAGGATACCTGCATGAGGCAAGCCATCACTCCGGAGCAGAGGCTAGTCGCCACTAGGGATGAGCTTCGCGTTCGACTCGACTCGAACATCATCTGTTCAATCGTTCACCGAATTGCGAACGATATGGGCTGTTCGCGCCAAATTCGTGTGGCGCGTCACGGCCCATAATTCACTGCGGCATCGCAGTGCATTGCTGGCTGATGATTGGCCAAGCATGCACTATGACCCGCATGCTTGGCCAATCACAGCGCCGTCAGTAGAGAGCTGTAATTGGCCAAAGGCAGGGTGGCTTTGGCCAATTATGGCTCGGGGGTTTAGAACACGCCCCGCACTATATAAGGCCGCCTGCACGGCGGCCCTGTGTAATGTGTTCCGGCGTGCTTAGAGAGAGAGAGAGAGAGACTGTGTCATTTCATTTGAGTTAGCTAGATTAGGCAGGACAGTCAGTGAGTTAGCTGCACTTACAGTGTATTGTGTATATATATGCATCCCAGGTGTGTGTGTGTGTGTGTGTGTATGTATATGTATGTGTGTATATATATATATATATATATATATATATATATATATATATATATATATATATATATATACTGTATTCAGTTTAGCTAGATCCATTCCTGTTATCTTCCTACTGACAGGCAGCTAAAACTACAAGTTAGTGTAGTGCGTCCTCCTCACAGTGTTCAGCTAAAGCTACAAGTTAGTTTAGTGTGACCTCTGCACAGTGTTCAGCTAAACTACTCCTCACAGTGTTCAGCTAAAGCTACAAGTTAGTTTTTTGAGAGCTCTGCACAGTGTTCAGCTAAAGCTACAAGTTAGTATAGTGCAACCTCTGCACAGTGTTCAGCTAAAGCTACAAGTTAGTGTAATGCGTCCTCCTCACAGTGTTCAGCTAAAGCTACAAGTTAGTTTAGTGTGACCTCTGCACAGTGTTCAGCTAAAGCTACAAGTTAGGGTAGTGCGTCCTCCTCACAGTGTTCAGCTAAAGCTACAAGTTAGTGTAGTGCGTCCTCTGCACAGTGTTCAGCTAAAGCTACAAGTTAGTGTAGTGTGTCCTCTGAACAGTGTTCAGCTAAAGCTACAAGTTAGTGTAGTGCGTCCTCCTCACAGTGTTCAGCTAAAACTACAAGTTAGTTTTTTGCGAGCTCTGCACAGTGTTCAGCTAAAGCTACCTGTAGAAGGTTGGTGGTGTTTTCCTGATCCTGTCAATACTGCAGGCAGCTAAATAAGCTACAAGATAGTTTTTTGTGAGCTCTGCACAGTGTTCAGCTAAAACTACAAGTTAGTGTAGTGCGAACTCTGCACAGTGTTTAACAGGGGCGTGTAATTACAATTTTTGAGGCAATACTTTGCAGCAGAGCTCGTTCCTGCGTTCCAACTAGAGTATCTGTGAGGGGTTGCAGTGTTGTGGCACCAGTGCCGAAGGCCCAATTTTTCTGCCCCTGTATAACAGGGGCATGTAATTACAATTTTTGATGCAATACTTTGCAGCAGAGCTCGTTCCTGCGTTCCAACTAAGGTATCTGTGAGGGGTTGCAGTGTTGTGGCACCAGTGCCTAAGGCCCAATTTTTCTGCCCCTGTTTAACAGGGGCGTGTAATTACAATTTTTGAGGCAATACTTTGCAGCAGAGCTCGTTCCTGCATTCCAACTAGAGTATCTGTGAGGGGTTTCAGTGTTGTGGCACCAGCACCAGTGCCTAAGGCCCAATTTTTCAGCCCCTGTTCAACAGGGGCATGTAATTACAATTCTTGATCTAATATTTCACAGCAGGGCCCGTTTCTGCGCCCACCAAGAGTGAGTGAGGACTTACAGTGTTGTGGGGGCACCACCACCACCACCAAAGGCCCAATTTTTCTGCCCCTGTTCGACAGGGGCATGTAATTACAATTCTTGATCTTTTTTTTTAAATAATCAAAATTTTATTCATTTATATAATACATAATACATTAACATTCATTCAACGTACTATACTCCTACTTCAACCCGATAAATCCAACAACAAAACACTAATTACCCCATGTATCCCATTTAACCATGGTAAAAAAAAAAAAAAAAAAACACATAATTTTCCTCTTTACTAAAATCTCCATCCACCCCCATCCTTATATTACTCCAACTCCCTTCCCCAACCTACAAATGTGATTAACAATATATTAACAATAACTTATACGTGACTTCCCCGAACCATACCACAAAAAAAAAGGGATAAAAAAAAAAAAAAAAATTTTCAAAACGTGTATTCATATTTATTTAACATTAGTGATTTCCCCCTTTATTCTAATTTATATCGTGTATACTACCTCACCCCCCTGAATTTCATAATTGCATAATTTGTGCATATGTGAGAGAGAAAGAGAAAGAAAAAAAAAAAAAAAAAATTCTCAAAACGTGTATTCATATTTATTTAACATTAGTGATTTCCCCCTTATTCTAATTTATATCGTGTATACTACCTCACCCCCCTGAAATTCATAATTGCATAATTTGTGCATAAAAAAGAAAAAAAAAAAAAAAAGGAGTTTTTCCCTTTCCCCCTCCCCCCTCTCCCCCTCCCCCCTCTCCCCCTCCCCCTCCCTTCCCCTCCCCCTCCCTTCCCCTCCCTAATCTTCTGTGCTTCTTCCCCCCTCATCTTTAATTTTACTTTACTCAACTCCTCCCCCAATATCCAAACGTGCTGAATTAAATTTATAAAGTAAGTTTCCCCTTTATTCAATACGTGTCTTAATTCACTATAAACAATAAATTGTGTCTTCTTCCTTCCCCCCTTTCTGTATATTATTTTACCTCTACTCTTCCCCCCAATGTGCAGACCTAATGGACTAATTATACAGTGAAATCCTCCTTCTTCTGAATCGTATTCTAAATCATTATAATCATTATAATTCCTATTTAATTTAAAAAAAAAAAAAAAAAAAAAAACACCCCACCCCTACCCCACATCACCCTCACCACTCAGTGTTAATTAGGGGAATCAGGGTGAATGGAGGACATAAAAAAAAAAAATATATATATATATATAAAAAAAAAAAAAAAAACCCCTTGGAAAAAATGGGACCATATATCCATACATTATCTTACCCCCCACCCCCTTTACTTAATTGGCATTGGAGAAGTCATGTTACTGTTTAACTCTTTCTTTCTGGGCTTATCTTATTTCTTATTGACTATACCATTTCTACTTCCATTATCCATTATTATTTCCCTCTTCCATTATCTCCCTGGCGCATTGTTCCCATTTTGCCCATATAGTTTCAAATTTCTTTTTTTGGTTTTTGACCACATGAACCCACCTCTCCGCTTCCTTTATTATGTTAACCTCGTTTCTCCACTCCATAACTGACGGGCTCCGATCCTGCCTCCAGTACTTCGGGATCAGTTTTTTTGCTGCGTTTAATAAATGTGGGGTTATGCTTTCCCTATACTTTTTGACAGATCCAGGGTTCCCATGGAACAAATATTGTATGGGCCCGAATTCCACGGAGTCCATTGTTAGTTTCTCAATCCATGGGGCCACTGATTCCCAAAATGGTTTAATTATTGGGCATGTCCACCAAAGGTGGAGAAATGTTCCCCTCTGTCCACACCCCCTCCAACATCTATCGCTAGATGCTGGGTAGATTTGTGCTAGCTTTACTGGTGTCCTATACCATCTCGCCAAGAACTTGTATGCCATCTCTTGCATTTTTGAACTTATAGATGTTGTGAATGTTAACGATATCGCTCTATTAATTTGTTTATCTGTCCATACTTGGCCTAGCTCCCTCTCCCACTCTTTTACAAAGTATGGGGGTGTCCTTTCTTGTTCCCTTAAAATCATTCTATACATTCGAGATAGCATATGTCCAGATTCTGAAGTCTGTACACACTGCCTCTCAAATGTTGTGAGTGAGCTCATGGGTCTTAATGGTTTAAATTTCTTGAGAAAACTCTTCATTTGATGATGTTTCCATTCTGCCATTCGTATCTTATCGAATTTCATGACCATTTCTGTCAGTGATAGAAGGGTTCCATTGGGAGCAAACTTGCCACATCTAGTATTCCCATCCTGGCCCCATGCCCCCAGACTACCCGTCTCCTCCCCCGGGGGGAACCAAGGAAATCCCTCCAGAGGAGCCAGAGGGGAGGTCTGGGGGGCATATCTACCCTTACCATTCACTCTATCCCATATTTCCAATGAATTCAGGGTCATCGGTGATGTCCATTGTGACAACCCCCTCAATGACCCTTGGATCCATGGTGCTCCTGCCAGATTTCTCCCTGCCATTGACATTTCTGCCTGTACCCATGGTTTCCTCTTTAAGTCCTGGCACCAGTCTACTATTCTTACTAGAGTCATGGCCTTATAGTAGGAAGATATATCCGGGAGTCCTAAGCCTCCCTCACCTCTGCTTCTTTTTAAAATATCATAGGCTAATCTAGGCCTCCTATCTTTCCATACAAAGGACACAAACAGCCTACGCACTTGCCTAAAAAGAGTCACTGGCAACCTGATTGGCACTGTGCGCAGTACATAAACCATTCTGGGCAATATGCTCATTTTTATGGCACTGATTCTTCCGAACCAGGTCAGTAATTTACCCTTCCATTGCTTTAGTTCGTCTGTTATTTCTTTCAGTAGTGAGCCATAGTTACGTTCATACAATAGTTCATAGTCTGCGCTAATTTGTACCCCCAAGTATGTCAGTGACTCCTTATTCCATATAAATGGATACATCTCTTTCAATGACCTCTCCATCTCCGCTGATATATTACTAGGAAGTATGACTGATTTCTCAAAATTAATCTTGAAACCAGACACCCCTCCGAATCTCTGTACCTCCGCCATCAGTGCGGCTATAGATGTCTGGGGAGCGGAGAGAAAAAATAGCTGATCATCAGCATATGCTGCTACTTTATGTTCCATATGTCCTATGTATGTCCCCACTATCTCCTCGTTCTTTTTAACTCTGCGTAGAAATGGTTCCATCACTATCGCAAATATCAAAGGGGACAGTGGGCACCCTTGCCTAGTACCGTTTTGTATGTTAAAGCATTCGGATACTGTCCCATTGACCTTAATTCTTCCTCTTGGTTTCCCGTATAGTGACATGATCCATCCTAGCATTTTCCCCCCCAGACCTATCCTACCCAATACTGCTCTCATAAAGCCCCAGTTCACTCTGTCGAAAGCCTTTTCGGCATCCATCGACAGAGTGATACCTGGGGCCCTATCCGGACCATTTCGCATCCAATACAATACATGGAGAGCGCGGATGGTATTGTCCCTGGCTTCCCGTCCTTTTATAAACCCCGTTTGATCTGGATGTACCAGATCACCTACGTATTCCCGAAGTCTCGAGGCCAAGATTTTTGCCAGCAGTTTTGTATCGGAATTGAGCAGAGAGATAGGCCTATAGTTAGCACACACCTGTGGATCTTTCCCCTCTTTTGGTAATACCGTTATATATGCCAATAATGCTTCTGGAGAGAGTGGGTTTGCAGCATTAATAGAGTTAAAATAACTGCAAAGTGGTTTTACCAGAACTGGGAGAAATTTCTTATAATATGCGTTTGTCAGCCCATCTGGCCCTGGACTTTTCCCGGAGGGTAGGTCTGCTATCGCTCTGCTCAATTCTTCAACCGTGATTGGACGCTCCATATCCTCGGATATCTCTTTAGGTATTGTAGGCATGACAGCGCTCTCCATGTATTCATCTATCTCATTCCTCCTTTGTTCCTCACTTTCCCCTCCCTCAGATGGTTCAGTTTTAGCGATGTTATATAGTGCTTCATAAAATTTACCAAATTCTTTAGCTATAGCTTTTGTGTCCTGTATCTTTTTGCCTTGCACTAATAAGCTATGCACGTGTCTAGAATCCTGTTGTTTTTTAAGTTGTTTTGCTAACAGCTTTCCACATTTGTCTCCTTGTTTGTATGCTCTGTTAGCAAAAAACCTGATCTTACTCTTTGCTCTATATTCTAGGCATTGTGAAAGTTCTACTCGTAAGCTTTCCAAACACCTACCATCTGTTTGGTTGAGATTTTCCTTATGCTTTATCTCTAGAGCCTTAATTTTCTCTAGTAGTTCGTCTATCTCTCTTTTACCTTCCTTTTTCTTGTGTGCACCAATGGCGATTAGCTCCCCTCTTACAACCGCCTTATGGGCTTCCCACACCACTTGCTCTGACATTCCTGCTGTTTTATTAATTTCAAAATATTCCTTTATCTTAATGCTTAAATTCTCTACTGTTTCCTCCTTATCTAGCAATGACTCGTTCAGCCGCCATGTTCGTTCTGCACGAGCCATTTGAGTTGGTCTGATGGTCAGAATTATTGGGGCGTGGTCGGATATAGTTATTGGTTCGATTGTACTTGTGTTAACATTTCCCAGATAGTATTGATCCACCAGAAAAAGGTCCAGCCGTGAGTACATATCATGTGTTTTAGAGTAGTAACTAAAGTCACTGGTCCCTGGATGTAGAGCTCGCCAGCTGTCCACAAGATGTTGTGCACATAGGATTTGTTTAACTCGTTTTATGGCTCCAAAAGATAGAGCGGATCTACCCGTGGATGTGTCTGTGCTTGGATCTAGAACCATATTGAAGTCTCCTCCAACCACTACACATCCCTCCTTAAATTCTTCCAGTTTTTTAAACATCTTAAGCAAAAAATTAACAGTCCCTTCATTGGGTGCATATATCGAAGCAAAGGTATATCGCCTCCCCTGTATTACTCCTTTTACAAACAAATACCGACCTTCTGGGTCGCATTGTTCGTTCTCCAATATCCAGGGGCATGATTTCTTAAATGCAATTGAGACCCCTCTTGCTCTTGCTACTGGGGATACCGCATGATACCATTGCTTCAGTATATTCTGGGGCAGACCTGGAATTGAGCCGCCTCCGAAGTGGGTCTCCTGCAAAAGAATCACATCAGCTCCCAGGTGTTGCAACTCCACCCACAGTCTCCCTCTCTTATTTGGTGAGCTCAGCCCCCTCACATTATATGAAAGTATTTTCAGTATTGCTGTCATTTCCTTTTATCCCAGGAACCCCCTGCTCCCTTGCCCTTAATCTCTGTCTTCCCCTCTGCCACTCCCACCCCCCCTGTTACCTCCCCATTCCCAACATTCAGTACCCCATTAAACACATACTTATGCATAACATAACAAAAAAGAAAAAAGTACATCACATTTATGTTATAGACATAACCCTTACATACTCTTCCCCCATTCAAAAAACCTCTCTTTAGGGGTATTTCTAAAAATCGGGCGGGGAGCCTGCGCATATCAACACCTCCCATGCGCATGCTACCCCCCTTCCCTGCATTCCGCAGGATTACTCTCCCCTTTAATTGGGGTTGACCTATTGACCTACACAAGGTCCTCATTTTCCCTCAAGTCCCCCTCTCTATTCCCCCCTCCTCCCGGGCTTCACCCTGTGGAACTCTTCCCCAGAAAAAAAAAAAAAAAAAGGGGGAAAAAAAAAAAGTCCTCTAAGTCCTTCTTTGGGCTCCACCCCTGTTAACCCTTGCCGGTACCTCCTGCCACTTTTCTGTTCGTTGCAGGGGGGGCCTTGAAGAGTTTATTCTCCAGTCCGTAAAGTCCACCTTTGGGAGGTCTAATTTCTCTATAAATGAATTTAAATCATCCTTTGTTCGTAGGGTTGCAGTTTTCCCGTCCCTAGAAGCTGTTAGGCTAAAGGGGAACCCCCACCGGTATTTAATCTCGGCCTTTCGTAGGGTTTCTAGCAGTGGGCGGACCGACCCTCGTTTAAAAAGAGTTCTTTTTGAGATATCTGGATACAGTGCTATGTTTGAGCCTTCAAATGTAATTGTGGAAATGTTACGAGCTGTCTTCATTATGTTTTCTTTCACGGTGTATTTGTGAATTTTACAAATTACATCTCTGGGTGTGTCAGCTTTTGTGTTCTGGAAAGGGACCCGATGAGCCCGATCTATTTCAATAATGCTTGGAGCTTGATCCCCCAGAATCTGTCCAAAAATTTTTTGCACTGCTGGGGCTAATTCTGTCGCTGTGATTGACTCCTTTAATCCTTTTATACGTATATTTTGTCGCCTGTCCTTATTCTCGTACTCATCCAGCTGATCTCTGTATGAATTTAATATCTCTTCATATTTTTTCATGGACTCTTGTACATCAACCACTGCCTGTGTGATGGTTTCTTGTTCTTTTTCTACCCCTTCTACTCTGTATCCCAGATCCCTGACGTCCTCTTTTAAACTTGCCACAGCTTGCATACATGATTGTTCAACTGCCTTTATTAATTGCTGGATGTCATTTTTGGTGGGGAGGGCCTTCAACAACTCCCAGATGTCCCTTTCTGGTTCTACATTTGGTCCATTCTGCCCCTGTGGGTTCCCCTTGCCATCCTGAACGTTTTCCTGGTCATGCTCATGTCCATGTGAAGCCCCGCTTACTCCCATGTCCCACCTTGTTATTTCTATATGTTCCTGTCTGGTGCTTTGGTCCATATCGGGGCTTGGGTCTTCTCCTCCTCTTTCAGTCATGGAACTGTGTCTATGGGCCGTACCTCTTCTAGTGACCACCTGCTATCTTCCCATTGCGTCATAGTATCCCGGCTTTCTACTAGTGGGCTTTGTATGCCCCCTGGTTGATGTCCATTATCAAGTATGTGTTGGCCCTTGTTCTTAGCCCCAACTACCTTGGGGGTCCCATCACTTCCGGGGGGGCTTGGCTCTGGGGTCTTCCTCCCTCTCCCTGCTGTAGGGGATCTCTTGCCGTTTACTACGACACTGTCATTTGTCATTTGTGTCATCTGGGTACTTGTCTGCTTTACCCGGGACTCTCGTTCCGTTATTTCTACACCGCCCATGATATTACCTCCACTTCGTTTCTTTGCATATGACCTTCCTATTTGCTCAGGTATGCGGGGGGATAGGTACGCTTTAATGCCTTCTATCGATTTTCTGCCTCTCCCTGCTGTTGGTTGCAAAGCTGCTTGTCTGCGTGTTGTCATTTAAAAAAAAAAAAAAAAAAAATTTTTCTTTCTCTTCCCTTCTCCTTTTTCCCTCTTCACACTCCACTCAAACAGAACAGAGCAGGTAGTTGGGGGGGTGGGGGAGGGGATGCAGCCCGTCAGAGTAGCCGCTCTTCTCACTACCTCTCTCACTCTCCCACTCCAACTAGCCTCCCGTCTGTCTTCTGGGGAATGCCAGTATGTCTTTGCTTTACTGTATGGAAGGGCTGTGAACCGGCATTCAGCCTACCAGAGACCTCTCTCTCTTACACCGCTTTTTTTTTTTTTTTTTTTTTTCTTTCCCTTTTCTTTTACACTGTGTAGTTTGTCTGGGTGAGGTAAGATGATGAAGTGCAGCAGTGGCAATTTCCTTTTCTCTCCCCACCTCAGCTGTCCACCCGTTTACTATTAGGGAAAATGTCAGTGTGTGGCTGTCCAGTTATACGGAGAGGCTCACAGGTAGGTAACCCAGCTAGCAAAACAAGTGAAGCCCTCTCCCCCGTACTCTGCTTTTTCAGCTTACACAGGTCCCAGCTTTTATCAAGTTTGTTTTACCTTGCTAGCATCCATCCGTTATTAGAGAAGCTCTGGGATGTAATCACTCTCCTGTACAGCTAGACACCGATGTGGATAGAGCAGGTGGAGCAGCCAGTGGGTAAAGCAGATGGAACAGCCGCTGGATAGGGCAGATGGAACAGCCAGTAGGTAGAGCAGATGGAACAGCCAGTGGGTAGAGCAGAAGGAACAGCCAGTGAGCTGAGCAGACGGGACAGCCAGTGGGTAGAACAGCCAAGGGATCCGTTGTCTTTCCTTCTCAAGTACCAGCATATCCTTACTGCACTAAGACAGCTGAAGACACTCTGCTCGCGAGGTGAGCTCTCTCATGTGTGCAGCCTCTCAGCTGTCGGCCGTGGGATTGTCCATTAGCCCGGGATCGTGGAGGGGGGGAGGAGCACTCACTTACTCACACACACACACACCCACATCCTGGGAGCACAATTCTTGATCTAATATTTCACAGCAGGACCCTGTGAGGGGGTTACAGTGTTGTGGCCACAACAACACCTAAGGCCCAAATTTCTACTGAATATATAGGGCAGGCCCCTACTTTCAAACATCCAACTTACAAATGACTCCTACTTGCAAACGGAAGGAGACAACAGGAAGTGAGATGAAATTCTCTCCTGTAAGAGTTAATATGGGAAAAACATTTCTCCTTTCCACTGATGCTTTATCAGCAATCCTTGTTTCACAAAAAACCCCAAATTGGGACAAAAAGTGAGGTGAAATCTTCTGAAGAGGAGCACAGACAGCAAAACAAATGTCACAAGGGTGATAACCCTTCCCTATGTTTTCCAAAAAGCTTAAAATACATTTTTAACGTGTTTAGCTCCAGCGAAAAAATCTAACAGTTCAAAATTACAAATAGATTCTACTTAACAACAAACCTACAGTCCCTGTCTTGTTTGCACCGCCTGTATACTGCTGTTCAGAGTACAGAGCCTGTATACTGCTGTTTCCTTTTTTAATTTGGGTGCGGGGTTCCCCTTAATATCCATACAAGACCCAAAGGGCCTGGTAATGGACTGGGGGGTACCCATGCCGTTTGTCTCACTGATTTTCATCCATATTGCCAGGACCCGACATTACATTAAAGCCGCAAGCAGTTTTAAATGACTTTTTTCCTTTAAAAATTACATTTTGTGCAGGGATTGTTCTAAGCACGGGAAACACGCGCCACTTTACAGGCATACTATAGACACCCCCCAGGTACGATATTTAAAGGAATATTTCACTTTTTTTTTTTTTTACTTTAAGCATCATTAAAATCACTGCTTCCGAAAAACGGCCGTTTTTAAAAGTTTTTTGCATTGATACATGTCCCCTGGGGCAGGACCCGGGTCCCCAAACCCTTTTTAGGACAATACCAAGCAAATTAGCCTTTAAAATGAGCACTTTTGATTTCGAACGTTCGAGTCCCGTAGACGTCAATGGGGTTCTAACGTTCGTGTGAATTTTCGGTCCGTTCACAGGTTCTGGGGCGAACCGAACCGGGGGGTGTTCGGCTCATCCCTAGTCGCCACCCTGCGGTACTTGGCGATGGGGAGAAGCTAGCAGGACATTAAGTTCTTGACAGGCATCTCCCATCATTATCTTGGAGACCTGTTCTGCCATCATCCAGGTCCTGCAGAAGGAGTACATGAAGGTAAGATTTTTATCCTTTAACATCACATTTTATTGTATTTAATGTTTGTTAATATATTTAATTATATTTCCTCATTCCCTAATTACCATGATTGTTATATGCTGTGAATGTCCCCTTTGTACTCATGCATGCTGGATTTTTATGTAATTATTTTTTTTCTCCTTCATACATATTTGCCTTCACTTACCTCCCCAGCATGGTCTCCTGGCCCTATATTCACTTCATGTAGTCACTTAACAATGTATTTTGTCAGTTCCATAGTAGTGCTTTACCCTAAACAACCCCTAAAATGTGTAAAAATGTGATTTGTGCTTGTAATTCTGGCAGAGTGCCAGAGGGTGTTTTTTAGGCCCTAAAATCATTTGGAACCCTCCCTCCCCCCAACTGCTAACTCAGCTGATACCAATCCTCTATCTGCTGACTTTGCCAAACCCATACACACTATACCCACCTCTTTTGTGGTCACATTTATGGATGAATTCACCAAAGCATGTAGTGCAAGGGCCTGCCTGAATACTTTCAAATGGTACTGTTTAAAGTTTTTGTATCCTATTATTATCTTGATGGGTAATATTAGAATGTAAAATGTGTACAGTGTGTATTTATATTTTTGTTTGCTTGGACTTGCCACCACCAGAAGACAATGCGGAAGGACTCCCATTCGTCTTCGTTGCGGATGAAGCGTTTGCGCTGGGGGACCATCTTATGCGGCCATTCCCTATGAGAACCCTCACCCCGGACCAGAGGGTTTTTAATTACCGGCTGGCCAGAGCCAGAAGAGTGGTGGAGAACACATTTGGAATAATAGCCAACCGGTTCCACCTATTTCTTACACTGATACACATGGCGGAATATAAACTCAATCACATCATCCTGGTTTGCTGTGTTCTCCCCAACTTTTTAAGGAGAAATTCTGTGAACTATGCTGGCTCAGTTGGGCCTGAAGCCAGAATTAATCTCAATGAACCAACCCTGACGGCGCTTGAAGCTGGCCGTCCTGGCTTGCCCCCCCAGAGTGCCCGCGAGGTCCATCTAAGATACATGGAATACTTTGCGGGTAGGGGGCCATCAATATGCCAGACAATGTCTGAGACATTTTTTAAAAATTTTTTAAACTGAAAAAAAATTTGCTTAGATTTACTGCTTGTCTTTCTTTTAGCTGACCCTGACTGAAATTTGGGGAGTCCTGAAAATGGTGTGATTGTGTAAAATTAGAAAGCACTGTGGGTGTTATTTACTAAAGGAAAATACACTTTGGACTACAAGTGCACCTGAGACTGCACAGAAACTGCACTTGTAGTGCAAAGTGGATTTGCCTTTAGTAAATAACCCCCATTGTCACTGAAAACACCAACTTTACAACAAAAAATGCTTTTGAATATTGAAAGAAGAAGCCACACATTGTTGATTATCAATCTTTTTAATCCAAGCACAAACACATGTGCATTTATCAAAGGTTTTTCAAAAAAACCAACATGTTTGTTGTATAACAAATTCTTAGGTCACATTAAAAGTAGAATTGTCATTTTAAGGTAAAACAGGCATGTTTAAAACCAACAAGAAATACACAACTCTGGAACTTACAAAGTTCAACTTTTGTAGAAATTGAAGGCAATATCAGACATGAGTATTTATAAACTGTGTTTGATATTGCGTTCAGCAGATGGGGTGAAGTCACCCCTGGAAAAGCCAAATTTTGAAGATGCACACAAATTGCAGAATGTCAACATGTGCTAGCTGCCATCATGGGGGATCAAGAGACGTGTTTTGTGGGTGCAACCCCTTCCTCTCAGCTACTTTATTAATGAGGAAGGGGTTGTACCCCCAAAACGCATATATCGATCTCTTGTGATGGCAGATAGCACATGTTGACACACTGTGTGCATCTTCAAAATTTGGCTTTTCGAGAATATGTCAAAAAATGTGCAAAAAATTTTCAGGAAAAAAAAGCAGAAATAATTTGGGATTTCGAGGGGTTTTAAACTCTCCCTAAAACATCAATGATGTTCTTCATTTTGTTTTGAACATCATTGATGTTTAGCTTGATGTTTTCCAAGTCCCTATTACACCCCATGATCTCCCCGATCAGGATCTGGGCACTTTCACTGGTGAAATGACCTTCATCCACAACATCATGATCACCTAAAAATATAGAAAAAACAAAAACACCATGTATTATAAATTTGATCCATCTCTTACCTGAGCCTGTGGTCGCAGACACTCACCTGTTGTGGTGACTATTTCCACCACGTCTCCCTCCTCCTCCTCCTGTTGTGTTTGTGGGATTTCCACTTCTTCATGAGGTGGGGGGTCTGTTGTCTCCTCTGATGAGTGGTGTCCTCCGAGTCTTTTCGCCCCTATGTAAACAAAAAAAAGATATACTTAGCACACAGATATTTGATGGCAGAAATAGGAATATAAAACATTGCTTGGAAGTGGGGTACAATTGTCTGTTTTGGCAGAGTTCCAAGATGAAGAAATATTTTTTCACTTTGTCACGCTTGAATACTTACCTGTTTTGTACAAGCTTCGCAGATGGAGTCACCCCTATATTATCCATTGGAGCACCTGTGTGGGCCCCCTAATAAAAGGGTGTTTTGGTGTCCCACACTAGTGCTCCAGTGTCCAGATGTGTAAACAGCTGCTGAGTGTCCACTCCTTACACAGAATCTAGTTTGCATTTCATTCTAGTTACAAACCCATCTAGACACCAAAATTATTTTAAGAGAAGTAGGCCAGAAAAAATGTATTGAAATGCATCTGGACAAAACATGGTGTTTTATTGGCCGAATGAACAATGTTTCCTATGAACGATTAATGTTTCCATGAACATGAAAGTTGCCATTTTAAACTGTAGAACAGTAAAGAAAAGCACATAGAGCAGCACGAACGTAATAAAAAGAAAGAATAGAAACACAGGACAATTACTTACTTTTTTGCAGCACTCTCCTGATCCTTCTATACTGATCGTGCTCCCTTAATTTGAGGTCCGACCACCGCTTCCTAAGTTGATCCTTGGATCGACGTACCCCAAAATTCTTCTGCAGACTCTTCACAACTTTAGTCATGATCTTGGCCTTTCTGACATTTGGGTTGGGGTAATGTCCATGCTTCCCGTCATAGTCGGCCCTCTTCAAAATGTCGACCATCTCCACAAAGGACATATTTGATGCCTTAAACCGTCTCCTCCGGGATCGTGACGTTTCTGGCTCCGGGCTTTCCTCCTCTTCGTTGCTGTAATTAGCACGCACCTGTTCTGTCTCCGCCATGTGCTCTTCCCCCACTGCGCCGAACGAGAAGGGGCGGGGAATAGACTAGAAAGAATGTTAGGGGTGGGCGGAGTTTCACGCATGCGCAGTGTATATAAAGCGTAACACACATGCGTAGTACGTACGATCTGTGAGCGGAGGAAGGAGTATTGTAAGCGCCGATCGTGATAATGAAGGTAACATTTAAATTTGGGCCTATACTGCTTATAGATTGAGGCCTAGATTGGGACAAGATTAGGAGACTTTAGCCCGACATTAGGGTTTGTCTTGTGTTGTGTCTTGCAGAGAAAATGGATATATTGAATGATCAGGACTTTATACCCATATTCATTGATATGTACAGGGAGCTGCCCTGTCTGTGGCAGGTAAACCACCCACATTATAAGAATCAAACAAAGAGAAAGGCAGCGCTGGATCAATTGCTGGAAATTGTGAAGCCGGTGAGCCCCACGGCAGACATCACCTATTTGAAGATCCTAATTGGTGGCATGAGGAGCACTTATCTGAGGGAGTGCAAGAAGGTCCAGAATTTCCAGAGATCAGGAGTTGCAGATGCCATTTATGTCCCCAGGCTGTGGTACTATGACAGACTGCATTTTCTGTCAGACTGAACTCAGGCCAGCACTCTTCCTTCCATGTTTCCTTCCCCCCCAGCTGAGGCTTCAGACACCCAACCTGGGCCTTCCAGGCAGCAACATGTGGAGGAGCCCAGCTTGAGCTAGGTATAGCATTCTTCTAAATATTTCTATTGGTCAAATTAATTATGTTAAATCTATGTTAGTTTGGATTACTAATTTATGATTGTGATTGATGAACCAAAAACTAAAACGATGTCCCTTTTTCATACACAGGAAAGTCTCAGCCATGGAGGTGGCCGCGCCCTCAAAAAAAAAGTGGCAGGAAGAGTAGTAACCTGGAGGAGGCAGCAATTGGCCTATTTTGGAAGGCTACTGAGGCCCTCAGAACCCCCCCACAGTGTTGAAGAGGACTTTGCAGACATAACAGCCTGCAAAATGCAGGAAATGGAGGAGGGCCAACGCATCTTATGTGAGTTTATCATTTTACAAGCACTAAATAAGGGGTCGAGGGGCCAACTCACAAGCCAAAGCCACATTTGTGAGCTCAACCATGGTTCTCCTCCTCATACAGGTCCTCCTCCTCCTCCTGCCACACCTCCAACACCAGAGCCACAGCCGGGGAGGGAGCGTCTAAGGAAGACCAGAGAGTGATGACCTAGGTTCAGTCTGGTCTGACAAAAGATGCAGGCTCTTGTATGACCACAGCCTGGGGACATGTATGTCATCTGCAGCTGTTAATGATCTCTTGGACTTCTGGACCAGATTGTACTCCCTTATCCACTTGACAACTGGGCACTTAAACCCCCTTCCTAACCAGACCAATTTTCAGCTTTTGGTGCTCTCACATTTTGAATGACAATTACTCAGTCATGCAACACTGTATCTATATGAAATTTTTGTCCTTTTTTTCACACAAATGGAGCTTTCTTTTGGTGGTATTTAATCACCGCTGGGTTCTTTATTTTTTGCGCCATAAAAGAAAAAAGACCGAAAAATCTGTAAAAAAATACATTTTTCTTCATTTCTGTTATAATATTTTGCAAATTAGTAATTTTTCTTCATATATTTTGGCCAAAATTTATACCGCTACATATCTTTGGTAAAATTAACCCAAATCGGTGGATATTATTTGGTCTTTGTGAAAGTTATAGAGTCCAAAAGCTATGGTGCGAATATCTGAAAATTGATCACACCTGAAGTACTGATGGCCTATCTAATTTCTTGAGACCCTAACATTCCAGAAAAGTACAAATACCCCCCAAATGACCCCTTTTTGGAAAGAAGACATTCCAAGGTATTTAGAAAGATGCATGGTGAGTTTTTTGAAGTTGTCATTTTTTCCCACAATTCTTTGCAAAATTAAGGTTTTTTTTTTACTTTTTTTTTTTCCCACAAAATTGTCATATTAGCAGGTTATTTCTCACACACAGCATATGCATACCACAAATTACACCCCAAAACACATTCTGCTATTACTCCCGAGTATGGCGATACCACTTGTGTGAGACTTTTACACAGCGTGGCCACATACAGAGGCCCAACATGCAGGGGAGCACCTTCAGGCGTTCTGGAGCACCCAGGCCAATTCTGACATTTCTCTCCTACATGTAAAAATCATCATTTATTAGCTAGGAAATTACATAGAACCCCAAAACATTATATATGTTTTTTTAGCAAAGACCCTAGAGAATACAATGGCGGTCGTTGCAACTTTTTATCTCGCACTGTATTTGCGCAGCAATTTTTTTAACGCGTTTTTTTTGGAAAAAAAACAGTTTTGTGCTTTACAAAAACCAAAACAGTAAAGTTAGCCTAATGTTTTTGCATGATGTGAAAGATGAAGTTACGCCGAGTAAATAGATACCCAACATGTCACCTTTCAAAATTGCACGCGCTTGTGGAATGGCGTCAAACTTTGCTACTCAAAAATCCCCATAGGCGATGCTTTAAAATTTTTTACTGGTTACATGTTTTGAGTTACAGAGGAGGTCTAGGGCCAAAATTATTGCTCTCGCTCTACCGATCGCAGCGATACCTCACATGTGTGGTTTGAACACCATTTTCATATGTGGGCGGGACTTACGTATGCGTTCGCTTCTGCATGCGAGCACACAGGGACAGGGGCGCTTTAAAAAAAATTTTTTTTTTTTTATTGTTCATTTTACTTTATTTATTTTAGTTTGATGCTTTTTTCCCCAAAAAAAAATTTTTGACCACTTTTATTCCTATTACAAGGAATATAAACATCCTTGTAATAGGAATATGGCATGACAGGTCCTCTTTACAGTGAGATATGGGGTCAATAAGACCCCACATCTCACCTCTAGGCTGGGAAGCCTGAAATAAAAAAAAAAAAAAAAAAACGATCCTGGCTTCGATCGTAGCGGTGAGTCGGTAGAAGCGCGGGAGGGGGGGACATCCCCTCTCGCCTCCCGTAAGAACGATCAAGCAGTGGAACAGCTGCTATGATCATTCTCATGATGTAGGGAATCGCCGGCTGAAAAAGCTGATATCTGAATGATGCCTGTAGCTGCAACCATCATTCAGATATCCCCGCACAAAGTCAAGGACGTTGTATGACGGCCGGCGGGCGGGAAGTGGTTAAAACGCTTTTTTTTTTTTTTTAACACAAAGTTGTCCATTTATACAATATTTCTACCACATAACATGTACCTACCAAAAATGACATACCAAAATAGATTCTCCTGCTCCTCCTGAGTACGGCGATACCACATGTGTGAGACTTCCACAGCCTGGCCACATACAGAGGCCGAGTACAGCTGAGCATGGCTCAGCATGGCAGGGTATGGCGGGGTATTGCGGAGTATGGCGGGGTATTGCAGAGTATGGCGGGGTATGGCGGAGTATGGCGGAGTATGGCGGGGGCATGGCAGAGTATGGCGGGGGCATGGCAGAGTATGGCGGGGGCATTGCAGAGTATGGCGGGGACATTGCAGAGTATGACGGGGGCATTGCAGAGTATGGCGGGGGCATTGCAGAGTATGGCGGGGGCATTGCAGAGTATTGTGGGGGCATTGCAGAGTATTGTGGGGGCATTGCAGAGTATTGTGGGGGCATTGCAGAGTATTGTGGGGGCATTGCAGAGTATTGCACAGCATTGCAGAGTATTGTGGGGGCATTGCAGAGTATTGCACAGCATTGCAGAGTATTGTGGGGGCATTGCAGAGTATTGCACAGCATTGCAGAGTATTGTGGGGGCATTGCAGAGTATTGCACAGCATTGCAGAGTATTGTGGGGGCATTGCAGAGTATTGCACAGCATTGCAGAGTATTGTGGGGGCATTGCAGAGTATTGCACAGCATTGCAGAGTATTGTGGGGGTATTGCAGAGTATTGCACAGCATTGCATAGTAGTAGGGATGGCTGAGCATGGATGGATAGATGACTGGATGTCTCTGTGCAGCGCTGTGGGCACTACACATACAGCCCACAGCGCTGCAGACATCCATCCATCTCCCTCCCCGCTCACTGTGTACCGATCGGTACACAGGAGGGGAGGAGAGGAACCGGTCTGTTTACATGTGATCGCGCCGTCATTTGACGGCGCGATCACATGGTAAACGGCCACAATCAGCTGCCATTTACCGGGATCCGTGATGCGCCGGGTCCTCTGGACCCGGCGGTCACGGATGTGTTCGGGTGCGCGCCCCAGGGGGCGCGCGAGAGGGGAATTCTGGGAGGACGTCATAGTACGTCCTCCCAGAGTTATCCAACCGCCCTGCAGCCGTCATTCGGCTATGGGCCGGTTGGTAAGTGGTTATATATGGACTCCTCAGGCCACCAATTTTGCAGTAAAATAATTGATGTGTGCCCTGGGGGCCAAAGGCTTTGCCAATTTCTGCTGTTTCTCCAGCGTTGCCTCCCTCTTTGTTTGGTTATGACCCCTTAATAAAGGTATTTTTTTTTCTATTATACTCGCCTATGTGTGTTTTCCTTCAAAAAGAACAATTTGTTTGTCAGGAGGCAGGTACATTTCAAAAATGCAATATGAAATTAAGAGACACCAACACCAAACAATCGCCTTGAGATTAAATAATACAAGATAATAATGGTGTTGTGGTAACCTGACACACAAAATGCACCCGAAAATATTCTAGAGTTAAAAAAAAAAAGAAAAAGAAAACACAAGATCAGGCTTTAAAAGAATCCAAAAAAATGGAAAATTGTATCATACTTACCGTAATTTTCCTTTCTTGGTGCCTATCCATGGCAACATACTAGTGATAGAGCTCCGCCTCGACTCCTCCCTCAGGACCAGTGAATAGCATAAATTAAAGACATAGTCCCTCCCCCAACATTCTCCGTCAAATAGAATACTGAGGGTGGGAGCGTATGCTGCCATGGATAGGCACCAGGAAAGAAAAATTACGGTAAGTATGATACAATTTTCCGTTTTCCTGGTGCCTCCGTGGCAGCATACTAGTGATAAATAACTAGCTGACACGGGTGGGATAATGCTTTACAATAAATGTTTAATTAGAATGAGACATTGCAGCCTGGACTGCCCTTCTCCCGAACTCAACCGTTGTGAGAGCTCCTGGGTCAATATGGTAGTGTCTGAGGAAAGTATTGCGAGAAGACCAGGTGGCGGCCCTGCACACCGTCTCTAATGACACGTTAGCCCTTGCTGCCCAGGAGGTTGAGACTGCCCTTGTAGAATGAGCATTCACTCGGGATGGAGGCTCCATATTCTTCATCCTGTATGCCTTCTGGATTAGCTTTACCACCCAAGATGCCAGAGTTCTGATGGAGGCTTCTTTGCCTCTGTATTTACCAAATGGTACAATAAAGAGTCTTTCCGAACACCTGAAGGATCTGGTGGCCTCTAGGTAGGCTCTGAGCACTCTGGATATGTCCAGCTCGTGACAAGATTCCGAATCTGCTTCAGTAAATACTGGTAGTGCCCAGGGCTCCAAAAGGTGGCTTGGAGTAGTGACCTTAGGTGTGAACCCCCGAAGGGGACGAAGTTCCACTCTGTCGTGGAAGAAAGAGATGTGGTCATCACCTATTCCTAAAGAGTGGAGTTCTGAGATCCTTCTACCAGATGTAATGGCTAGCAGGAAAACCGTTTTTAGTGTTATGTTCCATATTGTCAGTTGTTCCACTGGGGCAAATGGATGGTCAGAGAGGACTTCAAGGACCAGGCATAAATCCCACTTGGGAAAAGAGCGTCTGACAGGTGGACGAATCTTTAACACTCCTTTGAGGAAAGTGTCTACTATGGGCTCTTCTGTCCATCTTTTATTTGTTGCGGCAGAAATTGCTGCTACTTTGACTTTGAGGGAACTTAGGCCAAGACCCAGATCAAGTCCTGACTGGAGGAAACCGAGAACACCTGCTGTAGAAGGAGAGATTGGATTAAACTCATTTAAGGCAGCAAATGACAAGAACTTGTCCCATATTCTTGAATATATAGCATTGGTTGCTGGCTTCCTGGCTCCTAGGAGGGTTGTTATGACCCCTGGGGAGCATCCTAGGGACTCAAACCTTCGCCTCTCAACCTCCAGATTCGAAGGTTCAGCTTCTGAGGGTCTGGATGAACTAAACTGCCCTGCGTCAGAAGTTGAGGGAAAGGATGGATCCTGATTGGAGAGCTCACACTGAGGCGCATAGCTAGAGGAAACCAGGGTCTCTTCGGCCAATATGGGAGTACTGCCAGTACCTGGACTGTTTCTCTGAGAAGTCTCAGGAGGAACTTGAATATTAATGGCCGGGGGGGGGAAGGCATATGCGGTGGTGAACCTCCAGGGGCATGACAGGGCATCTACTTCCTCCGCTTGTGTATACGGAAGGCGAGAGACGAATCTGGTCAGTTTGGCATTCCCCGGATTGGCAAATAGGTCTACTTGAGGAGGATCCCAGAGGTTGGCAATCTGATGGAAGACCTGGGGATGAAGAGCCCACTCGTTGTTGTCCAAGAATTTCCTCGACAACGTGTCTGCTTCCGTGTTCAACCTTCCTGGGAGATACATCGCCCTGAGGTCTAGGACGTTCTTCTCTGCCCAGAGCATAATCGGCTCTACTTCCCTGAGGAGTGATGTGCTGCGAGTGCCCCCCTGCCTCTGCAGGTACGCGACAGCTGCCCTGTTGTCCAGGCGTAAAAGTACTCTCTGGCCCTTGATCTGAGAAGCCAAAAGTTAGTGCCAAGAACGCTGCTCTCATCTCCAGTATGTTGGATACTACTCCCTGGGTGGAACAGGACCATCTCCCCTGTATCCTGGTTTCCCCGCAATGGGCTCCCCAGCCCTGTCCATTTGCGTTGGACGTAACTGTGATCCAGAAGAGGGAACCCAGATGACGGGGTTTGGAGAGGTTTTCCGGAAGAGTCCACCAATGAAGGCTCCTGCGCATTGCTCCCATCAGCAGAATTGTCTGAGAGAGTCGCTGTCTCTTCCACTGCGCCAAGAAACCCATCTGAAAATACCTCAAATGCCAATGGGCCCAAGGAATCATCGGTATACAAGCAGACATTGTGCCAATGAGGCTCAGGCATTGCGATACCGGCTCGCGATGGTTTTGACCATCTTCTGGATAATAATCCTCATCTTCAGGGATGGTAATGACACTGTCCCCTCCCGGGTGTCGAACATCGCACCTAGATAGATCATCCGCTGTGTAGGTGCAAGCTGACTCTTTTCTGAGTTTATCAGCCATCCTAGTTCTCTCAGGGACTGGAGAAGAATGTCTCGGTGATACACCAACTGACCCGGACTGCTTGCTAGGAGGAGGATGTCGTCCAAATAGTGTTATATCCTCAAACCCCTCTCCCGCAGGGGAACCAGAGCGGATATTAGAATCTTGGTGAACACCCTGGGGGAGGTGCACAGACCGAAGGGCAAGGCTTGAAACTGCAGGTGGATCCGACCTACTGCAAATCTGAGATACTTCTGAAAGACTACCTTATTCGGCAGCGGACTAGCCCCACAGGTCCAGCACTTCTTCTTCTTATAGGATCTAGGAGAGGGGGACCGGTCCCGTCTTCTGGATCTTGATCTATGTCGCGAAGAATGGGACTCACGTCTTGACGAGCGGGACCGGTGGCGTGAAGAACGAGATCTGCGACTTGGGCTGTCGTCATCGTGGTGCCTTGAGGATTTTTCGGTCCTCTTGGAGTGGGCAGGGCTATGATTTTAAGAAAAATCATGTCAGGCCAGCGAGCGCACTTTTTTTTTTTTTTATACTCACGTATAGGTGGTCCCATACCTAACGGAGGTGTGAGGATCTTTGTTGCGAGATGAATGGCTCATTTCGGAGTTGGGCATAAGGATCAGCTGCGGAAAAAAATAGCAAGAAAGATAAGGAAAGAAAAGAATGTTATTATTTTTTTTTTTTTTTTAAGAGGCACATAATTCACTTTGTTCCTTTTTTTTTTTTTTTTGGAAGGCTTACCACAGAGCAGCTTAGAGAGACCTTAGCAGGGCACAGCTGAGGAAACTCTGACCACCAGCCCCCAAGGCCGATCTTAAATAGCCTAAGGGTGGGTGGGGTAGAACCCATGAACCCCAGTCACTCTGCCCCCTTTTTTTTTTTTTTAATTTTTTGAGAAAAAAGGGCAAAAATTGGCCCTTTTTCCAGAAACAAAGATGGCCGCTGTGGCTTCGAGAGACCGCGCATGCGCCCGCGCATGCGCAGTAGAGCTGATGCCGGAAGAGCCGAGAAAACACTCGTCAAGCGACGGCTATTAGCTTCCCGGATCGCACATGCGCAGTAGGACGAAGAGGACGCCGAGCCACGCTACCTACAAGGGAAGGGAAAGAAAACAACACAGCTTCCAAAGTAACAGGGCGATGGATGTCTCTCCTGATACAGCGGCCTGTAAACCTACAGGTATTTAACAAATGTCTTACAGCCTCTTATATTTATACTTTCTTTGAAAGGGAGGAAAAAGGAATGAAGCAGAAGGGAAAGAGGGGGGAGGAAATACAAATGCAACTTTCTTTCTCTTTTTTTTTTTTTTAAATGGAAACAAAAAATGTAAAATCACAAGTCTGGCAGAATGGAGCTGATCCTTTTGCGACTCCTCATCATCATAGGATATAGTGGCAGACTGCGTTCCAGTAAGGAAACTCTGCAAGAAGACCCCAACAGATCCACAGAGGGGTTCCCAGTCTTATCAGCACTGTGAGCGGCCCAAGAACAGGGACTGCGCACGGGAAAGGCTAAACCCGGCTGACGCTGCCGAATGCAGAGGTATGGACACACTGCTACTCTTCACCAGCACAAGAGGTATGAGAAAAAAAGGAGAATGTTGGGGGAGGGACTATGTCTTTAATTTATGCTATTCACTGGTCCTGAGGGAGGAGTCGAGGCGGAGCTCTATCACTAGTATGCTGCCATGGAGGCACCTGGAAAATCATTTAATCTAAAAACATCCAAAAAAAAAATTTAGGTAGATGTGACAAATAAAAATATTATATTGATGAAATCGCAAAAAAAAAATAAAGAAAGAAGTTTGTGAGAACTCTGTGTGAATATGAGCAGCAAAACAACTTCATTCTTCTAGCATTATAAAGAAAAACAGAGTGTTCTGCATTAAACAATTTAAAACATTGCAGCCTGACGAAAGTGCTATATCCATTCCGAGCGCTAATTTTACCAGACCGAGCAGTTCCGTCTCGGAATTTATTCTGAGCATGCGTGGCACTTTGTGCGTCGGAATTGTCCACACACGGTCTGAATTGACGCAATCGGATTTTGTTGTCGGAAAATTTTATAGCCTGCTCTCAAACTTTGTGTGTCAGAAAATCCGATGGAAAAAGTCCGATGGAGCCCACAGACGGTGGGAATTTCCGATAACAAGCTCCGATCACACATTTTCCGTCAGAAAATCCGACCGTGTGTACAGGGCAAAAGAGTTTTTTAAAAACTTTTTTCAAAACTTTTTTTCAACACGTCTACAGGAAAGAAGAAGGGATCTGTCATAAAGGGCATTCCAGCACCCAAGATGGCTGCCGAAGATGACGACCTGTTACCTCTGCCTGTCAGGAAGGGCATGCCAGCACCCAAGATGGCTGCCGAAGAAGATGACCTGTTACCTCTGCCCCTGTCAGAATTCCATTTGTGCACACACACCCTGTGACAGCTTTTGACACCCAAACAGGCTACTTAAACTCAGTCAGTTTCCAGACTCAGTGCTGTCTGCTCTACAGCATTCCCTGTGTATCCTGCAATTACCTACCTGACTTCCATTCCTGTTGTGACCCGGCTTGCTTCCTGACGTTCCTGTTTCCTGCCTGCATCCGACCCCGGCTTGTCCTCTACTCTGCATCTGCCTGCTCCTTCTGCCACTTCGCTGCCAGTCTGATGATGACCCGGCCTGTAATCTGATTCCGCTTCTGCTTCAGCCTCTGTTCCTGACGTGCCTGTTTGTGTATGACCCGACCTGCCTGTACCTGCCTTCTCTTCAGCCTCGAGGGTGCCACCATCCCTTCTGCTGCACCTGCACTTCTGCCTGTGGGGACCGGTTGTCTACTCACTCCAGCTACCTGCCTACCACTGCTCTGGGATTCCTACAGACACCTCTACAGCCCGGCCGAGTGCTCCGATCCAGCTCCAGGTTCAGTGATCCCGCCAGGCACTCGCGCGACTCTGCATCTCGGTGCTTCCTGTCAGCTCTATCAGGGGCTCCAAGTCAGAGTTGTAAGAGAGGCCGTCCTCTGCATATCAGGCTCCATCACCAGGTACGTGACAGGATCCATCATCTAATAACATCGTTCATCACTATAATGTAAACTTATTCATAATAAATAGAACATTCTTTACATTATCTGATGGTATATAGAAAAACACCTGTGTATACTTATGCTTTCTAAAGAAACAGATACAGGTCAAAGTCAGTATTTAACCCTTTGGGCTGCAAAGTGTCCAAACGGTTAATCCAATGAGCTTCATGTTTTTTCAAAGCTAATTCCCTATTCCCCCCTCTTCTGTTTATGGGTACTCCATCAATGACCATATACCTTAATTGAGACACTGTATGCTTTTTTCCACAAAGTGTCTAGATAATGGTAATTTTTCTAATTTGTCCCGAACCGAATATTTATGTCTTGCAATTCTGTCCTTTACTTTTTGGGTTGTTTCTCCTACATAAACCAGTCCACATGGACATTTAATAATGTAAATAACGTAGGATGATTGACACGTGAAATGATCTGCAATATTGATATTATATCCTTTGTGTGGATGACAAAAACTTTTTCCCTTTATCATACTAGTACATTGAGTACAAGAAAGGCACGGGAAAGAACCATATTGGGGGGGACCCAAAAAGGTCATGCGGGGGATGGGGGTGCTGCATTGATCTGATTTAACCAGTCTGTCACGTAACGTTCTTCCTCTAATATACAAGGGTAGTGGAGGATGATAGAATTCAGGAATAGTAGGATAATTTTTGTTTAGTATAGACCAATGTTTTCTAATTTCATTTTTTTCCCTCATTAATGTACACACAGCACCCCATATTGACAGAAAAAAACAGAACTGTTGACATTTTTGCAGATTTATTAAAAAAGAAAAACTGAAATATCACATGGTCCTAAGTATTCAGACCCTTTGCTCAGTATTTTGTAGAAGCACCCTTTTGATCTAATACAGCCATGAGTCTTTTTGGGAAAGATGCAACAAGTTTTTCACACCTGGATTTGGGGATCCTCTGCCATTCCTCCTTGCAGATCCTCTCCAGTTCTGTCAGGTTGGATGGTAAACATGGTGGACAGCCATTTTTAGGTGTCTCCAGAGATGCTCAATTGGGTTTAAGTTGGGGCTCTGGCTGGGCCATTCAAGAACAGTCATGGAGTTGTTATGAAGCCACTCCTTCGTTAGTTTAGCTGTGTGCTTAGGGTCATTGTCTTGTTGGAAGGTAAACCTTCGGCCCAGTCTGAGGTCCTGAGCACTCTGGAGAAGGTTTTCATCCAGGATATCCCTGTACTTGGCCATATTCATCTTTCCCTCTATTGCAACCAGTCGTCCTGTCCCTGCAGCTGAAAAACACTCCCACAGCATGATGCTGCCACCACCATGCTTCACTGTTGGGACTGTCTTGGGCAGGTGATGAGCAGTGCCTGATTTTCTCCACACATACCGCTTAGAATTAAGGCCAAAAAGTTCTATCTTGGTTTCATCAGACCAGAGAATCTTATTTCTCACCATCTTGGAGACCTTCAGGTGTTTTTTAGAAGTCCATGCAGACTTTCATGTGTCTTGCACTGAGGAGTGGCTTCCGTCGGGCCACTCTGCCATAAAGCCCCGACTGGTGCAGGGCTGCAGTGATGGTTGACTTTCTACAACTTTGTCCCATCTCCCAATTGCATCTCTGGAGCTCAGCCACAGTGATTTTTGGGTTCTTCTTTACCTCTCTCACAAAGGCTCTTCTCCCCCGATAGCTCAGTTTGACCGGGCGGCCAGCTCTAGGAAGGGTTCTGGTCATCCCAAAGGTCTTCCATTTAAGGATTATGGAGGCCACTGTGCTCTTAGGAACCTTAAGTGCAGCAGAAATTTTTTTGTAACCTTGGCCAGATCTGTGCCTTGCCACAATTCTGTCCCTGAGCTCTTCAGGCACTTTCCTTTGACCTCATGATTCTCATTTGCTCTGACATGCACTGTGAGATCTTATATAGACAGTTGTGTGGCTTTCCTAATCAAGTCCAATCTGTATAATCAAACACAGCTGGACTCAAATCAAGGTGTAGAACCATCTCAAGGAAGATCAGAAGAAATGGACAGCACCTGAGTTAAATAAATGAGTGTCACAGCAAAGGGTCTGAATACTTAGGACCATGTGATATTTCAGTTTTTCTTTTTTAATAAATCTGCAAAAATGTCAACAATTCTGTGTTTTTCTGTCAATATGGGGTGCTCTGTGTATCAGTTATCAGTGGGGTCACTCACAATTTTGCCTAAGAACACAGCCATGAATAAAGAGTGGTACAAAAACTTCCTCCAAGAGCAACTTCTCCCAACCATCCAAAAACCGTTTTGTGAGGAACAATGCATTTTCCAACATGATGGAGCACCTTGCCATAAGGCAAAAGTGATAACTAAGTGGCTTGGGGAACAAAACATCAAATTTTTGGATCCATGGCCATGAAACTCCCCAGACCTTAAGCCCATTGAGAACTTGTGGTAAACCCTCAAGAGGCGAGTGAACAAAAAATTTAGTTGTCAATAAAAGCCTTTGACACTTATGAAATGCTTGTAATTATACTTCAGTATACTACAGCAACATCTGACAAAAAGATCTAAAAACACTGAAGCAGCAGACTTTGTGAAAATTAATATTTGTATAATTCTCAAAACTTTTGGCCGCAGTTGTATATGTATGTGAAGCCAAAACATTATTTTCATTTTGGATGGAATATACGTGGATTAGAATCTCTGTGAAGTCTCAGTTTTCTTCTCACTTGTTGTGTCTCTGAGGAAGTCTCCCCAATGGGACACAGACAGCAAAAAGTAAATGGACAAAGAGTCCAACCCTTCCCTACTGTATCCAAAAATAAAATAAAAGTGTACATAAACATTAATACCAGTTCATTTTATAATTACATCCTGAATTCCACACCAGATAATTACTTCACCTGGAGTTCTTTCTGTAGGTTTGTGCAAGCCCCCAGGGATGAAGCTACCATGCAATCAGTAACTGGGAAGTTCCAAGGAACTTTAACACATTTTTCGATCAGGGTGGGGTTCAATCCATTCAAATATAGGCTTCCAAAGAAAGAATCCTCTTTCCATTCCTTACTCACTGTATCTGAAATAGAGTTTTAAAAATTAAGATATGTTTTAATAAGGAAGCAGCTACAGATAGTGGGTGGTCAAGTGTACAAGTGGCTTAAAGTGGAACTGAAGACAGAAATACTCATCTATGCTCCAATAGTTTGACACCTGTGAAATCCCTTGTAAACACTGGCATCTTCTCCCTGGCTTCCTCTGAGTGCCAGTCTTCAACCATTTTGATTGGCCAGTGCGAGATGACATCACTCTCGTGCATGTGCAGAAGTGCAGTCATGTAATAAGCAGACTCTATGGACTACTCAGTCTTTTTCTGCTGTCACTTTTCTATGTTTCTATCACCCCAGCACGCAGACATTTAAACTGCGCATGTGCAGCTTAGTGTACATTCCACAGAGGATTGCAAATAGGCAAGTAAGTGTATCCTATTACTGGGAAGACACTGTATGTCTCTTCCAAAATAATGAGCCTGCCTCTTCATATTTTATATTTAGCCTTTAAACCGCTTTAAAGTTGGCAAACATACTTCATTTACAGTCTTAGCTTGGCAGGCAGTGACCCATTCCAAATGACGTCTCGCAGATCGTAGAAAGCTTTAATTAAAAACTTGTGCAGATCTTCACAGATGAACATCAGATAAGTAAAAAAAAATAGTGTCCAGCTCCAGCTGAATACAGTACATGTGGTAAGCTAAAGCATGAAGAGGGGTGGGACTAACTACATATAGAATCCCCTAGCTACAGAGTGAGGTAGGTACAAAATGAATAAAGGCAAACAGACAGACAATGCATGTGTAACATGGTACTCCCCGTCAAAATCTATGATTTGAGATTCATGTGTTAGAATGGCCCAGTCGGGAGGAGGGAGGAGTCTGTTAATGGCGCCGGAAGGCTGCGCACTGTGAGGTCTCCATGATCTCTCCTCCTGCCTCGAGATGAAGGAACGCTGTTAGTGTGCCCCCCCGGTCCCCGCTGTCCCAGCACCCCCACACCTTTTTGCTGCAGACATTGCCCCCCATACCTGCGGAGGAGGGAGAGGATTCGGTTGTCGGTTGTTGTCGGCGTCTGGCCGGTGCGAGTGCGGGAACGCTCGGTGCCCCCGGGATATCTCTTGTTCGGTGCCCGGCTACGGGACGTCCCTCGCTCGGCTTCCGGCTGAGGTTCTCGTGGCAGGCTCCGCTCGGCGATCGGCTGTCGGGGGAGCTGACGGAGAGTGAAGTGAGGTGGCGAGTCATGCCGGAAAGAGACGAGGGCGGCCGAAGAGGATTCCGAAAGGACCCGAGTGTGTGGACGGACAGAGGATACAGGATCGAGGATAGCAAATGCCGTTGGAGGAGTTCCCTTACCTTCCTCTCCACAGATAAGTACACCTTTTCTCATTTTTTCTCCTTTTTTTAAAAGTGGGAAGAAAAGAAGAGGAAGAACAGAAGAGAGAATATCTAATATTTAAATAATAACTGAATGAAAACGTGTCTGTAATAGGAGGAAGAAAAAAGTAAAGAGAAGAGAGAAATAGTGAGATAAAAGGTGGAGATGGAGAGGGAAAGGAAAGAAGGAAAAAGGGAAAGCCGAAGTAACAACATAAAACATATAAAATACTAAAGCAAAATGAGATGTTACAAGATGATGGCATACGGATGCGATGGAGTATAGATGCGGGCACACATGCACAAATGTAGGCATATATGATTGTTAATGGTATGCGGTGGCATACTTGGTTGGATTATTGGATAATTGTTATATATGTAATAACCAACAGAGAAGTACTAGGAAATCGACCCAGAGACAGTCTGATAAATAAGAAATGTCTAAACGATTGATTTAGGATTGGGAAGATATATGAACGATTGACTGGAAAAAATCTTTTTGGAGGTGTTTTTTTTTTCCCCCTCCTTGCAATTCTGCCCCTCCCTGTTCTATACTAAATGAGGGGTAAAACGGCAAAAAGCACCAGGGCAGTAGCAAAATCACCTCAGACCAGTTTAGGCCCCAGCCCTGGCCCTATGAACAGATACCTATCTCAAAGAAATGGAGAGGGAGAGAGACAACAAAGTACAAAGGGCCGACAGACAGATATTAACGAAAAGAAGGATAAAAAAGGAAAAAAGGGCCAAAACAAGGTAGCAATTGAGAACGGCTTACTCTCAGAATCCAGAATGGAACAAGATCTAGAAGTAGGAGGTGAAAGAAGGGGGAGAGGAAGAAGATCAGCATACAACACAATTACCAACAAAATCTGATATGGAAAAAATGTTTGCGGCCTTGGAAAACTCTCTGAAGGTAGAGATAACAACAATACATAAAGATCTGGGTCGTATTCTCTCAAGAGTGGAAGAAGTGGAGGTCAAAGCAGATTCTCACTCAAGAATGATAAAAGAACTGAGAGGAGAAATAAATATATTAAAAAAAGAACAACAGGAACAAATTTACAAAATAGAAGACCAGGAAAATAGAGAACGAAGGAAAAACTTGAGAATAAGAGGCCTTCCTGAGTCCACACAAGAAGAAAACTTAACAGAAATAATGAACAAGATTTTTAACCCCATCCTGGGGAAAGAAGACACCAACATAATAAAAATAGAAAGAGTTCACAGAATAAGAAGACCCCAAGGACTATCAACGGAGAAACCGAGAGATATAATCGTTTGTTTTAAAAAATGGGAAGAAAAAAATCAAATTTGGATGAATCTGAAGAGAAAACCACCAATCAATTATGTAGGAAACATACTACAAATCTTCCAAGATCTATCACAAGAAACGCTAAAAAGAAGAAAGATGTTAAGACCTTTACTGAAAATCCTCCAAGAACAGGAAATACAATATAACTGGGGTTTCCCTGCATGCCTGATCGCAAGAAGAAATGGAAGAAGTGCCAAATTAAGATTTATAGAAGAGATCCCGGACTTTTGCAACAAATTAGAAATCCTGATACCAGAAGATTTTAGGAATATGGGAACTAGACAAGAACAATTAACGACACAGGATGTAACACAATGGCAACTGAGCTCAAGAAACCATCCGCATGAAATAGTAACATAGACCGAAATCAAACGGAGCCTAAGCCTAATAGAACAAAACAAAGTTATAGATTTGCGATGTCAAGACACCTTATCCTTATTACTTGGAGGTGGGGGGGAGCCTGGGGGGTATGGGGGGTGGGATTATGGTGGAGACGGGAGGAGAGGTTGGGACCTACAGTGTGCTCAGGGGGTCATTCTTTCTTAAATATAGGAGAGAGGGGCCCAGTGCACCATATAGATTTCCACCTTGATTAGAAGAGAGTAGAGGGGACAAGGCATGCCGCACAAAATAAAAATATAACTTTTTTCTGCTCTCAAGACCATGAGGTCAAATCACCAACACCAAAAAGGGGGGAGGAGGAGTGGGAATAGGGGGGGAGGGAAGAGGTTCGTTTGTATGAGTAGATACAGTCCCCTAGTGCCCTGGATTAAAATCAAGATACCCATTCGTGTCGACCCGTGGGGTCCCCCGGTCCTCTGGCCGGACCGGGGGGGTTCCGGGGAAGACATGGGGGGTTTAGAAAGAAATGGAAAATATAAATAGTATAAAAATTGTGTCATACAATGTATAAGGATTAAATTCCCCAGGAAAGAAGTATAATACTCCAAGAACTGGAAAGAAGTAAGGCTGAAATAATATTTCTCCAAGAGACACATATTACCCAAAATTCAAACATTAAAATATACTCAAGAAATATTCCAACATGGTTCTATGGAGACTCACCAATAAGAAGGGCGAAAGGAGTGGCTATTGGAGTGGGGAAAAATATTTGTTTTACAATAGAACAAAGAAAAGTGGACCTAGAGGGACGCTTCCTCTTTCTTATAGGTTCCATACAGGGTATAAAATATACACTTGCTAATGTATACTGCCCCAATACAGATCCTAAAAAATATTTCCTGGAAATAATAAAAGATCTAATGGAATTTAAACAAGGCAAAATAATCTTGGCAGGAGATTTCAATTTCTCCATGGACCATAGACTGGATAGTACCTCCAATGCAATAGATAGAGAAATAAGATTACTAAGGAAGCTAAAAAAGAAAACTATACGAATATCAACTCGTAGATCCATGGCGAATACAGCATCCAAGTACAAAAGACTATACCTTCTATTCAACAGTACATGGAACATATTCCAGGTTGGATTATATTATGATAGAACATCGAAACTTGGAAGAAATAACAGAAAAAAAAATAGGAATAATAACAGCTTCAGATCACTCCCCAATAATGGTGAAAATCAACCTACAAGGAGAAGCCTCTGGGAAAGGAACATGGAGACTAAATGAAGATATAATTGAAGACCGGGAAACAGAAGAAATCCAAAAATATTTCCAGGAGAACGACACCCCAGAATTATCAAAAGCAACCAACTGGGGGGTGCATAAGGCTGTTATTAGGGGTAAATTAATATCTAGGGAAAGCAGGGAAAAAGAAGGAAAGAAGAGAAAGCATGATGAGAACTATAAAGGAAATATATGAACTGGAACAAAGGCATAAAAAGCAATTAGAAAAGGAAATATACCTGACCCTAATTCTGAAAAGAGAACAACTAAAGGAATGGATGGAACAAGAAGAGAGAAGGGAATTTAATAGAGTACTACAAGAAAGATTTAAATGGGATAACAAGCCAGGAAAATATTTTGCAAAAATGATAAGAAAAAAGAAGTTGCTAAACTATATTGAAAAGATCAAAAACGAGAAAGGAGAATTAGTAAACAAGACAACGGATATTGCAATAGCCTTTCAAAAATACTTTAGCTCGCTATATGCGATAAAAAAACAAGGAACACAATCAGAAGAAGTAAAAAAAAAAAGAAGATACAAGACTATCTAAAGAAAGCAAAACTAGCAAAAATACAACGCGAGCAATTAAAAGAACTGGAAAAAAAATAACGCAAAAATAGATCAAACTGGCTCTAAAAGAAACCCCAGTAGGAAAAAGCCCAGGACCAGATGGGTTTGCGACTAAATATTATATCAAATTTCAAGAACATCTGATCCCCAGGATGTATGAATATATGAATAGCATTGGAGAAGGAGTAAGACGAGAATCATTGTTAGCATATATTACAATTATACCCAAAGAGGGGAAAGATAGAACTAATTGTTCGAGTTATAGGCCGATCGCTCTCCTAAACGCTGATACAAAGCTCTAGGCAAAGATTTTAGCCACCCGACTAAAAAAATTAATACCATTATGGATAAACCCTGACCAAACTGGATTTGTGCCGGGTAGACAGGGAAGGGACAATAGTCTAAAAACAATATTGATGTTACGTAGGGGGAAACTGGGTGATTCCCCAGCTCTACTCCTGTCAATAGGTGCAGAAAAAGCATTTGACAGGGTGGACTGGGGATTCATGTTGGACACGTTGCGGCATCTGGGATTGGGACCAAAAATTATGAAGTGGATAGAAAACTTATACAACGGCCCAACAGCAAAAGTGAAGGTCAATGGGAGACTTTCGGCTGTGATTAAGATGCAAAACGGAACATGGCAAGGATGCCCACTTTCCCCATTACTATACGTACTGGCAATGGAACCATTCTTGGCGGCACTCCGAAACAACCAAGATGTGTTTGGAGTTGGAGAAAAAGAGCACAAAATCGCAGCATATGTGGATGACATCTTGATGTATGTAACCAACCCAAGAGTGACTCTACTAAACTTAATCAAAGAAATAAAAGAATATGGGGAACTTTCAAATTTCAAAATAAATCCGGTAAAAACAGAAATATTAAATATTGGATTAGGAAAAAGGGAAATTCAGTCCCTCCAAAAAGAATTCCCATTTACATGGGTAAAAGAAGAACTAAAATACCTTGGAATCAAATTAACATCAACGGTAGAAGAAATTTACCCGGCAAATTATATTCCATTAAATAATGAGATCAAGGAAGACATTAAAAAAAAAAGTATATAACCAACATCCTGGATTGGAAGAATAAATATGTTTTAAAATGATGATACTACCAAAAATAATATACAAATTTCAGATGTTGGCAATTGGGATTCCACAGAGTTTTTTTCGAGATAATAAAAACAATATTGATAAAATACATCTGGCGTAATAAAAAGCCGAGAATTAAATTTGCACAAATCACAAGGAATAGGGAACACGGAGGATTAGCAACTCCAGATATATATAGATATTACAAAGCAATAGTTTTGTCACGAATGATTGCGTGGACAAATGGAAACAGAGAAAGAAAATGGGTGGAAATAGAAAACACGATAAGTAGGACTGCACTGCACAAAAATATTTGGATACCACGAAAGCTCAGGGAGACGGATGTGGAAACTCACAAAATAACTAAAAATATTTTTAAAATTTGGGACACAGTACATGCAAAAAACAAATGGGTACATAATTCACCGCTAATAGCTCTCATGGGAACAAATCTTTTCACACCAGGGAAGGAGATATTTGCTGGATATGAAGATAGAAATCCACAACTGAAAGATATTATCACAAAAAGCAGGATAAGATCACGATTAGAATTAGAAGAATGCCACGGGTGGAAGAAAAACGAATTGAATTTCAATCAGCTAAGACACTTAGTAAACACATTACCGCATCCACTTAGAGAAGTAGAGAAATTAAGTCCATTGGAAAAACTCTGCTATACCCGAACGCCACTGAAAAATGGAATATCAAAAGTTTACAAAATATTGACAGATCTAGAAGGCCAGGGAAGACCTGATTTCATTGAACAATGGGAAAAAGAACTGGACTTAAAGATAGATGATCAAAAAATCGAAAAGATGATTGGAATGGGATATAACAATGTTTGGGATATGAATACCATAGAAATGCATTATAAATTCCTAGCAAGGTGGTACCTGACACCAACGAGAATCCATAGATACCAACAAGAAAAATCACCTCTGTGCTGGAGAAATTGTAATCAAATAGCAACGATGACGCATATATGGTGGGAGTGTCCAACAATAAAGGACTACTAGCAAGAAGTGGTAAACAATATAAAGGAGATAACAGATGAGAAAATGGAACAAAATATTTGGACCTGTTTGTTTCACGATCATACGGGACCAAAAAAAACGTATATGAAAACTATAGTCCCAAATCTTCTAAATGCCGCAAAGGGTCTGATCCCAAAGAAATGGTTAAAAAGTGAAAAAACAGATATAAGAGAGTTGTATGAACAAATAGACTACTACTGTAAGATGGATTTGTTGAGTAATAGAGAGGGTGGACGATATAATAAACATATTAGTACCTGGAAGGCTTGGAAAGAATTTAAAACCTTGGACACATATCTAAATAAGATGAAAGAAGGAGAAGGGCCATAAGATAGGAACCTAAGGGACCTGAAGTAAAAGCAAACCAGATAGATGGGGGGGGGGGTGGGAAGGGGAGTAGGAGATGTGAGAGAAAGAGAGATAGGAAATAGATAGGGTAGTAAGAGTAGATCTAGATCCTGTATACCTCATCCCTTCTTTTTTTTTTTTTTTTTTTTTTTTATTAATTAGAATAAATTAATAATTAAATAATTAATAAAGTTATTTTAAATAAGCCACAATGATGTGAATACGAGATGGGACAAAATTGAACTATAAAGTTGAAATATTGTCTCTCGGAAAAAGTTTGCTGAAGTGGAAAAAAAAATTAAAAATTAAAAAATTTTAAAAAAATAATCTATGATTTCAAAAATTAAACAACTGAGAGTCAAGTCCAAGCACTGCAAGTAAAAACTCAATTCCAGAAACACCTAAAAGGGATGAAAAGGGGAGAACATGGAAGAAGAATACAAACCTTACCATTTTGTAAAACTTGTAAAGTCCTTGAAGGTGTCTGAAAGATGGCACAGAAGACAATTTATGAGTGTACCTTTAGAGGAGAAGGAAGCAACATGCACCAGTCCTCCCACTGAAACAAGTTCTTCAGAGGGGAAGGCAGAAACATAGATAAGTCATGCAATAGCTCGTACAACAGAAAACCACTTCAAAAAACATTCAAAATTGTGAGAACTCAGCCTCGTCTTTGACTTCACAGAGGTTTTGAGTATAATGCCCCGTACACACGATCGGACATTGATCGGACATTCCGACAACAAAATCCATGGATTTTTTCCGACAGATGTTGGCTCAAACTTGTTTTGCGTACACACGGTCGCACAAAGTTGTCAGAATTTCCGATCGCCAAGAACGCGGTGACGTACACCACGTACGATGAGACTAGAAAAGGCCAGTTCAGAACCAAGCACGGCACCCTTTGGGCTCCTTTTGCTAATCTCGTGTTAGTAAAAGTTTGGTGAGAGACGATTCACGCTTTTTCAGACTCGTGGTTTTCAGATCGTTTTCTGCTGTTCAGTTTGTGCTTGTGGGTTTGTATCTGCTCTTCAGTGCGTGCAGTCAGTTTGTATTGTACTATTCAGTGCGATCTTGTCCGCTCGTTACTGTTTTTCAGGTCGCCCTTCACAGGCCTTGCTGTTCTTCAGTGCGTTCTGTTACTTCGTTCTGAGCAGCCGACCGTTTTCTAGCCATGTTGCGTATACGTACTCCTCGTAGAGTTCGTGCTGTGCGGGGGCTTGGTGTTGGGGTCCTTACCTTGACACAAGTCCAGTCCATGAACAGGGTAGGGAGGAGTTCATGGACCAAGAATTGGTTGCTTCAGCGTGACCAGTTCTGTTATATGCCTTTGCTCCGTGAGATCCGTGAGAATAATCCTGATGATTTCAGGAACTTTCTCTGGATGACGGACCCCGTATTTCACTGTATGTTGGCTTTGCTGACCCCTTATATCAGCAGGCAGGATACCTGCATGAGGCAAGCCATCACTCCGGAGCAGAGGCTGGTCGCCACCCTGCGGTACTTGGCGACGGGGAGAAGCCTGCAGGACTTGAAGTTCTCGACAGTCTTCTCCCCCCAGGCTCTGGGGATCATTATCCTGGAGGCCTGTTCTGCCATCATACAGGTCCTGTAGAAGGAGTATATTAGGGTAAGATTTTTATCCTTTAATATCACATTTTATTGTATTTAATGTTTGCTAATGTATTGTATTTCTTTCCTCGTTCCCTAATTACCATGATTGTAATATGCTGTGAATGTCCCCTTTGTCCTCATGCATGCTGGATTTTTATGTAATTATTTTTTTTCTCCTTCACACATATTTGCCTTCACTTACCTCCCCAGCATGGTCTCCTGGCCCTATATTCACCTCATGTAGTCACTTAACAATGTATTTTATCAAATGTGTACAGTGTGTATTTATATCTTTGTATTATGACACTTCTTACCTGTCCAGTGGGCTGCCAATAGTGTAACTAAGGAGGGGCTGTTCAAAGTAATACCCATTATTTAGGCATTCATCTCTCAATGAAGTGGAGAGGGTTATCTGTCCAAGAGTCCCCCCCCCCTATAAGGTTAGAAATGGCCCATGAGAGGGGGGAGGGGGAATCTGATAGTTGTACCTTATACTTTGGTCTTTAAAAACTCCCTCAAATAAATGTTATCTTGATGTTGGCCAAGAATGTTTGTGTCTAATCAGCTTTCCCTGTTTGTGCAAAATGACAAAACATTTTTTTCTTGTTTGACTCCACAGTTTCCTTCCACACCACAGGAATGGCAGACTGTGGCCTCCCACTTTGCCCAGCGGTGGGACTTTCCTAAGGGGCAATTGAGGGGCAATTGATGTGAAACACGTCCACATCGTCCCACCACCCAACTCGGGGTCATACTATTATAATTACAAGGGGTTCAATAGTATTGTGATGTTGGCAGTGGTGTCGGCTACTTACGAGTTCCTGTATGTGGACGTGGGGAAGAATGGCCGGATGTCCGATGGTGGAGCCATCGCCCAGATGGAGTTCTACAGGCATCTCCAGAATGGCAGCTTGGACTTGCCACCTCCAGAAGACAATGTGGAAGGACTCCCATTCGTCTTTGTTGCGGATGAAGCGTTTACTCTGGGGGACCATCTTATGCGGCCATTCCCGATGAGGACCCTCCCCCCCGGACCAGAGGGGTTTTAATTACCGGCAGGCTAGAGCCAGAAGAGTGGTGGAGAACACGTTTGGAATCATGGCCAGCCGGTTCCGCCTATTTCTTACACCAATACATATGGCGGAGTATAAACTGAATCATATAATCCTGGCATGCTGTGTTCTACACAACTTTTTACGTCAACATTCTGCCAACTATGCTGGCTCAGTTGGGCCTGAGGCTGGAATTCAAAATGAACCAACCCTGACGGCGCTTGAAAGTGGCCGTCCTGGCTTGTCCCCCTGAGTGCCCGTGATGTCTGGCTAAGATACCTTGAATTCTTTGCGGGTAGGGGGGCTATCAATATGACAGACAATGTCTGAAACCTTTTTCAAATAAAAAAAAATAACTACTAAAATCTTTGGTGACATTTACTGCTTGTGTTTCTTTTAGCTGACCCTGACAGAAATGTGATGAGTCCTGAAAATGGCGTGAATGTGTAACCTTACAAAGCACTGTTGGGTGTTATTTACTAAAGGTAAAGACACTTTGCACTACAAGTGCAGTTGAAACTGCACTTGTAGTGAAAAGTGGATTTGCCCTTAGGAAATAACCCCCATTGTCACAGAAAACACCAATTAGAGCACCACAAAAGTGTTGGAGCGTTGAAACAATAATCCACACATTCTTGATTATCAATCTTTTTAATCCCAGCACAATCACATGTGCATTTAGAAAAGGTTTTTAAAACAAACCAACATGTTTGTTGTATAACAATTTTTGGGGTCACATTAGAAAAAGTAGAAATGTCCATTTAAGATAAAACAGGCATGTTTAAAACCAACAAGAAAGACACAAATCTTGAACTTACAAAGTTCACATTTGGTAGAACTTGAAAGCAATATCAGACATGAGTATTTACAAACTGTTTGATATTGCGTTCAGATGGGGTGAAGTCAACCCAGAAAAAGCCAAATTTTGAAGATGCACACAAATTTCAGAATGTCAACATGTGCTACCTGCCATCACGGGGGATCAAGGGATGTGTTTTGGGGGTGCAACTCCTTCCTCACAGCTACTTTATTATTGAGGAAGGGGTTGCACCCCCAAAACGCCTACATTGATCTCCCATGATGGCAGATAGCATATGTTGACACACTGTGTGCATCTTCAAAATTTGGCTTTTCAGCAATTTGTCAAAAAATGTCAATAATTTTTAGCACGCAAAAAAGCAAAGGAATTTGGAGGGGTTTTAAACTCTCCCTAAAACATCAATGATGTTCTTCATTTTTTGTTGAACAACATTGATGTTTTTCTTGATGTTTTCCAAGTCCCTATTACACCCCATGATCTCCCCGATCAGGATCTGTGCACTTTCCGAGGTGAAATGCCCTGGATCCACAACATCACGATCACCTAAAAAGATAGAAACAAAAACACACCATGTATTATAAATATGCCGGCATCCATCTCTTACCTGAGCCTGTGGTCGCAGACACTCACCTGATGTGGTGACAATTTCCACCACGTCTTCCTCCTCCTGCTCTGCTTGGCTTGGGTGGATTTCCCCTTCTTCCAGAGGTGGGGGGTCTGTGGTCTCCTCAGATGAGGGGTGTCCTCCGAGTCTTTGATCCCCTATGATAAAAAAAAATAGGTATACTTAGCACACAGTTATTTGATGGAAGAAATAGGAATATGAAACATTGTTTGGAAGTGGGGTACAATTGGCTATTTTCCAAGCTGTAGAATTTTTATTGTCCTTTGTCAAGCTTCAATACTTTACCTGTTTTGTACAAGCTTCACAGATGGAGTCACCCCTATAGTATACACTGGAGCACCTGTCTGGGACCCCCTAATAAAAAGGGTGTTCTTGTGTCCCACACTAGTGCTCCAGCGTCCAGATGTGAAAACTGCTGAGTGTCCTCTCCTTACACAGAATCTAGTTTGCATTTCATTCTAGTTACAAACCCGTCTAGACAACCAAATTATTTTCAGACAAGTAGGCCATAAAAAATCTTGCCAAATGCATATGGCCAAAACAATGGTGTTTTCTAGGCCAAACGAACAATGTTTTATACGGACGAATAATGTGCCCATGAACATGAAAGTTGTCTTTTGAAACTGGATAACAGTTAAGAAAAGCACATGGAGCAGCACGAACGTAATAAACATAAAGAATAGGAACATAGGACAACTACTTACTTTTTTGCAGCACTCTCCGGATCTTTCTGTACTGCTCGTGCTCTCTTAATTTCAGGTCCGACCACCGTTTCCTGAGCTGATCTTTCGATCGTCGTACCCCGAAATTCCGGGGCAGACTCTTGACCACTTTCGCCATGATCTTGGCCTTTCTGACATTGGGGTTGGGGTAAGGTCCATACTTCCCGTTACAGTCGGCCCTCTTCAGGATGTCCACCATCTCCACCATTTCCCCAAAGGACATATTCGATGCCTTAAATCTTCTCCTTCTGGATCAGGACGTTTAAGGCTCCGGGCTTTCCTCCCCCTCCTCCTCTTTGTTGCTGTAATTAGCACGCACCTGTTGTGTCTCCGCCATGTGCTCTTCCACTGCGCCGAACGAGAAGGGGCGGGGAATAGACTAGAAAGAACTCAGGGGCGGGCGGAGTTACACTCATGCGCAGTGTCTATAAAGTGTAACACATGTGCGTAGTACGTACGATCTGTGAGCCGAGGAAGGAGTATCGGAGGCGCCGATCATGATAACGAAGGTAAGATCTAAACTTGGGCCTATACTGCTTCTAGATTGAATCCTATATTGTAACAAGATTAGGAGAGTTTTGCCTGACATTAGGGTTTGTCTTGTGTTGTGTCTTGCAGATAAAATGGATGGCTTCAATCACCACAATTTCCTCACCCTGTTCATAGACAAGTACAGGGAGCTGCCCTGTCTGTGGCAGGTGAAACATCCACATTACAATAAAAACAAAAGAGGCAGGCAGCGCTGGAGAAACTGCTGGAGTTGGTGAAGCCGGTGGTCCCCATAGCAACCATCCCTTATTTAAAAGCCAAAATTGGTGGCCTGAGGAGCACTTATCTTAGGGAGCGCAAGAAGGTCACAGATTCCCAGAGATCCGGAGCTGCAGCAGATGACGTTTATGTCCCCAGGCTGTGGTACTATGAGAGACTTCGTTTTCTGTCAGACCAGACTGAAGTCAGGGAATCCCTCTCCAGTCTTCCTTCCACTCTTCCTTCCACCCTAACTTCCACCCCGGCTGAGGCTTCCGATGTCCAACCTGGGACTTCCAGCCAGGAAGAAGTGGAAGAGCCCAGCTGGAGCCAGGTATAGCATTGTTCTACAGATTTCTGGTCAATAAATAAATGATCTTTACTAGATGTTATTATTGATCACTAATTGCTGATTTAATACAGTTTTTTTACATATCAATAGACAGTAGTGGGCAAAAATAATTGGGACAAGAATGAAAAATGCTGGGCTCAGAAGGATAGTCTGTTGTATTTGTTAACATTTAATTTGCAACAGTCATGAGATGAAAATTGTGTGTGATTGATGAATAAAAAACTAAAACTATGTCCCTTTTTCATACACAGGAAGACCTCAGCCAGGACGAGGCTGTGGAATGTGGCAGCCAGGAGGAGGCGGGGGTTAGTCGCAGCCAGGAGAAGCCTGGGCCCAGTAGGAGCCTGACCGAATCGCAGGTCCCTTCCCTCCGCCTTCCAAACAAAAGACCCAGGAAGGGGAGTCACGTTCAGGATTCAGCACTCAGGCTCATTCAGGAGGCTTCTGCGTCCCTCAGAGCCTTACCCACTCCTGAAGAGGCCTTTGCCTGCATGGCTGCCACCAAACTGCAGGGCATGCAGGAGGGTCAACGCAAGCTGTGTGAGGACCTTTTTTATAAAGTCCTAACTAAGGGGGTGAGTGGCGAAATCACACCCAATACCCACCTGAGTGAGTTGGCCCATCCCCCTCCACCTCCTCCTGCCACAACTCCACAGCCACAGCATGGAAGGAAGCGTGGAAGGAAGACCAGAGAGTGATGACCTGGGTTCAGTCTGGTCTGGCAAAAGATGCAATCTCTTGTATGACCACAGCCTGGGGACACAGATGTCATCTGCTGCTTTTCTCTGATCTCTGGGACTTCTGGACCAGACTGCACTCCCTTAGATATGGACTACTCAGGCCACCAATTTTGCTGGAAAATAATTGATGTGTGCCCTGGGGGCCAAAGGCTTCGCCAATTTCTGCTGTTTCTTCAGTGTTGCCTCCCTCTTTGTTTGGTTCTGAGCCCTTAGTAAAGGAATTTTTGTTTCAATTATACTCGCCTATGTGTGTTTTCCTTCAAAAAGGACAGTTTGTTTGGCGAGGAGGCAGGTACATTTCAAAAATACAATGTGAAATTAACAAGGGACACCAACACCAAACAAAGAAAACATCAGCCTTGAAAAAAATACAAACCCCCAAAAAAAATTAGCCTTGAAAAAAATACAAAACAAAACTAAAAAAAATCAGTAAATTATGTAAAACCAACAACCATGCCAGGAGATTACAAGACAGGAACTCCAGGTAATGATTATGTCTATACAATTGATCTTCCACTACATTGTGCAACCAAAGGTCACGACAAACCAGTATTGCATCAAAGAATGAAACTAATTTCAAACAGAAGCAAAGCCTACAAATAAAGGGAATGTTACTAATCAGTAGCTGTTTCTATATAACAGGAGAACCTAATAAAGAATTGCCAATACCATGTGTAGCGTGAATACATAACAATAAATAATCCAATGAGTATGAGAATAACTAACTCCACACACAATGCAGCATAAATTCTAATTAAGATCTTCAAAATCCACCACTCTAACAATAATATAAATAGATACAAAATAAATAATGTATAACTAAAAAGGTGAGTGCAAATATGGCAATCAGTGTGGCATCCAAAAAAATTTAACAAATAACTAATAGATAAATATGTGTAGCAAGTGAAACACAAAAAAACCATACACAGTGCAACATGAATATCTAATTCTAATTCTATCTAATCTTCAAAATTCCCCACTCCAACGATATTATAAATGGGAATGAATAATAATAAACTAAAGATTGGGTGAATGCAAATATAACAATCGGTGCAGCATCCAGTAAAAAATCTAATAAATAAATAAGTGTAGCAAGTGAAACACAACATGAAGTGCAACATCAGTGTTCAAATAAATCAAAACTACACACAAAGTGTAATAGAACGATAATGTGAATAAATTAATTATTAAAAAAGAAACAGTCTCAAACAAGAGTCCCATATATGTTCAAATCTCCATCGTGACAGATTCAATTGGAAAATCGTGCCAAAAGGGAGGAGAGAGGCGGGTTATTCGGCTACATTCGTCTTTCCCATCACGGCTGGGATTGGTGAGCAGAGAGCCGCCGTAGTGTTCGTTTTTATTGATGATTTTAGATGTAAGTGGGCAAATGTTTTAATAAATTGGTGAATATATTTACTACACTATGGAGTCCTTCCCCCTTTTTTTGAGCTGACTTCACTTGAGCTACCTGGAAGCAGAAGCCTGGAGACCCCTGTCATCAAGGAGATCGGGAAGCCGTCTTATCATCTGTCATTAGCTTACAAGGCTGTTATCGTTCAGCCGTGAGGTGAGAGGCTGGGAGAACCATCGCTCTCACACACCTTTAATCTATCACTGGTTACTCTTGGAGGAACTCTTTTGGCACGATTTTCCAATTGAATCTGTCACGATGGAGATTTGAACATATATGGGACTCTTGTCCCATATTACACTTTGTGTGTAGTTTTGATTTATTTGAACACTGATGTTGCACTTCATGTTGTGTTTCACTTGCTACACTTATTTATTTATTAGATTTTTTTCTGGATGCTGCACCGATTGTTATATTTGCATTCACCCAATCTTTAGTTTATTATTATTCATTCCCATTTATAATATCGTTGGAGTGGGGGATTTTGAAGATCTTAATTAGATATTCATGTTGCACTATATGGTTTTTTGTGTTTCACTTGCTACACATATTTATCTATTAGTTATTTGTTACATTTTTTTGGATGCCACACTGATTGCCATATTTGCACTCACCTTTTTAGTTATACATTATTTATTTTGTATCTATTTATATTATTGTTAGAGTGGTGGATTTTGAAGATCTTAATTAGAATTTATGCTGCATTGTGTGTGGAGTTAGTTATTCTCACACTCATTGGATTATTTATTTATTGTTATGTATTCACGCTACACATGGTATTGGCAATTATTTATTAGGTTCTCCTGTTATATAGAAACAGCTACTGATTAGTAACATTCCGTTTATTTGTAGGCTTTGCTTCTGTTTGAAATTAGTTTCATTCTTTGATGCAATACTGGTTTGTCGTGACCTTTGGTTGCACAATGTAGTGGCAGATCAATTGTATAGACATAATCATTACCTGGAGTTCCTGTCTTGTAATCTCCTGGCATGGTTGTTGGTTTTACATAATTTACTTACCTTCTTTTGAGTTATTAATATGTAGTAAGCGCCGCATATTTTTTCCTATTTGTCTTTGATTGGTGTGTGAACACTTGTATGGTGGCAGCTACATTTTTATATCTTCCTTATTTGTTTTTTTGGTGTGCGCACAAGTATCTATCATCCTTTAAAAAAAAATCAGCCTTGAAAAAAATACAAAACAAAAATAAAACAACAAAAAAGAAATTTGGTCAGATATGACAAATCAAAATATATTGAGGGAATCAGGATAAATAATAAAGAAAGAAGTTTGTGAGAAGTCTGTGTGAATATGAGCAGCAAAACTACTTCATTCTTCTCACATTATAAAGAAGAAGAGAGTGCGCTGTATTAAACAATTTAAAACACTGCAGCGTGACGAAAGTGCTGTATCCATTCCGAACGCGAATTTTACCAGACCGAGCTGTTCCGTCTCGGAATTTCTTCTGAGCATGCTGCATGGCACTTTGTGCGTCGGAACAGGCCACACACGGTCGGAATTGACGCGATCGGATTTTGTTGACAGAAAATTTTATAGCCTGCTCTCAAACTTTGTGTGTCGGAAAATCCGATGGAAAATGTCCGATGGAGCCCACACACGGTCGGAATTTCCTACAACACGCTCCGATCGCACATTTTCCGTCGGAAAATCCGACCGTGTGTACGGGACATAACAGTATTAGCTCTGATTTCCTATCAAATTCAGGATTAACCAGTTCAAAAGTAGAATCAGTGTGACTTGTGAAGGGTTCATCATTGCTGCGTTACCATCGGAGCCTGAGGAAGTTTATGTTGTCCTCTTGAACAAATAACCAGTGGAACATTTGCTCAATAACAGCCATAACAGCAACTCCAGCTGAGAAGCAGCAGGATATTGGCACTTCTGTCAAAGGATGGTATGTGGTCTGGTATGTATCTCATGTGAGGGCGATAAGAGGCAACTGCAGGGGTAGGGACCTCCTTTCTGATGGCTGGAATCTGTTTGCACTTGACAAGAGTGGGCAATGGTATTTCTACACTGGCATTTAGGGGAGCTACTGAAAGACCAATGGCTCTCCTGCCTGAAACTTTTGTATTGCCAGCACAGGTACTCAGGGTATATGGTAAGACATTTCCTGTTCTGTTTAACAGGACAAAAAGCTTTGATCTTGCTAGAGATTTGTTATTCTGAACATCTAGAATAGTATACAGTCCTACAGCTTTTTCATGTTGACCCTTGGAGTATACATGAACTAGGCATATTTCGCACAGGATCTGTCACATATTGCCTCTCCACAGACTTCTGTACACGTGGAGAAAAGTGGAGTATTAGGCACTGTTTGGTCTGTGCTCTCCCCACCACCTTTTATATCGGAGGTGGGACTGTCTTGAAATGGATGAGATACTTACACTTGATCATCACTGTTACATTCTATGCACCTAAAAGTTTTTTTTCTGAACCCAATACATTTCCTAAGTGGGTCTGGTGTGTTCTTGATTTTCTTGTTCTGATACGTTTTTTCAGGGACTAGTAGATGTAGGTAGAATATCAGTCTTGTTTTTACAGACACCAGACCTCTGCGGTCTCAATGTGAAATGCGTGAGCTTGCAGGCCTTGGAGAAGATGGACTGAGAGGGTTGGACTCCCCAAACAAGAAACTTGGATCATTCTTTGTATCTTCAATTCTCCTAATTTACTCACAGAAGTAGGAAAAGGGAGGAATAGAAGTGTTATTTTCTTCTTTGTACCTTTATCCAACTGATGACCGTTTTCCTGTATACCATAAGGTAACATAGACTATTGGGTTGACCCCAGGAGCAGTATCTAGGTAACTGAGGCCAGATAGGTGGGTATCAGCCTTGGCCCAGAAAAGGTCACTGAGCTCTTAAAACTTCAGAATGTCCCTGCTAGATATTTTTGGGAAGCTTTGCAACCTTTTAAATAAAGCATCCTCAATGGTTTCTATGGTTCCTATGGACCTTAATGGTCCCAAGCAGCTTTTATTCCTGCGGCAGGGTTGTCCATGTGAACAGCTTTGAGTCTTATTATACATTCATCAGCAGGGCCGCCAATAGAGGGGTACCACAAGTCCTCCTGTAGGGGGCCTGGGTACACAGGGGGGCTCAGACAGCAGGGAGATCAGTGAGGCAGGAGAGGAACACAATTACAAAATAATGCAATGTGTCTGTGCCTCTCCCTCCAGCAGCTGAAAGCTGGTTTTGCCCCCTCTCCTTTCCCTCGGCTGCTGGATACAGATACAGATACAGCGCATTGTTCTGTAATTGTCCCCATTTCCCACTGCACCGACCCCCCCCCCCTCCCTGTGCTGCCTACATCTGATTCCCCCATGTGTGCCTGGGCCCCCCCTCTTTGCCCTGCAGCGCTGCCAGCTTCCCTCTCCCACCGGCTGCTGCAGGTGCCAGTAAATATCTCATTTACCAGTGCAGGAACTGCTTTTTGAAATCAGTGTGGTGCCGCAAAGTCGGCGCCGCACTGATTAGGACAGTCGGTGCATATCAAATCGCATATCAAATCGTGCCGGTGTAAGACAAAGACCTATATACCCTCCCAGCAATCAGTATCTGGTGGAGATTGATTACTGGAGACTGTTGGCTACTGGGAGATACCCACTGGTGGACACTGAAACTGCAACCTCCTACTCTGGAAGGCACAGTGCCACCAGCAGATGAACCTGGTCCTGACAAGCTACCTGAATTTTGGAAGCTTCAGCATCTGCACAGGCTTTAAAAAGTTGTTGGCTGATAGTGGAAGATCTTGATTGTAGAGGCTTGGTGGGTCTTGAAGAGTGTCTCATAGATGCAGAGTGATGAGATTTAGAATCACGAAGTTGTGTGATTCTCTCTTGCGCCTTTGCTTTTTTTGTAGTACTAAACAGTCTCTCACCAGATTGAGCTCATCAGATCACTTTCATTCTTCCTGTGACTCTGTAGCATTGTACCGCTTTAAGCAGTTAGTATATTTAAGGCATAGTCTTTGATAACTCTCATGCCCCGTACACACGGTCGGACTTTGTTCGGACATTCCGACAACAAAATCCTAGGATTTTTTCCGACGGATGTTGGCTCAAACTTGTTTTGCCTACACACGGTCGCACAAAGTTGTCGGAATTTCCGATCGACAACCACGCGGTCACGTACACCACGTACGACGAGACTAGAAAAGGCCGGTTCAGAACCAAGCGCGGCACCCTTTGGGCTCCTTTTGCTAATCTCGTGTTAGTAAAAGTTTGGTGAGAGACGATTCGCGCTTTTTCAGACTCGTGGCTTTCAGATCGATTTCTGCCGTTCAGTTTGTGCTTGTGGGTTTGTATCTGCTCTTCAGTGCGTGCAAGCAAGTTCCGCGTGACTTTAAGTAGTCATTGTATTCTTGTTCGTTCGTTACTGGTTTTCAGGTCGCTCTTCACAGGCCTTGCTGTTCTTCAGTGCGTTCTGTTACTTCGTTCTGAGCAGCCGACCGTTTTCTAGCCATGTTTCGTATGCGTACTCCTCGTAGAGTTCGTGCTGTGCAGGGGCTTGGTGTTGGGGTCCTGACCTTGACACAAGTCCAGTCCATAAACAGGGTGGGGAGGAGTTCATGGACCAAGAATTGGTTGCTTCAGCGTGACCAGTTCTGTCATATGCCTTTGCTCCGTGAGATCCGTGAGAATAATCCTGATGATTTCAGGAACTTTCTCAGGATGACGGACCCCGTATTTCACCATTTGTTGGCTTCGCTGACCCCTTATATCAGCAGTCAGGATACCTGCATGAGGCAAGCCATCACTCCGGAGCAGAGGTTGGTCGCTACCCTGCGGTATTTGGCCACAGGGAGAAGCCTGCAGGACCTCAAGTTCTCGACAGGCATCTCCCCCCAGGCTCTTCTTTGTGGACATTTACTGCTTGTGTTTGTTTTAGCTGACCCTAACAGAAATGTGTGGAGTGCAGAAAATGTCGTGATTGTGTAACCTTATACAAAGCACTGTTGGCTGTTATTTACTAAATGCAAAGACACTTTTCACTACAAGTGCACTTGCAACTGCACTGAAACTGCACTTGTAGTGTAAAGAGGATTTGCCCTTAGGAAATAACCCCCATTTTCTCATAAAACAACAATTACATCACCCCAAAAGTGTTGTAGCGTTGAGACAATAATCCGCACATTCTTGATTAACAATCTTTTTAATACCTGCACAATCACATGTGCATTTACCAAAGGTTTTTCTGACAAACCAACATGTTTGTTGTATAACAATTTTTGTGGTGTCATTATCCAAAATCAAAATGTGCATTTTATAGAAAACAGGCCTGTGTAAAACCCACAAGAAAGACACAAATCTTGATCTTACAAAGTTCACATTTGGTAGAACTTGAAGGCAATATCAGACATGAGTATTTAGGAACTGTGTTCGATATTGCGTTCAGATGGGGGGAAATCACCCCAGGAAAAGCCAAATTTGGAAGATGCAGACAAATTTCCCAATGTCAACATGTGCTAGCTGCCATCACGGGGGATCAAGGGACGTGTTTTGGGGGAGAAAGCCCTTCCTCACAGCTACTTTATTATTGAGGAAGGGGTTGCACCCCCAAAACGCGTCCATTGATCTCCCGTGATGGCAGATAGCACATGTTGACACACTGTGTGCATCCTCCAAATTTGGCTTTGGGAAAAATCACAAAAACATTTCGCACATTGTAGCACACAAAAGAAGAAAGTGATTTGGAGGGGCTTTAAACTCGCCCCAAAACATCAATGATGTTTTTATATTTTGGAATAACATCATTGATGTTTTGCTTGATGTTTTCCAATTGTAAATTACACCCCATGATCTCCCCGATCAGGATCTGGGCACTTTCGGATGTGAAAGGATCTTCATCCACAACCTCACGATCACCTAAAAAGAGAGGAACCCCAAAATAAATTAGGTCTAAAAAATATGCCGCCATCCATCTCTTATCTGAGCCTGTGGTCGCAGACACTCACCTGTTGTGGTGACTACTTCCACCACGTCTTCTTCCTCCTGCTCATCTTGTGTTGGGGGGATTTCCCCTTCTTCCAGAGGGGGGGGGGCTCTGGTCTCCTCGGATGAGGGGTGTCCTCGGAGTCTTTTCTCCCCTATGTAAAACAAAAATGGTATACTTAGCACACAGATATTTGATGGCAGAACTATAAAGATGAAACATTGATTGGAAGTGGGGTACAATTGTCTATTTTAGCCGAGTTCCAAGATGTAGCTTTTTTAGTGTCCTTTGTCAAGCTGCAATACTTTACCTGTTTGGTACAAGCTTCACAGATGTAGCCCCCCCCAATAGTATACACTGGAGCACCTGTGTGGCCCCCTAATAAAAATGGCGTTTTTGTGTCCCACACTAGTGCTCCAGCGTCCAGATGTGTAAACAGCTGCTGAGTGTCCTCTCCTTACACAGAATCTAGTTTGCATTTCATTCTAGTAACAAAGCCATCTACACAACCAAATTCTTTGAAGACAAGTATAGGGCCTCAAAATGGTGGCCAAATGCATATGGCCTAAACAATGGTATTTTATCGTCCGAAATAAAAATGTGTGATCCGAACGAATAATGTGCCCATGAACATGAAAGTTGCCATTTTAAACTGTACAACAGTTCCTAAAAGCACATGGAGCAGCACGAACGTAATAAACACAAAAAGAATAGGAACACAGCACAACTACTTACTTTTTTGCAGCACTCTCCGGATCTTTCTGTACTGCTCATGTTCTCGTAATTTCAGGTCCGACCACCGCTTCCTGAGCTGATCTTTCGATCGTCGTACCCTGAATTTCCGGTGCAGACTTCTGACCACTTTCGCCATGATCTTGGCCTTTCGGACATTGTGGTTGGGGTAAGGCCCATACTTTCCATCATAGTCGGCCTTCTTCAGGATGTCCACCATCTCCAACATCTCCCCAAAGGACATATTTGAGTCCTTTAATCTCTTTCTGGATCGGGACGTTTCAGGCTCTGGCCTTTCCTCCTCCTCCTCCTCCTCGTTGCTGTAATTAGCACGATCCTGCTGTCTATCCGCCATGTGCTCTTCCTCCACTGCGCCGAACGAAAAGGGGCGGGGAATAGAATAGAAAGAACGTCAGGGGCGGGCGGAGTTATACGCATGCGCTGTGTGTATAAATCGTAACGCGCGCGTCTTACGTACGATCTGTGAGCGGAGGAAGGAGCATCGGAGACGCCGATCGTGCTAACGAAGGTAGGATCTAAACTTGGGCCTATACTGCTTCGAAATGGAAGCCTATATTGTAACAAGATTAGGGGAGTTTGGCCTGACATTAGGGTTTGTCTTGTGTTGTGTCTTGCAGAGAAAATGGATGGGTTCAACGACCACAATTTCCTGCCCCTGTTCATTGACAAGTACAGGGAGCTGCCCTGTCTGTGCCAAGTGAGACACCCCCACTATAACCATAAACAAAAGAGGCAGGCAGCGCTGGAGAAACTGCTGGAGTTGGTGAAGCCGGTGGTCCCCACAGCAACCATCCCTTATTTAAAAGCAAAAATTGGTGGCCTGAGGAGCACATATCTGAGGGAGCGCAAGAAGGTCACAGATTCCCAGAGGTCCGGAGCTGGAGCAGATTACATTTATGTCCCCAGGCTGTGGTACTATGAGAGACTGCGATTTCTGTCAGACCACACTGAAGTCAGGGAATCCCTCTCCACTCTTCCTTCCACTCTTCCTTCCACCCCAGCTGAGGCTTCCGATGTCCAACCTGGGCCTTCCAGCCAGGAAGAAGTGGAGGAGCCCAGCTGGAGTCAGGTATAGCATTCTTCGACAGATTTCTGGGCAATAAATAAATGATGTTTACTAGATGTTATTATTGATCATTAACCACTTGACGACCGCCTCACGCCGATGTACGTCGGCAAGGTGGCACGGACAGGCAAAATCACGTACATATACGTGATTTGCCTTCCGCGGGTGGGGGGTCCGATCGGACCCCCTCCCGGTGCCCGGGGCGGTCGTCTTTTGTCCTACGGCAATCGGAGGTGAGGGGGAGGCCATCCGTTCGTGGCCCCCCCTCGCGATCGCCGCCAGCCAATCGAATCATTGTCAATGATGTCATCTCTCCTCGGCTCGGTAATTTCCGTTCCGGCCCGAGGAGAGAAGACAGGTATGTGAGTGCACAACACTACACACACACAGTAGAACATGCCAGGCACACAAAACACCCCGATCCCCCCCCGATCGCCCCCCGATCCCCCCCCAATCACACCCCCCCCCCCCCCCCCGTCACAAACTGACACCAGCAGTTTTTTTTTTTTTCTGATTACTGCATTGGTTTCAGTTTGTGACAGTTACAGTGTTGGGACAGTGAGTATTAGCCCCCTTTAGGTCTAGGATACCCCCCTAACCCCCCCTAATAAAGTTTTAACCCCTTGATCACCCCCTGTCACCAGTGTCGCTAAGCGATCATTTTTCTGATCACTGTATTAGTGTCGCTGGTGTCGCTAGTTAGGGACCTAAATATTTAGGTTCGCCGTCAGCGTTTTATAGCGACAGGGACCCCCATATACTACCTAATAAATGTTTTAACCCCTTGATGGCCCCCTAGTTAACCCTTTCACCACTGATCACCGTATAACTGTTACGGGTGACGCTGGTTAGTTTGTTTATTTTTTATAGTGTCAGGGCACCCGCCGTTTATTACCGAATAAAGGTTTAGCCCCCTGATCGCCCGGCGGTGATATGCGTCGCCCCAGGCAGCGTCAGATTAGCGCCAGTACCGCTAACACCCACGCACGCAGCATACGCCTCCCTTAGTGGTATAGTATCTGATCGGATCAATATCTGATCCGATCAGATCTATACTAGCGTCCCCAGCAGTTTAGGGTTCCCAAAAACGCAGTGTTAGCGGGATCAGCCCAGATACCTGCTAGCACCTGCGTTTTGCCCCTCCGCCCAGCCCACCCAAGTGCAGTATCAATCGATCACTGTCACTTACAAGGCACTAAACGCATAACTGCAGCGTTCGCAGAGTCAGGCCTGATCCCTGCGATCGCTAACAGTTTTTTTGGTAGCATTTTGGTGAACTGGCAAGCACCAGCCCCAGGCAGCGTCAGGTTAGCGCCAGTAGCGCTAACACCCACGCACGCACCGTACAGCTCCCTTAGTGGTATAGTATCTGAACGGATCAATATCTGGTCCGATCAGATCTATACTAGCGTCCCCAGCAGTTTAGGGTTCCCAAAAATGCAGTGTTAGCGGGATCAGCCCAGATACCTGCTAGCACCTGCGTTTTGCCCCTCCGCCCGGCCCAGCCCAGCCCACCCAAGTGCAGTATCGATCGATCACTGACACTTACAAAACACTAAATGCATAACTGCAGCGTTCGCAGAGTCAGGCCTGATCCCTGCGATCGCTAACAGTTTTTTTGGTAGTATTTTGGTGAACTGGCAAGCACCAGCCCCAAGCAGCGTCAGATTAGCGCCAGTACCGCTAACACCCACGCACGCAGCATACGCCTCCCTTAGTGGTATAGTATCTGAACGGATCAATATCTGATCCGATCAGATCTATACTAGCGTCCCCAGCAGTTTAGGGTTCCCAAAAACGCAGTGTTAGCGGGATCAGCCCAGATACCTGCTAGCACCTGCATTTTGCCCCTCCGCCCGGCCCAGCCCACCCAAGTGCAGTATCGATCGATCACTGTCACTTACAAAACACTTAACGCATAACTGCAGCGTTCGCAGAGTCAGGCCTGATCCCTGCGATCGCTAACAGTTTTTTTGGTAGCTTTTTATTGAACTGGCAAGCGCCAGCGGCCTAGTACACCCCGGTCGTAGTCAAACCAGCACTGCAGTAACACTTGGTGACGTGGCGAGTCCCATAAGTGCAGTTCAAGCTGGTGAGGTGGCAAGCACAAGTAGTGTCCCGCTGCCACCAAGAAGAAGACAAACAGGCCCGTCGTGCCCATAATGCCCTTCCTGCTGCATTCGTCAATCCTAATTGGGAACCCACCACTTCTGCAGCGCCCGTACTTCCCCCATTCACATCCCCAACCAAATGCAGTCAGCTGCATGAGAGGCATTTTCTTTATGTCCTCCCGAGTACCCCTACCCAGCGAACAATTTTTTATACTTTACCGTTTACTGTGCTTTATTGTTAACCATTTTTTTTGTCTTCAGGTACGCCATTCACGACTTTGAATGGTTATACCATAATGATGCCTGCAGGTTTAGGTATCATCTTGGTATCATTCTTTTCAGCCAGCGGTCGGCTTTCATGTAAAAGCAATCCTAGCGGCTAATTAGCCTCTAGACTGCTTTTACAAGCCGTGGGAGGGAATGCCCCCCACCGTCTTCCGTGTTTTTCTCTGGCTCTCCTGTCTCGACAGGGAACCTGAGAATGCAGCCGGTGATTCAGCCAGCTGACCATAGAGCTGATCAGAGACCAGAGTGGCTCCAAACATCTCTATGGCCTAAGAAACCGGAAGCTACGAGCATTTTATGACTTAGATTTCGCCGGATGTAAATAGCGCCATTGGGAAATTGGGGAAGCATTTTATCACACCGATCTTGGTGTCGTCAGATGCTTTGAGGGCAGAGGAGAGATCTAGGGTCTAATAGACCCCAATTTTTTCAAAAAAGAGTACCTGTCACTACCTATTGCTATCATAGGGGATATTTACATTCCCCGAGATAACAATAAAAATGATTAAAAAAAAAAAAATGAAAGGAACAGTTTAAAAATAAGATAAAAAAGCAAAAAAATAATAAAAAAAAAAAAAAAAAAAAAAAGCACCCCTGTCGCCCCCTGCTCTCGCGCTAAGGCGAACGCAAGCGGCGGTCTGTCGTCAAACGTAAACAGCAATTGCACCATGCATGTGAGGTATCGCCGCGAAGGTCAGATCGAAGGCAGTAATTTTTGCAGTAGACCTCCTCTGTAAATCTAAAGTGGTAACCTGTAAAGGCTTTTAAAGGCTTTTAAAAATGTATTTATTTTGTTGCCACTGCACGTTTGTGCGCAATTTTAAAGCATGTCATGTTTGGTATCCATGTACTCGGCTTAAGATCATCTTTTTTATTTCATCAAACATTTGGGCAATGTAGTGTGTTTTAGTGCATTAAAATTTAAAAAAGTGTGTTTTTTCCCCAAAAAATGCGTTTGAAAAATCGCTGCGCAAATACTGTGTGAAAAAAAAAATGAAACACCCACCATTTTAATCTGTAGGGCATTTGCTTTAAAAAAATATATAATGTTTGGGGGTTCAAAGTATTTTTTTTGCAAAAAAAAATAACTTTTTCATGTAAACAATGAGTGTCAGAAAACGGAAAATTGTATACTCACCTTTCCGTAATTTTCCTTTCCTGTCGCATCTCATGGCAGCATACACCTATGGGTTGTGGCTCCGCCCCCGCAACCTGATAGGACCGCGTAGCTATTAAAGTCTGAGAGAGCCCCTGCCTCAGCATTCTCCGTGTATATATACCTCACCTCAGATGGGTGGGCATTTGTATGCTGCCATGAGATGCGACAGGAAAGGAAAATTACGGAAAGGTGAGTATACAATTTTCCGTTTTCCTGTCGCATCATGGCAGCATACACCTATGGGGAATAACTCGCAAACTGGGTGGGTATGAGCAAAAGATAAGTTTTTTATTTAGAAGGTATTGAGGAGTTAGCCTGAATAATTGCTCTCCCAAATTCTACCGTGGACAATCTAGCGGAGTCCACTTTATAATGAGAGATAAAAGTGGTTTTCGAAGACCAAGTGGCTGCTTTGCAGATGGTTTCGGCTGATACCCTGCAGTAGGCCGCCCAGGAGGTCGCCATTGCCCTTGTGGAGTGTGCCCTTAAGCCCTCAGGTACTCGTGCATTGTTAGATGCGTAAGCTCTCTTAATGATCTTCACCAACCATGCTGCGATGGTGCGAGAGGTTGCTGCTTGTCCTCTTCTAAACCCATGAGGAATGACCAGTAGGTCCTCTGTCTTCCTTAAATTGCTGGTTGCCAGGAGGTAGGCCTGGATATTCAACTTTATGTCAAGCGGATGTGGATCACCCTGTTCTGTGGATAGGGTGGGGAGACATAGTTCTTGGTTAAAGTGGAAAGATGATGACACTTTCGGGATGAAGCGATCCGATGGTTTTAAGACTACTTTGTCTGGATAGAACATCAAGTATGGTTCCTTAGCCTGTAAGGCCTGAATTTCCGATACCCTTTTAGCTGATGTAATTGCTATTAGGAAAGTGACTTTGAGAGTTAGGTCCCACAGGGAAACATTCTCTAACGGAAAAAATGGCTCATGGGATAAGGCTTCCAACACTACTGAAAGATCCCATGTCGGGAAGGAAGGTTTCCTAGGTGGTCTCAGTTTTAGGCAAGCCTTCTGAAATTGGATGATGAGAGGTTCTTGAGCCCATTTCACTCCTGTCATAGCGGATAGGGCTGATACATGTACCTTCAGGGTACTAGACCTAAGACCTTTATCTAGACCTAACTGGAGAAACTCGAGGATCTGAGGAACTGATGGAGATGCCGGGTTCCAGGATTGCTGTTGTGCGACTAAGAGAAAACTCTCCCAGACCCTTTTATAGGTTTTATTGGTCGTGGATTTTCTGGCCTGGAGGAGAGTGTCTATCACTTTCTGGGAGCAACCTTGGACTAAGAACCTAGTCCTTTCAATCTCCATGCTGTTAGATGCAGCCTCTCCGGAAATGGGTGAAGGAGTTGCCCCTGCGACAGTATATCCGCTGTCATTGGGAGTGTCAGTGGTTCTGCTGTGCTCAATTGGAGGAGCGTCGTAAACCATGGTCGTCTCGGCCAAAATGGGAGGACTGCTAGCACTGTGGCTTTCGACCTCTTGAGTCTGAGTAAGAATCTCGGAATGAGTGGTGTTGGCGGAAATATGTACCCCAAACGGAAGTTCCAGTCGTGTTGTAGGCAATCCGTGCCTTCTGCCGATGGGAAAGGAATTCTGGCTAGATATCTCTGGCATTTCGTGTTGACCGGTGTTGCCGCCAGGTCTATATCCGGTATCCCCCAGGTCTGGGTTATGAGGGTAAAGGCTTGGTGACTTAAGGCCCACTCGTTGTTTGATACAAAGGTCCGACTTAGAGAGTCGGCTAGTTGATTTTGAACTCCTGGGACATACGCTGCCGTTAATCCCGACAGGTTCAGCTGTGCCCACTCGAAGACTGGACGGACTTCCCGCATCATGGAGCGACTCCTGGTGCCCCCCTGCCTGTTGATATAGGCAACTGCCACTCTGTTGTCCAATTTTAGCAGGACCTCTTTCCCCCTGAGGAGGGGGCTGAAGGCTAACAGAGCTTGGAAAGCTGCTTTCATCTCCAATATATTTGAAACCACGTTCTGTGTTCTGAATGTCCAAAGGCCCTGGACTGCGTGATGGCGGTAGTGTGCCCCCCAGCCCTTCAGGCTGGCGTCTGAAGTGATTATTTCCTGAGGAAGAGGGACTATATGCCTGCATCTCTTCAGATTGTTCAATCTGGTCCACCACCAGAGTGATTGTTTGTTTTATTTCTTTCTGGACTGCGATCGGCTGAGACAATGATACCCCGTTCCATTGTTTTAACAATGATGCTTGCAGAGGTCTGGTGTTCCATTGGGCCCATTGTACCATTGGGATGGTTGCTGAGAATGACCCCAGTATGCTGAGGTACTCCCGGGCTGGTAGTGTGGTAGAGGCTAATAACTTTCTTGCCTTCTGAATGAGGCCGGGAATTTTTTCCTGCGGAAGTTCCACCGTATTGAGACGGGTGTCTAGTTCCGCCCCCAGGAATATCATTCTCTGAGTGGGCTGCAGATTGCTTTTCCCCCAGTTTATGATCCAGCCGAAGTTTTGTAGGGTGGTAATCAGAATGGATCGATGCAGTAGAAGGGAATCCTGATTGTCTGCTAGCAAAAGGATGTCGTCCAGGTAATGGACCCTCAATCCTTGTTCTCTTAGTAAGGCTATTACTGGCAGTAAGATTTTTGTGAATGTCCTTGGAGCGGTGGAGATCCCGAACGGGAGGCTTCGGAATTGAAAATGATGTAGACCTACCGCAAAGCGGAGAAATTTTTGGAATGAGATGTGAATGGGGACGTGCAGATAGGCGTCTTGTAAATCGACGGAAAGCATCCAATCCCCGATATTCATGGCCCGAAGAATTGACTGGAGGCTCTCCATTTTGAATGTCTCGACTAAGATTGAGCGATTGAGATTCTTTAGATCTAAGACAGGGCGTAGATCCCCCGATTTCTTCTTCACCAGAAACAACGGGGAGTAGAATCCCGTTGACCTTTGGGATATTGGAACTTCCACTATGGCTTCCTTTTGTAACAGGTCTTGGACGTACTTTGTCAGTAGCATCCTTTTTTCCCGAGATGCAGGTAATCTGGTTACAGAGAATTGGTCTCTTGGAGCCCATGTCTTGAATTTCCATTTGTGGCCGAACTGGACAGTGTCTATCGTCCATGGGTCCTTTATTGTATCCGCCTAGACCTGCTTGAAACTCATGAGTCTGGCCCCCACTAAAGCTGGTTGGGCGGACGCACCTTCAAAAAGACTTTTGTTCCCCTGACGCAGGGGTCTTAGACTTTTGGAGCTTGAGGAATGATGACTGGGGATTCTTCCAGTTCCTCCTATACTCTTTTCCGGGCCTGTAGGATCTTGCCTCTCTGTATTTATCTGGCAGATTTCTTCTAGAAACCGGTGGTCTCTGCTGCCTGGGCCTCCTATCTGAAGGGATGAGTCCCGATTTTCCCCCCGTGACTTTAGAAATAGCCACGTCCAGTTTTTCTCCAAAAAGGTTTACGCCATCAAAGGGTATTTTGCACCAATTGGATTTTGAGGAGGGATCTGCCGACCAGGGTTTTAACCAGAGCGCCCTTCTGGCCATTACTGAGCTTAACATTGCTCTTGAAGTGGTTTTAATTATATCCACAGAGGCTTCTGCGACAAAGTCGCCTGCAAGACTAAGTTCTTGGAGTGCTGAGATAACTTTCTCCTGCTCTATTCCTTCCGATACCAGCTTCTCGGCCATCGTGGACCAGCTTGAGATAGCCTTACCGACGGCAGCCAATGCTATTGCTGGCCTGCAAGCGCCACCTGCCGAGAGGTAGGTTCTCTTAAGATCCAGATCGATCTTTCTATCCAGGACGTCTTTGAATGTGACTGCATCCTCTATTGGAAGTGTTACGTGCCTGGCGAGGTGCATTAGGGAGGAGTCGACCACTGGAGGAGATATTAGTGGGTTGACGTTAGGCTCTTTAAGTGGATAGAGTTTTGATAATCTGTTGCTGAGGCCAGTTTTTTTCTCTGGCTTTTGCCACTCATCCTTAATTAGATCCTCAAGTTCCTCAATGAACGGGAAGTTCTCTGGGTCTTTTTTAAGATTTGGAAAGTATTTCCTCACTTTTTGAGGAGTTTCTTTTTCTTCCACCCAGTCGATCGCCTCTTTTACTGACTTCACGAATGGGTCGATCAATGAGAAGTCGAAGCCGGTGGATGCCTCTAGATCATCAGTGTCAGAGAGAGGGTCTGACGTCTTTGATGATGATGGGGCAGTGGATGAGGTACTTTGTATAGGTCTGCTGGCTTCTGGCTCTGCGACTTGTGGTGATGGATCAATTGGTTCTCTTGCCTCTGTTTCTCTGTCCTTAGTTGCCTCAATGAAGCATGTGTGACAGGCCAGTTTGTCTGGAAGTGCTGTAGCACCGCAAATCCAGCAGGAGTTCCCGGGTGGACGGGAAGGCTGGGTGACAGGAGATTTCCTGCGCGCAGGGGATTTTTTGTGGTGGGAGCGACTATGCCTTGATCTTGATCGGCTTCTCCTGCGACTTGATCTGCTCCTCCTGCGACTTGAGCGGCTTCTGCGACTTGATCGACTTCTGCCGCGCTCTGAGCGACTCTGCCTGTGGCTTGAGCGGCTCCTTCTTGAAGGCTCCCCTCGTATTGAATGTGACGATCTGGAAGACCTGGTGGGGCTGTTCAATTTAAACAGCATTAGTGAGGGCTCTCTTTTTCCTTCTCTTCATACTTACCCATCATCCCCTCTTACCTAGTAGGCTGGCGATGGTCTACCTGGGCAACGGTCTCCATGAAAGGTGATGAATCAACCTATAATTATATAGGTGGCTTAGCATGCATGGGATAGCAGATAGTAAACAAGCAAAGAAAAAAAGCCATCATAGATCTTACCTGGGCGTGGAGATAGCAAGAGAGAGACAGGGTAGAACAGCTGGGTAGAGTAGCAAAAGAAATCCGGTCAAAATTCCCCCTTACAGGCTCAGGAGAGAAGAGACAAGAAAATGCTGACATTACAGCATTTTTAAACTTGCCGCCGTCCTGGGGAGATGACGTCACGCTCGAGCATGCTCAGATGCGCTCTGAGGCCTCCGACGCCATTTTGGAAGCTGGAAAGTGGGATGTCCTGACAAGCTGGAGCTATGGAGACAGACAGGAGGGGAAGATACCCACAGGTGCACAGAAAGGAGCTGGAGACCGCTGCGATCCATAAACCTGTTTAAGGTTTGTAATGTATTGTAACATACCCCTGAGACCATCAGAGTGGGGTTCCTTCCATTGAGCTCATTTAGAGGCTGTACAGGATAGGACTTCCACCCAGGAGAGGCTAGAACCTGGCTGGGGCGAATGTTTTAGGTAAGGGATGCATGTTTTCGGTCCTTGACAGGTGAGGAAAAAAAGGAGAATGCTGGGGCAGGGGCTCTCTCAGACTTTAATAGCTACGCGGTCCTATCAGGTTGCGGGGGCGGAGCCACAACCCATAGGTGTATGCTGCCATGATGCGACAGGAAAGGGCTTTGTCTTCAAGTGGTTAGAAGAGTGAGTGATGTGTGACATAAGCTTCTAAATGTTGTGCATAAAATGCCAGGACAGTTCAAAACCCCCCCAAATGACCCCATTTTGGAAAGTAGACACCCCAAGCTATTTGCTGAGAGTCATGTCGAGTCCATGGAATATTTTATATTGCGACACAAGTTGCGGGAAAGAGACAAATTTTTTTTTTTTTTTTTTTTTTTGCACAAAGTTGTCACTAAATGATATATTGCTCAAACATGCCATATGAATATATGAAATTACACCCCAAAATACATTCTGCTGCTTCTCCTGAGTACGGGGATACCACATGTGTGAGACTTTTTGGGAGCCTAGCCGCGTATGGGACCCCAAAAACCAAGCACCGCCTTCAGGCTTTCTAAGGGCGTGAATTTTTGATTTCACTCTTCACTGCCTATCACAGTTTCGGAGGCCATGGAAAGCCCAGGTGGCACAAAACCCCCCCCAAATGACCCCATTTTGGAAAGTAGACACCCAAAGCTATTTGCTGAGAGGTATAGTGATGTTTTTTCTTGTCTTTCTTCATTTTCAAAAACAAATGAGAGCTGCAAAATACTCACCATGCCTCTCAGCAAATAGCTTGGGGTGTCTACTTTCCAAAATGGGGTCATTTGGGGGGTTTTGTGCCACCTGGGCATTCCATGGCCTCCGAAACTGTGATAGGCAGTGAAGAGTGAAATCAAAAATTTTCACCCTTAGAAATCCTGAAGGCGGTGATTGGATTTCGGGGCCCCGTACGCGGCTAGGCTCCCAAAAAGTCCCACACATGTGGTATCCCCATACTCAGGAGAAGCAGCTAAATGTATTTTGGGGTGCAATTCCACATAGGCCCATGGCCTGTGTGAGCAATATATCATTTAGTGACAACTTTTTGTAAATATTTTTTTTTTTTTTTTTTTTGCCATCATTCAATCACTTGGGACAAAAAAATAAATATTCAATGGGTTCAACATGCCTCTCAGCAATTTCCTTGGGGTGTCTACTTTCCAAAATGGGGTCATTTGGGGGGGTTTTTTACTGCCCTGCCATTTTAGCACCTCAAGAAATGACAGTCATAAACTAAAAGCTGTGTAAATTACAGAAAATGTACCCTAGTTTGTAGACGCTATAACTTTTGCGCAAACCAATAAATATACGCTTATTGACATTTTTTTTACCAAAGACATGTGGCCGAATACATTTTGGCCTAAATGTATGACTAAAATTTAGTTTATTGGATTTTTTTTTATAACAAAAAAGTAGAAAATATAATTTTTTTTCAAAATTTTCGGTCTTTTTCCGTTTATAGCGCAAAAAATAAAAACTGCAGAGGTGATCAAATACCATCAAAAGAAAGCTCTATTTGTGGGAAGAAAAGGACGCAAATTTCGTTTGGGTACAGCATTGCATGCGCGCAATTAGCAGTTAAAGCGACGCAGTGCCAAATTGGAAAAAGACCTCTGGTCCTTAGGCAGCATAATGGTCCGGGGCTCAAGTGGTTAATTGCTGATTAAAAAAGTGTTTTACATATCAATAGACAGTAGTGGGCACCCAAAATTGGGACAAGAATGCAAAATGCTGGGCTCAGAAGGATAGTCCGTTATATTTGTTAACATTGAATTTGCAGCAGTCAGGAGGTGAAAATTGTTTGTGATTGATGAAAACAATACTAAAACTATGTCCCTTTTTCATACACAGGAAGACCTCAGCCAGGAGGAGGCTGTGGAATGTGGCAGTCAGGAGGAGGCGGGGATTATTAGTGTCAGCCAGGAGGAGGCGGGGATTAGTGGCAGCCAGGAGGAGGCGGGGCTAAGTGGCAGCCAAGAGAAGCCTGGGACAAGTCGCAGCCTGACTGAGTCTCAGGTTCCTCCCCTCCGCCTGCCACATAAACGAGCCAGGAAGGCCACTCCCAGTCCTGTGCAGGATTCAGCATACAGGCTGATCCAGGAGGCTTTGGCGTCCCTCAGAGCCTTCCCCAGTCCTGAAGAGGCCTTTGCCTGCATGGCTGCCACCAAATTGCTGGGCATGCAGGAGGGCCAACGCAAGATCTCTGAGGACCTGATTTATAAAGTCCTTCGTAAGGGGGAGAGTGGGGAACTGACACACAAGACGGATGTCATTGAGATCGACGATCCTCCTCCTCCTCCTGCTGCCACAACTCCACCACCACAGCCACAGCGTGGAAGGAGGTGTGGAAGGAAGACCAAAGAGTGATGACCCTGGGTTCAGTCTGGTCTGACAGAAGATGCAGTCTCTCGTATGACCACAGCCTGGGGACACAGATGTCATCTGCTGCTTTCTGGATCTCTGGGACTTCTGGACCAGACTGCCCTCCCTTAGATATGGACTCCTCAGGCCACCAATTTTGCTTTTAAATAATTGATGTCTGCCCTGGGGGTCCAAGGCTTCGCCCACTTCTGCAGTTTCTCCAGCGTTGCTTCCCTCTTTGTTTATAGTTGTGACCCCTTAATAAAATATTTTTAGGTAAATTTCGTCCTACGGGTACCCCAGTTGAAGTCCCGTAGGACGAAACGCGTCGGGTGGTTATGCCTGTCTTGCCACTTTCATTTTATAGCGCTTTTTATTGTTTTATACCTGACTGTGATGTTTAGGTCATGGTGTGCTGTATAGCTCTTGATTTTCAAATAAATACTTTTTAATAAGCGGATTTACACTATGGGGAGGTCTTCTTTTTGAACCCCATTTTCTGAGGATCCAGATCCGGTTTATGGAAGCGGTTTTTCCTGTAAGCAGTTCTTGATTGACCCCTCGGAGACCGGGAGTTGTTACAATCAGAGAGGTCGGTTGGTGAGTGTCGTGGATTCCCCCCAACATCTCCAGCTGCTGTGGAACCCTCTTCCTTATCCTAAGCCTGTTCGACCCCCAGGCCGCTGGCCGAGGGGTCCACCATTGCCGGTAAGGGTATTTTTGCCTATCCCGTCCATATATATGCAGGGCTCCTTATCCTGTGGACGCCATCCCCGGATTTGAGGCCTTTCTACCATTCATCTTGACAGCTACAGATCTTTTTATTTATCATTGGACTGCAGTTATACTAGTTATCTATAATTATTTGCTGGACTTTTTGGTCGTGACAGCAATGTATGTTGCTATGGTGCTTCATGTTTTTATATTTCTCATGTGTGTCACTACACTACTCACAAGTTTTGTTTAATTTACCATTTTTTGATTTGAGATTTTGGGGAAGAATTTCTCCACTTACTTCTTCACACTATTTATAGTGAGTTGATCTTACCATCGTTGATCCCCAACGCACACTAGAGTTTTTGATTAATCTATTCACACATTCCCCTATTCATTTATACATTACTTTCACTAGTATTATACACAAGTTATTTGGTGTTTCATTAAATACACTTTATTGAGCTGTTGTCCTCACGGATTTCCATTCTGTCAGGCTTTGCCCAATAACGCACATAACTATTTAGCGCCACACTTATTTATTCTATAGAAATCAAAATATATTGAGGGAATCCCGATAAATAGTAACGAAAGAAGTTTGTGAGAAGTCTGTGTGAATATGAGCAGCAAAACTACTTAATTCTTGTCACATTATAAAGAAGAAGAGAGTGCGCTGTATTAAACCATTTTGAACATTGCAGCGTGACGAAAGTGCTGTATCCATTGCGAACGCTAAGTTTACCAGAACGAGCTGTCCCGTGTCGGAATTTCTTCTGAGCATGCGTGGCACTTTGTGCGTCGGAACAGGCCACACACGGTCGGAATTGACGCGATCGGATTTTGTTGTCGGAAAAAATTTTATCTCCTGCTGTCCAACTTTGTATGTCGGAAAATCCGATGGAAAATGTCCGATGGAGCCCACACACGGTCGGAATTTCCGACAACACGCTCCGATCGGACAATGTCCATCGGAAAATCCGACCGTGTGTACGGGGCATTAGAGGTAGCATTGAATTGTTTGCGAGTACCCTCTAGTTCAGACTTTCTCAACTGGGGTTCCCCCAGAGGTCCTCAGGTGTGCCAAGACATGCTGGTAGAAAAAAGCTGTCTCAGGAGACTAAGCTCCTGATCCCCAGCTGAACTGTACTTCAGCAGTGAGGGAGCCCATCAGACTGTTGAATACACTCAGCAAAGTGAAAGCAAAGACAGGGGGAGTGTGTGCTGTGCCCTTTTTGCCCCCCCCCCCCCATGGTGCAGTACCCGGTCATGTGAAGGAAGTTACCGTACTGCAACTTTTAAAAGGGCTCTATACATGTGTATGTGTGTGTACATGTGTCTGCATAGCGTCCATAGAAGCTGAGAGAACCACCGAGAATCGCAGGCCTGTCTATCCAAGTGTGCCCATCCTCCTGTATGTATCCTGGCTGTCTACCTGTCACTGGATGATGTCACATCTGTCCTGCGGTTCATAGTAGTTCTCCCAGCTTCTATGGACAATATCCAGCTACCACATAGCACCAGCAACCTCTGTGGTCCCCGTGTGTAGAGCGGAGTCCGTCAGATGAATTGGAGGAGCTTCCCCATGCACTAGATGAGCTTATTTTTAATTGCGTTCCTGTGAGTGTGCTTAATCCTTTGATTAAATTGTTTATGTTAATACTACGCTCAGGTGGCACTTCCTGTTTTGTCCTTTCATTTGATTTTACAGAGCTGGCTTTTTTTCTCTGAGGACGGCTGCCACCATTCGTTTTATTTGAATTAATTGGACTTATGGATGCTTTCACAGCTTGTTTGTCCCATTGATTTTATTATTGTGCCCATGGATATCATTATCCATTAGGTTTTTTTTTTGTGCATAATTGTGCCTGTTTATGTTCATGTTTATTTGTGTGCTGCGCCAGTTATCTTCCCTTTATACATACAACCAACTGCCCGAATAAGGGCCAATGGCTTACTAAGTGATACACTTAAAAATGGTACAAGACAGGGCTGTCCATTATCACCTATTTTATTCTCCATTTATTTAGAACCTTTTCTTTCAACTGTAAGGCTTAACCCAAACATACATGGTGTAAAAGTGAAGGAAAAGGAACATAAGCTAGCTGCATATGCAGGCGATGTGCTATTTTACGTTCAACAACCAAGGATTAAATTGCCAAATTTACTTCAGTTAATGCAGGAATTTCAAACCATATCTAATTTTACCACACTGGAACAAGAGACGATGATGATGGCTGTTCCTCAGGAATATGGCTCAGGGGATGGCGTCTGGCCTCCGGCACAGTGCGCTACGCCTCACCCGAATACTATGTCACCGCAGGATAGATGGAATAGGAGCAGCCTCCAGGCTGCCGCTTAACAAACAAGGAGTGTTGCCCACAGATGTCCCTCCGAATATGCGCTGGATGGTTCTGGTGGTACAGGCCTTGACTCACACACCGTCACAGAATCCCTGCACTCCAATCCAAGTCAGGGGCCCAAGAGAGCACACAAAGCCTCAATCAGTTCCCCTTATATACTCTCCCAGTAGTCTGTTCTTTCCCATCAGCCATCTGGTAGTTGTAGTTCCTGGTGATTCAGCAAGAGGGCAAATCAAATCCATTTGGACTACCTGTCCCAATATGCTTTTCTCTGCCTTGTCTCTGTATCAAAGAGGTAACAGGTCAGCGCCAAACTCAGCACAGGGAAACTGTTCCCCGCAGCAAAGCCACACAGTGTCTCCTGATTGCAGAAATATATATATCCAGCTCCTGGCTACACTTACATCTAGTCTTACTAACTTAACATAACTTGCTTAATAAAATCTAATTAGTCTTACAAAAATTGTCCCTCCTTTGTCATTCATGGCTAGGTAAGATTAATGTTATTAATGTCCTCGAGTCCTTTATGTTTTTCAAATGTTACATTTGGGTGTCCCTATAGGATTTTTCTCAATGGTACAGTCTACTATTGCACATTATTTTTGAAGGGGACATTGTACTAGAATATCTTGAGATACCCTATACCATTCTAAAAAATTGGGGGGACTGGCCTTACCAAATTTTAAACTAATATCTAGCGATCATATTGACACGTATGGCAGATTGGAAATATGCTAGAAAGACCAGACTTTGGGTTGAACTTAAAATGGCACTGACAGACATTGACCTATCAGTAGTACAATGGCTACCACAACCATTGATAGGGTTAGCATCCACAATATCTCCACTGACTAGAACTACCTTGGCAGTATGGGACTCTTTACACACCCAATATTGCTGGGAATGCAACTCCCCAATAATGCCCTTGCTGAGACATGAATACTTTATGCCAGGAATTTTAGATAAAGTTTTTGAATCAGGGTTTCCAGAGTAATTATTGCATTTCATAATTATTTAATTATGTAATTATTTCCATTACATCAGGTACTTAGGATTCAAAGATTAAACCATTAACCACTTCAGCCCCCGAAAATATTACCCCCTTCCTGACCAGAGAACTTTTTACAATTTGGCACTGCGTCGTTTTAACTGACAATTGTGCGGTCATGCAATGCTGTACCCAAACTAAATTTGCGTCAATTTCCCACAAATAGAGCTTTCTTTTGATGGTATTTTATCACCTCTGCAGTTTTTATTGTTTGCGCTATAAACAAAAAAATAGAGACAATTTTGAAAAAAAATAATTATTTTTAACTTTTTTCTATAATATCTCCATTTAAAAAAAAAAAATAGCGTCTACAAACTATGGAAAATATTTATGCTATTTTTATGGCACTTTTATCATTTTTATTTTTTTTACTAGTAATGGTGGTGATCTGCGATTTTTAGTGATATTACGACATTGCCACAGACAGATCGGAGACTTTTGACACATTTTTGGGACCACTGACAATTATACAGCGATCAGTGTTATAAAAATGCACTGATTACTGTGTAACTGTCACTGGCAGGGAAGGGGTTAACACTAGGGAGCGATCAAGGGGTTAAATGTGTGTTCCCTCAGTGTGTTCTAACTATATGGGGATAGGACTGAGTAAGAGAGGAGACATATTGCTGTTCCTACTTACTAGGAACAGACAACATGTCTCCACACCTCTGACAGCACAGGGAGTTGTGTGTTTATCCCCGTGCTGGCGCTCGTGCACACGATCGTGTGTGGCTGGCAGCGATCGCGACCGTCGGTCACGCACATCAGGTCCCCCGCCATGCAGCGGCGCACGTGCATCCTCTGGTGGCTGAAAAGGGGAAGGACGTACCCATACGGGGTTTTACCCAGGAGAGCCATTCTGCCGCACTATATCTGCGTGAGCCAGTCGGGAACCGGTTAAAGTCTATGTGCGGAACAGATCAGCTAACATTTGTGGATCAGTGGAGATATGCACAGTTGTCTCAATTTTTTCAGAGTCTCCCGCAACCTATTCATTCGCTATAAGAATTAATAAGGACCCATCACAACATTGTATTTTACTGTTTTATAAAGCTCTGGTGACCCTGCAAAAACCATGTTACCCAGATTATTTAGGCCTTTGGGAAACAGACTTGCAAATTAGATTTACAGACAAACAAAAAGATAAGATTATGGGCGGCACAGTGGCGCAGTGGGTAGCACTCTCACCTAGCAGTAAGAAGGGTCGCTGGTTCGAATCCCGACCACGACACTACCTGCCTGGAGTTTGCATGTTCTCCCTGTGTCTGCGTGGGTTTCCTCCGGGTACTCCGGTTTCCTCCCACACTCCAAAGACATGCTGGTAGGTTAATTGGATCCTGTCTAAATCAGCCCTAGTGTAGGTATGAATGTGAGTTAGGGACCTTAGATTGTAAGCTCCTTGAGGGTATAGGGACTGATGTGAATGTATAATATATATATGTAAAGCGCTGCGTAAATTGACGGCGCTATATAAGTACCTGAAATAAATAAAATAAATAATAAATAAGATTAAACAACTCTCTCATATGTCAGCCATTTTGTGTAAAATGATGGAGGTAAATTTTTAACTTCTTACTAAATGGCATTATACACCGGTAAAACTTTCCGTAAGATCTGTCCATTTTGGGAAGAAGTAGCGAAGCTGATATCTTTGATACAGGGGCGTGTAATTGGACCTGATCCAATGTCTTTTTTATTTCATTGTACGACTGAAGAGATAGGTCAATATAGGATGTCTATGACTCCATACCTGTTAAACGCATGTAAATCTCTGATCCCACTACATTGGAGAAAGCGTTCTATACCCACTATATATCTCACAATGGCTACGAAGGGTTGACGAGCTCCATCTAATGGAAGAATTAACTTGCAGAAATAAAGGGCTGACCAGGGAATATTCTAAGACATGGGCAAAATGGCTCAAATTTAAGAATACTATGTTATATTATGAAATAATTGCAGACCCCTGTGAAGAGTGAGTCTGAGTTTGACCTAATACTTAATATTGATTGAATTTTTTAAATTTCTATATATACTTGTCGCAGACCCTTTTCACTCACTCCCCCCCCCCCCCCTTTTCCCATCTCCTTGGAACTTTCTCTTTTATTTCCCTTCTTATGTTTTTCTTTCTGTTGTGGCTCCCTTTAATTTTGCTTATGATTGGAATATGTTGAAACGTTAAAAATAAAAAAATAGATTTAAAAAAACCCTCTAAATGCAGCATCACCACACTGCAACCATGTGTACTGCACACAGTTATGGGATGATTGCAGTGTAGCCGCATTCAGCTAGAGTTATACTTCCAGCCATGGCCACATCATGTATACACCCCCAGCTGCTGCCTCTACAGCTAAAGGGGGTGCAGTTGGGGGTGGTAAAAACAGCTTAATTGCGTGTTTATACTGCCTCCTACCTCATGTGAACAAGCCCATGGTTCCCATCTGCACGGCTGTGTGTAGGGCAGCCCATGCATTTCAATGAGCTGCCCCACCCACAGAAATGTAGGGAAAGAAGTTCCTAACCCATTTTTTTTAAATTCTGCTGCACCAAAAACATCCCGCATTTGCCAATGTGTGGGGTACCATTAGGAATTAAGAGCAGAGCATTTGTCTGCGTGTCAGGAACGAGCGCAATTTTGCGTGCGTTCCATGACACGCAGTAATGTGAATCATGTTCTGGACTGGGGTGCCTCGAGACTGAAAATACTTTTCGAGTGCTTCCGACTGACAAGAGGTTGAGAAACACTGCTCTAGTTGCAGCACCTCGTGAAAGGGTTGGAAGAGGAAAGACTTGCAACCAACAGTTTTGTGCCATAAGTGATTAAAGTGGTTCTAAAGCCTTACGTTTTTTTACGTTAATGCATTCACTGTATTGAGGTAAAAACCCTTCTGTGGCACAGGATCCCCCCAGTCCCCCATTATACTAACCTGAGCCCGATCTCGATCCAATGCTGTGCCCAAGAGCAACAGCTCTCTCCCTCCTTACTGGGCAGATTGATAACAGCGAGTGCTATTGGCTCTTGCTGCTGTCAATAAAATCATATGGCGAGGCTGCAGGGGTGGGGCAGAGCAGCAGTGACTGTGTCTATAAACGCAGGAAGTATGGCTTGTGATCAAGCCCGTTGGTGCCACAATAGGAAGTAGCTTCCTATGGTGAAACATGCAAAAGAGGAGGGACCAGGAGCTCTGGTGGGGGACCCGAGAAGAGGAGGATCAGGGCTGTTATGTGCAAAACCAATGCACAGGGCAGCTGACTATAACATGTTTGTTATTAAACAATAAATAAATAAAAAAAAGGTTAATAGTCACTTAACAATAACCAACACTTCTTTATCAGCCTCATAATTCTGTTGAACCTTCCAAGCCTTTACCTTGTCTGCTTACTTCCTGATCTGATAATAATTCTGGTTCTTGCTGTGTTTCAGCCTCCACAGAAATGTAATGTTTTGCTGTGACATTGTGCTTCAGGGGCACTTTTCAATGTGGGCATTGTCCCCGCTGCCCCTGGATCCTCACAGACACTACCTTCACACTTCCCAATGGGGAAATTTTCACTCCCCGCACCTTAGCTCAATACGGTACCACTAGAGTCATATATTTATTGCTTTGCGACTGCAGGGTGTTCTATGTTGGCAAGACTATTAGGGAACTCAGGCAGAGAATCGGAGACCATTTATACCACTCGATTAATGGTAAACTTACCACCATTGGCCAGCATATAGGCCTTCACCATAAATTTGACCCTTGAGCTATTAAGTTTTTGGCCCTGGAGGTGGTGCCCCCAGATGCCAGGGGGGGTGAACGCGACAGAGTGCTCTTGCAGCGGGAGACTCTCTGGATCCAGAGACTTAATGCCACTATTCCACCTGGCCTAAATTAAGTCAACTCTTATAGACCATTCTTGTAAATAATTTATCTGTCGCCTAGACTCTCTCCCCTGGGCTCCTGTAGGTCTTGCCTTAATTCTGAATGTATAGTTATATTTCTATACATTCCTTTTGCTACGATAACTGGCAACTAGATTATATGCGCCTACTTGTTCCATTATATGCAATTTATCTATGCCCTTCTATGTAGTTTAAACATTCCTTCTGTGCATGTACCTGTGTAATGTGTATGTTTTCATTTTTTTTCATCTGTATATCTCAGGCTCTATGTATCCCTGAGTCCCTGATGTGATTTCCTATGGTTGTTGTGGCCTTTTATGGGGATTTATACAAACCCCTTATATTGACTGTATGTACCTTATATTGTTCATATTCTCTTTTTATATAATCTCCTATTGTTTTTTTATAGCTGTGTATTCTTTTGTTTATAATATTGTATTCAGGTGTGACTGCCTCTCCTCTTCCCTTGCGATCTACGCCGGTGTATTGGCGTCCCAGGTATGTGTTCCCTTGTGGCGGCTCGGTCGGCTCCCTGGTGGTTGGACGGGCCCCTACCATGGGACTGCTGTCCTCCCACTTGCTCACATCCTGGTTTGGGCTCCGCCCATTGGCTACAAGGCGAGTGCGCAGTGCGGGAGCCTTGACCCTGTGACTTCAGCGCTACGGACGGCGCTGGCGAAATGTCACAGGGTTGGGGACTACAAGTAGCTAGCAGCAGCCTGCTTGTCCATAGGCTGGATCTTGGACCTGGGAGCTCCTCTACCTAACAAACCTGTAAGTCTTTCACTCTCGTGATTCACACCACATGTGTACTGCGGCTATTGTGTAGCCCTCCCTGTTCAAAGGATATGATAATGGGCTTATTTACTTACTTTGGGCACTGTGTTTTCCTTTACAGGATACCTGGGTGGGAGTGCTGTGCTTTTGTGCGCAGTCACTCTCTACCCTCCTTTTATAGTACTCCTATACATTGGTACCGCCCACTTTAGTGGGACCTCTCCTCCCGGTACCTCCAATTTGGTGTATTTTGAGAATTAGGTATATACCGTGTTCCTTTCCTTACACGTCAATTTGATTCACCTCCACTCCATTCCTCTGGCTCACTCTTCCCTTTCTTTTTCTCCTACCCCTTTGTCCTTTCCTTTTCCTTTCCATTCCTTTCCTTTCCTCCTCCCCCCTTTTTTCCCTCTCTCCCCCCTTCCTTTCCCCTCTTTTTCTTTCCCTCCCTTCCCCCTTTTCCTACTTTCCTTCCTCCCCCCCCTCTATCCCCTTCTCCCTCCCTTTCTTTTCTTTTCCACTCTTCTCCCCTAGCCCCTCTGGTCCCCCCCCCCTTTTTAATCCTCCCCTTTTCCCCTCCCTTTCTTTTTCCCTTCATTTTGTCCATTAGCCCCCCCCCCTTTTTTTACCCTGCCCCACCATTTACAACCCTAATTTCACTTCTATTTCTTACATTGTCCTACATGTTTTTCACCATCAATTAGCTTCAATCCTCACGGTTTTATTTTCACAAGTTCCATTCACTTTTTTAATCACTGCCCCCCATTCCCTACACCCTCGCCGTCCAATTCAATTATTTCACTTGTAATTTCTTATTAACTTGAATCACCCCAGTCACACCTCACTTCCCCCCACATGCAACTTTGTTTTAAATGCATGGTTTACCCATTCCATGTACTTTATTTCATCCAGACTCCAGCCTGTTGAATTGTTAGTCTCCCCAAGTCGCCGCAGGAGACCGCTTTTACTGGTGACGCCCTATGCCTCGTGTTTGCCGGGATGTGGGTAAGAAGTCTCGCATCTGCCCCTATATAACATCAGCATATTGCTTGATTGATATGTTGCTCTAACCACAGTTTTTTTTTTCCTGTATGTGATTAATTACATTATCATTGATTATGTGCTAATCAAATTACAGATATCTTCCTGATGAAGTGACTCAGTCCGCGAAACTAGTTGAGATGCTCTCCGTGATCAACTATCCCACTGTGATCTTCCCCACTTGGGGAGTATTATTTTGGTGATACACATGGACTGGACCCATGCTTTTAATCTGCAACTGATTTTTCTGTTATGTGTTACGCATTAATAAACTTTTGTACCATTTTATACAATTGCTAATGTATTTGTATTTACCCTCACTGTATTGTACCGAGATAGTCCATTTACCTCTTTCCTCTCTTGCTGAGACCTGGCTGGGGACCAGGCTCCTGATCCCCTTATCCCATTGTGCTGACAATGAAGGAGTTAACTGGCAGTCTCTCAGAAATGTATCAGATGCACAGCTCTGTGCATAGAGGTTGTTTGTGAGAGGCATATGTAGCTTTCTGTCTCACTTGTTTCAGAAGGCATTAAAAACAAAAATCAAACTGGCATATAGTAATGCAGGCAGCTTCTTCTGTATACATGTATGATGAACAACATGGCTTGTATAACAGGTCCATTCAAAAATTATTGCTCACTTGTGGGCTGTAGGATGCTGTGATTAGCTTTTAGGCATGTCCAGGCTTGTATGATAATGGCTGCACTGTCCTAAACTGTTCTAGATCCAGGATGATATCACATTTCACAGTGTATTCCAGGGCAAGAGATACTTTTTTGTCTGGATTTAAATGATTTTTTGACTGTTCTGCTTTCGCAATCTGAGCACTGAAAGTGTGATCCCTATAACTGATCCAGTTTTGGTGAGGTAGCATAAAGTGTTACTAAACCAGCAACAGTAAAATCAGTTTGTAAATGCAGTAAAGCATGCTTGTTATACTCACTGTGGAACCTAAGGGGTTAATCCTCTGCATTGTGTAAAAAGGCTGCTTGATCCTCTCTTCTCTACTCCTCCACTTTTACTGTCCCCAATCCATCTGCTGATAGAACAGAGTCCTAGAGGTACCCTGCACATGCTCAGCTTCGTGTGCATTGCTAGAGAGTTTTGTTTTTGTTTTTTTTTTAACTTACAGTCTCAGAAGCTTGGCAGACAGTGACTTAATCCAAATTACATCCTGCTGATCATTTAGGAAAGTTTTAGGTCCCTTTCACACGAGGCGGATCCGCTTCCACGGAGTCCGCCTCGGTCAGCGGGAGATCTCTCCGTTGATCTCCACTGAGCCGACGGAAGGCAGGTCCCTCTCTGCTCACTGAGCGGGGAGGGGCTTGTCAAGCGCCGCTGCTGCCTATGGAGTGATCGGACGAAAACGGGCAGCATGTCCGTTTTCATCAGATCTCACCCGATCCGATCCACGAGCGACTGATCCAAACGTAGAGGAATCCGTCTGCTTTTAGCGGATCGGACCGGGTCGGATGTCAGCGGACATCCGTCGCTTCATAGGCTAGCATTGAGCGCCTGTTCAGGTCCGCGTCAAAACTGACAGGCGGACCTGAACGGTCCGACCGTGTGAAAGGGGCCTTAAAGTAGTTGTAAAAAGCAGAAGTTTGTTTACCTTACTGAATTCTATGCAGTATTTTGAAAAACCATCTGCCTGCAGCTCCCCCTACAACCTCCCTTAAATACATACCTAAGCTTGATCTTGATCCAGCAATGTGCATGAGAGTTGAGACTCTCTCAGCTCTCTCACTCCTCCTTGGCTTAGCTATAGCAGTAGGAACTATTGGCTCCTACTGATTAGGGAGCAGGGGTGGGGAAGAGACCAACTCTGTGTGTCTTATGGACACACAGAGCAGGGCTCAGGAGCGGGCAAGCAGGAGTGTCCCCATAGCAAATGGCTGGCTATGGGGGCACTTGGCAGGGAGGGTGGATCCCAGAGCATTAAGGAGAGTAGGATCAGGGTTGCTCTGTGCAAAATCATTAAACAGAGCAGGTAAGTATAACATGTTTGTTATACTTTAATCGAAAACTTGAGCTGATCCTTACAGATGAACATCAGATAGGTAAAAAAAAAATCATAGTGTATCTAGCTCCAACAGAACATAGTACTTGTGGTGAATGGAGGCTAAAGTATGAAGAAGGGTGGGACTATAGAGCATCCCCTAGTTACGGAATAAATCTTAGCTATACTTAAATCTGCACCACCCCATTATAAGCCTATTCAAATTACCCTGTGAAAGGAAAGAGGTCTATGCTTTCCTATGCTGAGGACACTCCGTTCCGGTCACATGATCTCTCCAGCACCCAGCCTCAGTGAAGAGAAGAGATCTCCGACAGCAACTGCATAACCTATGCAGTGACGTCACCCAAAGGCTTACTATGGGGTATTTGTTGTTCAGCCCGGAGTATCTGGCACTCAATGTATTTGTTTTCTCCTGGCCTGAAATGTGGAGGGTCCATCAACCTCATCCCCTTTGATGTAGGACCAGTGGTGGCCTGAAGAACCTGTGCAGTAGGCACAGAGGCATGTCCTGACGTACATGAAAGATGCCCTCACTCAACTTGTGACGTTGCCAGGTTTTTCTCTGACTATTCTGAGACTAAAGGATAGCTCACCCAAGGATTTGCAGTGAGATCTGATGCGGATGTGTAGAGACTGAGACGCCCATCAATGAACCCACGATTTGCTTCTGTGCAGTCCTGCCGTGTAATGGGATTTGGGTGGATAAAGGAGACCCTCTATCTCATGCTGTTTATGATCTCCTATAATATAGAGATTATGATGATCCAGTAACTATACGTTTATAATGAGTACTGGTGGCGCACAGATGCACTTTGCGATTTGATTATCGATGTACACCAGGAGCAGCGCACCTTCATTTATTTTTGCTTGTAACACTATATGGACACTTTGTGACATTTTGAGTAATTTTGTGTTTTTGGATATTGATTTTTCACTATACGGTTATTAATATAATCAGATATTTTATCGGAGTTACATTTCACCTTATGTTTTAATAATAAATTAACACTTTGATGTTTAAACACTGATTTATTTTGGTGTTAGTATTAGACATTTGTTGTCAAGTTTATTTGAGTTACATTGCACTTTGTTGATTTAATTATCAAGTAGGGACATTTGTGTGAGAATGTATTGATTTTTTGAAACAGACAGCGCAATCTTTTTTGGTATTTATTTTCTATGCTTTCCTATTCTGAGGACACTCCGGTCCGGTGACATGATCTCTCCAGCACCCAGCCTCAGTGAAGAATAGAGATCGCCAACAACAGCTGCAGAACCTATGCAGTGACGTCACCCAAAGGCTTACTATGGGGCATCCGTTGTCGGCTGTCCCTCCTACACTAAAGCCGGCGCTAAAAGCCGATCATGCGACTGGACCAGAGCACCCTTAGCCTAGGTAATTATAGACATCTTTTCTTTCACAGGGTAGTTAGAATAGGCTTAGAACAGGGGTGGGGGCAGGCTTAAGTATAGTCAGGATTTGGCTAGACTTCAAAAGAAGGCTACAGCACGGGCTTCCAATGCTGGGAGGGTGTACATGAACATCCTTCTGTGATCGCGCTACATGTGCACCCCCTGTGAGTCCTTCAGGTAAAGGGCCAATCACAGCACCTCTTTACAAACATGATCAGCTGATCACGGGATGTAAACACAAGCCGATAACCGGCTTGTGCTAAGGACATGTGCACTGATTATCAGTGCAGTCCCAAAAATGCCCACCAGTGCTGCCAATCAATGTCCACCAGTGCCACCTATCAGTGCCCATTGGTGCTGCCAATCAATGGCTATCAGTGCCTCCTCATCAGTGTCACCTATCAGTGCTGTCCATCGGTGCCGCCTACCAGTGCCCCCTATCAGTGATGCCTATCAGTGCCCATCAGTGCAGCCTTCATCAGTGTAATCTCATCAGTGCCGACCAGTGCCGCCTCATCAGTGCCCAGTGTCACTTATCAGTGTCCATCAGTGCAGCCTCATCAGTGCACATTAGTGAAGCAAAAAAAATTACCTGTTTGCAAAATTGTATAGCAAACTCTGAAAAATGTTTGTTTGTTTTTTCGGTCTTTTTTTGTTTGTTTAGCTAAAAATAAAAAACAGTGGTGAATACCACCAAAAGAAAGCTCTATGTATGTGAAGAAAATTATAAAAATGTAATATGGCTACAGTGTTACATGACCGTGTAATTGTCATTCAAAGTGTGACAGCGCTGATAGCTGAAAATTGGCCTGGGCAGTAAGGGGATAAAGGTGCCAAGTAGGCAAGTGGTTAAAAGCAAACACACAGGCAATGCATGTGTAGTATGATAATAGCAGTGGTGCACCTAGCTCTGCAAAACAGTAAAGATGTCACTTGCTGACTGCCAGCGAGCTAAATGTTCAGCTCTCTGGAGAGGGGAAGTTTACTGCTTTTTTTTCTTTATAGACTTTATTTTCTGCCAGTATGCAAAAATAACTGATGGTCCTGTCAGGATTCCAGTGTCCATGTAACTTCCTGTTCAATGTTCTGTTCAATGAACTGATATATACTGAACAGTATTATATTTTTTCTTTTGTGAAATACAGAACAATTCATTTCTATGTAATGGAGGTAAGGAGAGGGAGAATTATCTGTAGTCCAAATCAGGAAAGCAACCTAGGGTGACAACACTGTTCCTCCACAAATAAAGTGAAGTGAGTGGGCACACGATAACATATAACTCCCCTTGCCCCCACTCGGCTGGTGTTTGGTCATTGGACTAGCCTTGTCACATTGCTGTTGAGAGAGAATCCTCAGCACTGTGTAAGCTTAAAGGTGCAAGCTATAGATGAAATAAATGTGGCCTGTGCTGCAGGGACAGACTGATCCCTGTGTTGTTTACTGTTTGACAGAAGTCAATCAGTAGATCGACTTCTGTCGGGTGTGACTTTTGGAAAACTTTGATCAATCAGCAGCTGCAGCTGCTGATCAGTGTATTCTGATGATGGAGAGTCCTGCTGTCGGAATAAAATGTCTTGGTGGGGAGGATTCCTCCATCCACCTCACTTGTGTTCTGAGTTTTTTTTTTTTTTTTGTTCAGCCCTCTGGCTGAACAAAAAAGAAACAAATCATTTATGGCCAGCTTTAGGCAGAATGTTGATCCCTTCACAGACCTCCCAACTTTTTAAGATGGGAAAGAGGGACACCTATTAGCAATAGTATGTATGTATGCATAGAAGAGTTGACAGTATGTCAGGGTCAGTTGGGAGCTATGGTTTAGGATAAAAAAGGGTGATTGGGGGAAGTGAAGGTGAATATGCACCTCTAGGCAAGGGTGGGGATAAATGAACCTGCTTCTTTGCCCCCAACAAGCTAAATGCAAGACCAGTTTAAGGATATGTATTTGCAGACTTTGAATTATTGAGTTCACTTTCGTGTTGCATATACTATAGATTCAGAAGCAGATTTACATACCTGAATATTGTGATCTACGCAGGCAGGACACAAGTTTGACATCTTCTAGGTTATGCCATGAATCAGTGTTGAATGTAAAACCATTCAGCTTTGTTTCTAAGCCACTGAGAGAAGAGAAAATAGGACAATGATTATTAATACCTGTTATGAATGGATAATGCTGGTACACAGAAGTCTGTACCCAGTAAATTCCACACAATGTCCAGCCTCTCCCTGCAGATCTTTTATCTGAAGGGTCAGAACTACCAGATCATGGACTACAGCCAATAAACCAGGCATACCAGGTAACAGCCATACTGAAGCTTAGACATGAGGGAAGTTTAGAAGAAACCTTGCCTCGGGCAAAAATATTGTTTGGATTGTTATGGCCCTAAAATTCCTCAGTGAGGAGCACCGAACTGTATGCTAACCATATTTTTATATGCAAGTGCACTCCAAAATAACTATTTTGTAAAAGATGTTAATTAGTGTTAATTACCATGAAGACATTATAAATTGTACACATAGGATGCATTTGTTTTATTATGTACAGCATCATATTAGACTTTGCTGTATCTGTCTCATATAACCCTGCCTTGCAGCAAAAAAAAAAATGTTCTACAGCAGTGTCAGCAAAGCAGTTATGTGGCACATGGCCGCTTTAAATAAAGTCACAGATGCAGTGGATCACCAAAGCCTACAGTCATCATAAGGCTGGTGACAGGTGGGTTATAATTACTGGTATCAGTGACATAATGCTAGTAGTATTAGTGTTGCAAGAAATCATTCATAAGCACTGGATGAGTGGATCAAATTAATCACTTATTCAGATTGGTTTAACTATGATAAATGCCAATTGCACAACAGTTATGATATATATGTAGCGGTACCCCCGTAGGGGCTGCTGAGTTATTGTGGCCCACCTGTCACCCTGTCCAGCCCAGCATTCACTTCCAGACACTCCAAGACAATGAACAAGTCCATCAGCTTTGTTTTTGTATTTTTATTGAGAGATTAGAAATTGAATGGGGTTAAGGGATTCATGGGATGCCCAGGAAAAATATTCTTGCTTGGTTTGGGACAATTTAGATACTCTTCTCCTGCAAAACACTTTATCTCTCCTTCTCCCTCCAGCACAGGTCTTCTGGCGCAGCTAGCACATGGTTAGGCCTAACACTGGTTTTAGCCAGGCCTTTGCAAAAGTGCCTTATTACAGGCAGGGACCACGGGCCTCTATGATGTAGCAAAACAAAGTTCCGGTGCTAGCTGCCCTCTTTGGTGAGCTACTGAATCCAGTCAGCCCTTTGCAGACCCTGACAGCCCTCCCGGCTGCAGCGTCCCAACTTCACTGCCAGTAACATCACAGTCTCTCCCGCTGGATTTACATCCATCTCAGACTGCACACTGTTGTATATGTTGTAATATGTTCACCGATTTATGTGGGACATTGTTGTGTGTATGTACACATGCAGTCAATGTTGACCAGGCCAGAATGACAATGGTTGATTTGTCCAACTGAATTTTAACAGCTGAAGACTCTTTGATGTGTTAATCTTATGCAAGTCTATTTGAACATCTCAAAGGGTATTCAGGTGGTATCTGTTAATCTAATCTAATTACATATATCTAAAGGGGACTTGTTGATGTTGATATGCGGGAGTGCAAATTGAGGTGGTTCACGGCTGTTCACGGCTGGGGGTTGTTGTCTGTTTGATAGACTAAAGTTTATCAAAGTCCTAAATTGAAACGGCCAATCAAATTGCTCAGCCATTCAATGCCTGGTGAATATAACACGGCATTCAGTCTATAGTTGAAGTTAGGCTTGTCTGTGTATGGACACACAGACCTAAGAACATGGGACTTTGAATTATATACTCTGTCGGATTTTTTTGTCACCTGTGGACTTTGGACTTTGTTCTGTGTTGGAAGTCAATAAAGTGCATCTCTCTGGAAGAATTGGGTTGCTGCGGAAGAGTACTTACTAATTAATTATCATACCCACGATACCACTATACTACCACCCAATATATATTTTTATATCACTACACACACTCCCAGTCCACTCCGGTATGCCTCTCCCAGCTCTCCCGACTGTGCCTGTCACTCACCAACACCTGATGGATCCCTCCTGGAGACTTGCCCAGCAGTATTCCCCACTGTTCTCTCCTGCTCCTGTTCAAGTCACCCCTTGGGTTGTGTGGGGTTCCTGTTCAGCTCCGAGCCCCCTGGCCCAAGGTCACCCACCCCCCAGAGTAGGGGGCTTCCTCAAAGGCCCGACAGCCTAATAATCCATCTCCAGTTCTTCTACTCGAACAACTCCTCTCCAGCTGGGCTGACCCTAGATATTTAAGGAGGCCTGCCCCCTGCCAATCCAGGTTGGGGATTGGTCAGGGCTCCTTAGAACACCCCAGACAGCTCCACCTCTCTTCCTCACCTTCTTTCTAGAAGCAGAAGGGAGGTAACTGAAAGGTTAAACTAGCTGTGAGTCACCAGCCTACTCTAGACCAGTCCCAGCCCACAGATCAAAACAAACAGGCCTAGCTTTCAGCTAGCTGTTCTACCAAAAACTTCACTTTAGCACCTACACCAAGTAGAGGGTGCTACATATAACAAGCAAAATAATTAATCAAATCCATGTCCAGGCAGTTTATCACTTGTCTGCATAGTGACTAATAAAGCCAGCCATACATACACTATATTGTCAAAAGTATTGGGACACTTTCCTTTATACGCACATGAACTTTAATGGCATCCCAGTCTTAGCCCGTGGGGTTCAATATTGAGTTGGCCCACCCTTTGCAGCTAATACAGCTTCAACTCTTCTGGGAAGACTGTCCACAAGGTTTAGGAGTGTGTCTATGGGAATGTTTAATTGACTTTTCCTCCAGAAGCGCATTTGTGAGGTCAGGCACTGATGTTGGATGAGAATGCCTGGCTCGCAGTCTCCACTCTAATTCATCCCAAAAGTGTTCTATCTGGTTGAGGTCAGGACTCAGTGCAGGCCAGTCAAGTTCTTCCACCCCAAACTCACTTATCCATGTCTTTATGGACCTTGTTTGTGCACTTGTGCCCAGTCATGTTGGAACAGGAAGGGAGCATGAAATTGACCAAAATGTCTTGGTATGCTGATGCCTTTAAGCTGCGTACACATGATCGGATTTTCCGACGGGAAATGTGTGATGACAGGCTGTTGGTGGAAAATCCGACCGTTTGTACGTTCCATCGGACAATTGTTGTCGGATTTTCCGCAGACAAATGTTGGATGGCAGGCTCTAAAATTTTCCGCGGAGAAATGTCTGTTGTCGGATTTTCCAAGCGTGTGTACAAAAGTCCAAAGTACAAACACGCATGCTCTGAAGCAAGGACGAGCCAGAAGCTTTCGGTCTTGTAAACTAGCGTTCGTAATGTAGAATTAACATTTATGGTGTGGCAAATTATGAAATCTCAATGCAGCGCACATTCTCTTCTTCTTTAATGGGATAATAATGAAGCTGCTTTGCTAGTGATACTGATGGAGTTATTGCAAACGAATTTCCAAAGGCTTTTTTTCTAGTGATATCAAGAATAATATTATTATGCTTGTTATTTTTTTTTTGGTGCAAGTTACCACAACATCATTATCCCATAGTTTTTAAGATCAAAGATACAACTATGTTGGTGTCCCTTGTTAATTTTACATTGTATTTTTTAAAATGTAACTGCCTACTCCCAAACTGTAATTTGAAGTAAAACATATAGTCAAGTATTATTCTCCACAATTTTTTTTATTGTGCATTAAAAAAAGAAAACAAATAAAATTAGACATGCTATCTGCCAATAGAACATAACCAAAAAGTGCATTCTATGCATTAAAAAATATTGAAAATATACTAAATCTAATCATTATTCAACCAAAAAATAAAATAAAAAGCTCATGCATGTGTTCTGCTTCTTAATATAGGGGGTCAACAATTCCAAGAGTTGGTGAAAGCAGGGGTCCTTCATCCGGAGATAATTCCGAAAAACATCTGGATTATTCTCCTGGAGCTCCCACAGCAAAGGCATATGACATAATTGGTCACGATTAATAAAGCAACCAATTTTTAGTCCAAGAAATCCTCCTCCTCCTGTTCCTGGACTGTATTTGGGTCAAAGCAATAACTCCAATGCCCCGTACACACGATCGGACATTGATCGGACATTCTGACAACAAAATCAATGGATTTTTTCAGACGGATGTTGGCTCAAACTTGTTTTGCATACGCACGGTCGCACAAAGTTGTCGGAATTTCCGATCGCCAAGAGCGCGGTCACGTACACCACGTACGACGAGACTAGAAAAGGCCAGTTCAGAACCAAGCGCGGCACCCTTTGGGCTCCTTTTGCTAATCTCGTGTTGGTAAAAGTTTGGTGAGAGACGAATCGCGCTTTTTCAGACTTGTGGTTTTCAGATTGTTTTCTGCTGTTCAGTTTGTGCTTGTGGGTTTGTATCTACTCTTCAGTGCGTGCAGCGAGTTACGCGTGACTCTTGTCATTGTGTTCTTGTTCATTCGTTACTGTTTTTCAGGTCGCTCTTCACAGGCCTTGCTGTTCTTCAGTGCGTTCTGTTACTTCGTTCTGAGCAGCGGACCGTTTTCTAGCCATGTTGCGTATACGTACTCCTCGTAGAGTTCGTGCTGTGAGGGGGCTTGGTGTTGGGGTCCTTACCTTGACACAAGTCCAGTCCATGAACAGGGTGGGGAGGAGTTCATGGACCAAGAATTGGTTGCTTCAGCGTGACCAGTTCTGTCATATGCCTTTGCTCCGTGAGATCCGTGAGAATAATCCTGATGATTTCAGGAACTTTCTCCAGATGACGGACCCCGTATTTCACCGTTTGTTGGCTTTGCTGACCCCTTATATTAGCAGGCAGGATACCTGCATGAGGCAAGCCATCACTCCGGAGCAGAGGCTCGTCGCCACCCTGCGGTACTTGGCGACGGAGAGAAGCCTGCAGGACCTCAAATTCTCGACAGGCATCTCACTGCCGGCTCTGGGGATCATTATCCCAGAGACCTGTTCTGCCATCATTCAGGTCCTGCAGAAGGAGTATATTAAGGTAAGATTTATCCTTTAACATCACATTTTATTGTATTTAATGTTTGATAATATATTGTATTTCTTTCCTCATTCCCTAATTACCATGATTGTAAAATGCTGTGAATGTCCCCTTTGTTCTCATGCATGCTTGATTTTTCTGTAATTATTTTTTTTCTCCTTTATACATATTTGCCTTCACTTACCTCCTCAGCATGCTCTCCTGGCCCTATATTCACCTCATGTAGTCACTTAACAATGTATTTTATCAGCTCCATAGTAGTGTTTACCCCAAACACTCCTAAAATGTTTTAAAATGTGATTTGTGCTTTAAATTCAGGCAGAGTGCCAGAGGCTTTTTTTGTGGATCCCCAAATCATTTGGAACCCTCCCCCCAACTGCTAAGCCAGCTGATACCAATTCTCTATCTATCCTCAATCATCTATCTGCTGACTTTGCCAAACCCATACACACTATACCCATCTCTTTAGTGGTCAGATTTATGGATGAATTCCCCATAGCATGTAGTGCAAGGGCCTGCCTGTATACTTTCAAATGGTACTGTGCTCAAATGTGTACAGTGTGTATTTATATCTTTGTATTATGACACTTCTTACCTGTTCGGTGGGCTGTCAATAGTGTAAGTAAGGAAGGGCTGGCCAAAGTAATACCCATTATTTAGGCATTCATCTCTCAATGAAGTGGAGAGGGTTACCTGTCCAGGAGCTCCCCCCCTATAATGTTAGAAATGGCCCATGGGGGGGGGGGATCTGATAGGTGTACCTTATACTTTGGTCTTTAAAAACTCCCTCAAATAAACATTATCTTGATGTTGGCCAAGAATGTTTGTGTCTAATCTGCTTTCCCTGTTTATGTGCAAAATGAAATTTTTTTTTTCTTGTTTGACTCCACAGTTTCCTTCCACACCACAGGAATTGCATACTGTGGCCTCCCGCTTTGCCCAGTGGTGGGACTTTCCTAACTGCGGAGGGGCAATTGATGGGAAACACGTCCACATCGTCCCACCACCCAACTCGGGGTCATACTATTTCAACTATAAGGGGTTCAATAGTATTGTGATGTTGGCGGTGGTGTCGGCTACTTACGAGTTCCTGTATGTGGACGTGGGGAAGAATGTCTGGATGTCCGATGGTGGAGTCATCGCCCAGACGGAGTTCTACAGGCGTCTCCAGAATGGCAGCTTGGACTTGCCACCTCCAGAAGACAATGTGGAAGGACTCCCATTCGTCTTCGTTGCGGATGAAGCGTTTGCGCTGGGGGACCATCTTATGCGGCCATTCCCGATGAGGACCCTCACCCCGGATCAGAGGGTTTTTAATTACCGGCTGGCCAGAGCCAGAAGAGTGGTGGAGAACACATTTGGAATCATGGCCAGCCGGTTCCGCCTATTTCTTACACCCATACACATGGCGGAGTACAAACTGAATCACGTCATCCTGGCGTGCTGTGTTCTACACAACTTTTTACGGCAACATTCTGCCAACTATGCTGGCTCAGTTGGGCCTGAGGCTGGAATTCAAAATGAACCAACCCTGACGGCGCTTGAAATTGGCCGTCCTGGCTTGCCCCCCCTGAGTGCCTGTGATGTCCATCTAAGATACCTTGAATACTTTGCGGGTAGGGGGGCTATCAATATGCCAGACAATGTCTGAAACCTTTTTCAAATAAAAAAAAATTTAACTACTAAAATCTTTGGTAACATTTACTGCTTGTGTTTCTTTTAGCTGACCCTGACAGAAATGTGGTGAGTCCTGAAAATGGCGTGATTGTGTAACATTACAAAGCATTGTTGGGTGTTATTTACTAAAGGCAAAGACACTTTGCACTACAAGTGCACTTGAAACTGCACTTGTAGTGCAAAGTGGATTTTCCCTTAGGAAATAACCCCCATTGTCACTGAAAACACCAATTAGAGCACAACAAAAGTTTTGGAGCGTTGAAACAATAATCCACACATTCTTGATTAACAATCTTTTTAATACCAGCACAATCACGTGTGCATTTAGAAAAGGTTTTTAAAACAAACCAACATGTTTGTTGTATAACAATTTTTGGGGTCACATTAGAAAAAGTAGAAATGTCCATTTAAGATAAAAACAGGCATGTTTAAAACCAACAAGAAAGACACAAATCTTGAACTTACAAAGTTCACATTTGGTAGAACTTGAAGGCAATATCAGACATGAGTATTTACAAACTGTGTTTGATATTGCGTTCAGATGGGGTGAAGTCACCCCAGGAAAAGCCAAATTTTGAAGATGCACACAAATTACCGAATGTCAACATGTGCTAGCTGCCATCACAGAGGATCAAGGGACGTGTTTTGTGGGTGCAACCCCTTCCTCACAGCTACTTTATTATTGAGGAAGGGGTTGCACCCCCAAAACGCCTACATTGATCTCTCGTGATGGCAGATAGCACATGTTGACACACTGTGTGCATCTTCAAAATTTGGCTTTTCGCAAATATGTCAAAAAATGGTAAAAATTTTTAGCTCACAGAAAGCACAAAAAACAAAGGGATTTGGAGGGGTTTTAAACTCTCCCTAAAACATCAATGATGTTCTTCATTTTTTTTTTGAACATCATTGATGCTTTTCTGGATGTTTTTCAAGTCCCTATTACACCCCATGATCTCCCCGATCAGGATCTGTGCACTTTCAGACGTGAAATGCCCTGGATCCACAACATCACAATCCCCTAAAAGGATAGAAACAAAAACACAACATGTATTAAAAATATGCCGGCATCCATCTCTTACCTGAGCCTTTGGTCGCAGACACTCACCTGTTGTGGTGACTATTTCCACCACATCTCCTTCCTCCTCCTCCTCCTCGTGTTGACTTTGGGGGATTTCACCTTCTTCCAGATGTGGGGGGTCTGTGGTCTCCTCGGATGAGGGGTGTACTCCGAGTCTTTTATCCCCTATGTAAAAACAAATAGGTATACTTAGCGCACAGATATTTGATGGCAGAACTATAAATATGAAACATTGCTTGGAAGTGGGGTACAATTGTCTATTTTGGCAGAGTTCCAAGATGTTGAAATGTTATTGTCCTTTGTCAAGCTTGAATACTTACCTGTTTAGTACAAGCTTCACAGATGGAGACACCCCTATAGTATACACTGGAGCACCTGTGTGGACCCCCTAATAAAAAGGGTGTTCTTGTGTCCCACACTAGTGCTCCAGCGTCCAGATGTGTAAACAGCTACTGAGTGTCCTCTCCTTACACAGAATCTAGTTTGCATTTCATTCTAGTTACAAACCCATCTACACAACCAAATTATTTTCAGACAAGTAGGCCATAAAAAATGTTTTCAAATGCATATGGCCAAAACAATGGTGTTTTCTAGGCCGAACGAACAATGTTTCATACGAACGAATAATGTGCCCATGAACATGAAAGTTGCCATTTTAAACTGGACAACAGTTAAGAAAAGCACATGGAGCAGCACGAACGTAATAAACATAAAGGATAGGAACACAGGACAACTACTTACTTTTTTGCAGCACTCTCCTGATCCTTCTGTACTGATCGTGCTCCCTTAATTTGAGGTCCGACCTCCGCTTCCTGAGCTGATCTTTCGATCGTCGTACCCCGAAATTCCGGTGCAGACTCTTGACCACTTTCGCCATTATCTTGGCCTTTCTGACATTGGGGTTGGGGTAAGGTCCCCATACTTTCCATCTTAGTTGGTCCTCTTCATTATGTCGACCATCTCCAACATCTCCCCAAAGGACATATTTGAGGCCTTAAATCGTCTCCTTCTGGATCGTGACAGGACATGGTTTCAGGCTCCGGGCTTTCCTCCTCGTTGTTGTAATTATCAGACACCTGCTGTGTCTCCGCCATGTGCTCTTCCCCCACTGCGACGAACGAGAAGGGGCGGGGAATAGACTAGAAAGAACGTCAGGGGAGGGCGGAGTTTCACGCATGCGCAGTGTCTATAAAGCGTAACACGCGTGCGTAGTACGTAAGATCTCTGATTGGAGGAAGGAGTAACGGAGGCGCCGATCGTAATAGCGAAGGTAAGATTTAACATTGGGCCTATACTGCTTCTAGACTGAGGCCTGTATTTGCACAAGTTTAGAAGACTTTAGGCTGACATTAGGGTTTGTCTTGTGTTATGTCTTGCAGTGAAAATGGCTATCTTAAAGGATCAGGACTGTATGCCAATCTTCATTGAAATGTTTAGGGAGCTGCCTTGTCTGTGGCAGATAAACCACCCTGAATATAAGAACCAAACAAAGAGGAAGGCAGCGCTGGATAATTTGTTGGAATTTGTGAAGTCTGTGATCCCCATGGCAGACATCACCTATTTGAAGGTTCTAATTGGTGGCCTGAGGAGCACTTATCTAAGATAGCGCAAGAAGGTCCAGGATTCCCAGAGATCCAGAGCTGCAGATGACATTTATCTCCCAGGCTGTGGTACTATGACAGGCTGCATTTTCTGGCAGGTCAGACTGAACTCAGGCCAGCACTCTCCACTCTTCCTTCCACGCTTCCTTCCCCCCCAGCTGAGGCTTCTGATGTCCAACCTGGGCCTTCCAGGCAGCAACATGTGGAGGAGCCCAGCTTGAGCCAGGTATAGCATTCTTCTAAATATTTCTGATCGTCCAATCAGTGATGTTAAATAGTTTGGAGTATTAATTTATGAATGTGATTGATGAAGCAAAAACTAAAACCATGTCCCTTTTTCATACACAGGGAAGTCTCAGCCAGGGGGTGGCCGGGCCAAGCAGGCTGCCTGATATCCAGGTCCCTCCCCTCCACCTTTAAAGACAAAGTGGCAGGAAGAGGAGTAACCTGGAGGAGGCTGCCATAGGCCTCTTTTGGAAGGCTACAGAGGCCCTCAGAACACCACACAGTGTGACTTTGCTGGCATAACTGCATGCAAAATGATGCAGATGGAGGAGGGCCAACGACTCCTGTGTGAGTTCTTAATTTTCGAAGCTCTAAATAAGGGGTTGAGGGGCCAAATCACATGTGCAACCCACATTTGTGACCCCACACATAGTCCTCCTCCTCCTCCTCCTCCAGGTCCTACTCCTCCTCCTGCCACATCTCCAACACCAGAGCCACAGCGTGGAAGGAAGCATGGAAGGAAGACCAGAGAGTGATGGCCCTGGGCTCAGTCTGGTCTGGCAAAATATGCAGCCTCTTGTAGTACCACAGCCTGGGGACACAGATGTCATCTGCTGCTTTCAGGATATCTGGAACTTCTGGACCAGACTGCACTCCCTTAGATATGGACTCCTCAGGCCACCAATTTTGCTGTAAAAGAATTGATGTCTGCCCTGGGGATCCAAGGCTTCACCAATTTCTGCTGTTTCTCCAGCGTTGCCTCCCTCTTTGTTTGGTTCTGAGCCCTTAATAAAGGAATTTTTCTTACAAATATACTCGCCTATGTGTGTTTCCCTTCAAAAGGGACAGTTTTTTGGTGAGGAGGCAGGTACATTTCAAAAATACAATGTGAAATTAACAAGAGACACCAACACCAAACAATCTCTTTGAGATTAAATAATAGAAGATAATAATGGTGTTGTGGTAACTTGACACACAAAACACACACAAAAATATTCTGGAGTAAAAAAAAAAAAAAACATCAGCCTTGAAACAAATACATAACCAAAAAAAAATCAGCCTTGAAACAAATACAAAACAAAACTAAAAAAATCAAAAAAAAATTTTGTCAGATGTGACAAATCAAAATATATTGAGGGAATCACGATAAATAATAAAGAAATACGTTTGTAAGAACTCTGTGTGAATATGAGCAGCAAAACTACTTCATTCTTCTAGCATTATAAAGAAGAAGAGAGTGCACTGTATTAAACAATTTTAAACATTGCAGTCTGACGAAAGTGCTCTATCCATTCCAAACGCTAATTTTATCAGACCGAGCTGTTCCATCTTGGAATTTCTTCTGAGCATGTGTGGCACTTTGTGCGTTGGAATTGTCCACACATGGTCGGAATTGACGCAATCGGATTTTGTTGTCGGAAACTTTTATAGCCTGCTCTCAAACTTTGTGTGTCGGAAAATCCGATGGAAAAAGTTCAATGGAGCCCACACACGGTCGGATTTTCCGACAACACGCTCCGATCGCACATTTTCCGTCTGAAAATCTGACCGTGTGTACGGGGCATAAGGCCAATAATAAATAACACGTTATCTCCTCCGATTCCGCAAAAAGATGGCTGGTTGACGAACGGCCGTTCAGAAACGAACTGAAAAGCGTGAAATGAAAAGCAAGAATCAACACTCATCAAACTTCTTCTAACATGAAATTAGCAGAAGGAGAACAAAGGGTGGCACCTGACAATTGAACTTCCTCTTTTTCGGCTCGTAGTATGTCTAGTAAGTCACTACATTCGAGTTTGTTGGCCGACAATTGTGTGCCGTTTGTATGCAAGACAAAATCCAGGCACACGCCTGCGGAAAATCCGATTGTGTGTACGAGGCTTAAGAGTTCCCTCCACTGGAACTAAGGGGCCAAGTTCCACCCCTGAAAAACAACCCCACACCATAATCCTCCCTCCACCAAATGATTTGGACTAGTGCACAAAGCAAGGTCCATAAAGACCTGGATGAGCGAGTTTGGGGTTGAGGAACTTGACTGGTCTGCACCTCAACCTGATAGAACACCTTTGGGATGAATTAGAGCGCAGACTGCGAGCCAGGCCTTCTCATCCACATCAGTACCTGTCCTCACAAATGCGCTTCTGGAAGAATGGTCAAACATTCCCATAGACAGCCTTCCCAAAAGACTTGATACTGTTATAGCTGCAAAGAGGCCAACTCAATATTGAACCCTATGGACTAAGATTGGGATGCAGTTAAAGTTCATGTGCGTGTAAAAGTAGGCGTCCCAATAAATGTGTGGATAGGGGAATTCAAGTCAGTTTCTTTCATCCAACCTGCTGGTTGAGTGAAAAAATGTACTCATGTATGGCCAACAAAAGGGTGGTCTGCTAAAGAATTTATGCTTTAGCATCCTGATGTACACCAAGTAAAACTGTTTCAATCTTGGGTGAAAAGATTGATAAACAGACCTCTAAATGTTTTTTTTCAGGCTCGGTTCACACCTAAACCGACCGTGGATCGCACAGCAACGCTGTCGTCCCTGTTCTCCATTTCAGGGACGAATCAGGGCAGAATCTTTGCCTGAATTCAGCCTTAAAACGGAGGCAAAGGCACACAGCCTTTCTGTGCAGTGCGCTCCGCAGCCACCCGGAGACACGTGAACCGGCTCCATAGAGAGCCTGTCAAATTCTCCTGCTATATGAATTGGATGCGGTAAAAACCCGCATCCAATTCGCATAGGTGTGAACCCAGCCTAAAGAAATAAACCGCATCTTGTGTTCACGTACATAGTTTAAAGTGGTTGTAAACCCACTTTGAAAAAAAAAACAAAAACTAACGCCTGCAAGACAAAGGCATAATGAGCTAGTATTGCTAGTATGCATAGCATACTAGCTCATTATGTAATACTCACCTGAGAACGAAACCCTCGCTGCGGTGCCAGTACACAGCTCTGGCCGGCGACATCACTCCTGGGGGTTACTTCCGGGTATCGTGGCTTCGGCCCTGTGATTGGCCAGAGCCGCGATGACATCACTCCCACGCATGCGCGCCGGAGCCACCGGTAACGACACACTAACTGAAGCAACGGCACATACGTTTGCATCAGTGCGCATGTGCCAATGACATCGGCACATGCAAATACAGGGGATATCTCCTAAACCGTGCAGGTTTAGGAGATATCCTGGGTAGCTATAATAAGGTGAGCCTTATTATAGGCTTACCTGTAGCAAAAAGTGGTCTGTAAGGGTTTACAACCACTTTAAGGAGGGAAAAAAAAAAAATTGTTGGCTGGTTTCTATCGAATGGGCAAATTCCATGCATAGGTGCTTAGCATACAGATTCCAGTGTTAAACATTTTGTACATAAGCTGACTCTTTTGATACAACAAGATAGCAAGGTGGGACTGGTGGGGCTTCTCCCCTCTTTTAGGTTAAAAAAAAAAAAAAGACACAGCAGTGGTATGTTTAGCTGTCTGTAAGGGGGTCATTCTTTCTGCTGACCACCAATGGAAGGGGCATTCTTCCAAATTTCCCTCAATGGGCACACTTCCCATTAATCATCAGGAGGCTTTACACTGACCAACGTTGTAAGGGACATTCTTCTCACTAACTAGCATAGGGGCCACTAGATGATGCCTGTACCCAGAGGTTGCCCTGGCCTTGCAAGCCTCCCAACACCTCTGACACCCTGGGTTCTGACATAATTTAAACAAAGAGAAAAGACACCAGTAGTTTTTTTGACAGCCAGTAGTTGTCTCTCTCCCTCTGCGATCAGGAAGTGATGCAATTATTCTCATGCTGAGCATTAGGGGAAAGGAGCTCAATGCGATCTTCAGTAAAGAGTGTCCCTGAGTGGTATAAGCAATACAGCCAGCACTTGGCTACATAAAGCCTAGTATACACCATTCGTTTTTTTTGTTTAACCCGGTGGGCTGAACAAAAAAAAACTGAGTAGCTCGAGGGGAGCCGCTGTACTAAGTCTCTGATGTTAGTAAAGCGATCTTCCCGCTGAGCTATTGTGTTCTGACCTGGGGACGGCCCCACACCAAAACACACCAGTCAGCACTTGGCCAGCTGCCGTACACATGGGCCAAATGTCTGCTTGATTCTATTTAACGGGCAGATATCGCTGATGTTCAGCCCATGTGTACTTAGGGCTTTGCTTAAACTTGCGGTTGAGGGAGGCAAAAATGCATGGTTGAGCTGCATGTTTGCCATCCGCCAACTGCCCCCCCCTTAAGCTGCAATAGACAGCTGACGGGGGTGTTTACATCTCCGAAAATGTAGTGATACAACGATACACGTTTACAAGAACAAGTACAAGATACAAGTATATGTAACGCTAGACATTCAAGTAAATGTGAAAATTATGAAAACGCCCCCACAATTGCATGCAATGCAGGTGGTTGTGGCGCAATTGTCACCAAAAATGGGAGTTAAAACAGGCGGTAAGGAGGCATCGCATCGCTTCCTCACCGCCTGTGGTGCCTCTTGAGCATGATTTGAACACAGCTCGGGCTTTGCTAGGGAGATGCACATCTAATTCTACCCTAATAGTTTTGTTTTTTAACTGGCCACCAATGTAACAGAATGTCGCACTGAGAGGCAAAATAATCTTCCTTTATTAAAATAGCCAGTATTGGATATTAAAGAACTACTTTTCCTCTGTTCGAATAAACGCCATGATTTAGACTATATTCATTATTAGCTAGAAATATTTCTAAAACATGAGTTACTGCAGAACATTAAAACTAAATTCAGCAATAATTATCATCTTTCTCTATTAATCACAAGATTTAGGGGATTTGAAAAGCAGACAGCCTATAATGTGTCAGTGAACCCCAATTTTTCTGCCATTGCATTTAAAAGTGTGATCTCTACCTGTATGCCTAACCTTTAATCAATGCATATTTCCATTATTAGTAATTGCCTGATTGATCATGCCTTTTCAGTGCACTTTTCTGTTCTAGTGTCAATGCTGTAGCAACCAATCCTCTGGCTTCTGCGTTGCCACTCTCAGTGTACATGCTCCACCAGTTCCCTGTATAGACCCTGTTCAATGTCTGGTTTCTCTTTTGGAAGTGACTCTTTTCATGGGCTTGTGGGGTGGCTCCAGCATTTTGTGTGGTATCTGCTTCCTCCCCCCTGTATCTGCTCACATGACTGTCAACCACAAACCCCCCCCCCCCCCCCCCCCATTGTAAAAATGATTATTTATGTGATTTTCTTACCGCTGTCATTTTAAATTTAAAAAATTGTTTACGTGTTGTTTATTAAGTCTTTTTCATTTGAATTAGAAAGGAGAAAGAAAAACTGTGCGCAGGCACAGTAAAACAGGAACTTTCCTGCAGAGCGTCTGCTGGATGCATCAGAGGTTTCCTGGCCCCATTGATCTCACAGTGTGATACGTAGCAAGAAAAAAGTCACATGACTGTAGTAAACATACTATAGAAAATAAAGTACTAGGCAATATTTTCATGTTTTCTACAGAATGTAGTGGCACATTTACTGACTCATTAGGAAAGTCAGATAGGTAGCAATCAGTTTACTGACACATTAGGGAAGTCAGATAGGCATCAATGTTAATTTTTATTGTCTAGGGTTTCCTTGCAGATTAATGGATGCTTGATACATACGTGGAATATGATGCAGAACCAAAACTGGTCTGCTTCTGGAAGGAGTATTGATCATTAGGAGGCAGATTCTGTGGATCATCATTGGCTACATCAATGCAACGAGGGGCACCTTCTGCATAAACTTTCCACCTACGTAACAGAATATTATTATTAAAGGTCTAGTTGCTAGAACCAAGTCAGTATTCAGTTACAACCATTCTAAAGTGGCAGGTTTAACCCCTTCATGACCAAGCTAAAACAAATGTAAACACCTGAACACAGTTTTGCAACTTTGACATGTGTTAGCAAAACTGCACATATCATCACAACTACTTAGTGCATCCAAATGAATTATACCTTGCTTTTTTAGGCTTTCATTTGGTGGTAGGTAAATGGTAATCTGCATTTCGTGACTTCTTTGATCAAAGAAAAACTGGCACAAAAGAAAAAAAATAATTTTTTAAAACGTAGCTGTATTTTTTTTCTATTGCCATAACCCACCACTAGGGATTAGCCGAACACCCCCCCCCCCCCACACACCACCCACACACACACACACACCTGTTACACACTAGTATGAACAAGTGAATACTGTTAAAATCTATGGGACACGAACATGAAAAATCAAAAGTGCTAATTTTAAAGGCTTATGTGCAAGTTATTGCCACAAAAAAGTGTTTGGGGACCTGGGTCCTGCCCCAGGGGACATGTATCAATGCAAAAAAAAGTTTTAAAAACTGACGTTTTTTCAGGAATAGTGCTTAAAGTGAAACAATAAAAATGAAATATTCCTTTAAATATCATGCCTAAGGAGTCTCCCTAGTATGCCTGTAAAGTAGCGCATTTTTACTGTATTTAGAACAATACCACAGCAAATTGATATTTCTAAAGGAAAAAAGTCATTTAAAACTGCTCGCGGCTGTAATGAATTGTCAGGTCTCTGCAATATAGATAAAAATCATTAAAAAAACGCATGGGTTCCCCCCTAGTCCATTACCAGGCCCTTTGGGTCTGGTATGAATGTTAAGGGGAACCCTGCACCAAAATAAAAAAAAATTATGTGGGGGTCCCCCCAAAATCCATACCAGGCCCTTCAGGTCTGTTATGGATATTAAGGGGAACCCTGCACCAATTTTTTTTTTAACTGGCATAGGTGTCCCCCCAAAATCCATACCAGGCCCTTCAGGTCTGGTATGGATTTTAAGGGGAACCCTGTGCCAAAATGTAAAAAACAAAATGGCGCAGAGGTCCCCCCCAAAATCCATACCAGATTCTTATCCGAGCACACAACCTGGAAGTCCCCCCCCCCCATGTGAATGGGTATCGGGTACATTGTACCCCTACTCATTCACCAAAAAAAGTGCCAAAATTTTAAAAATGACAGTAGACAATTTGGTCCTTTTATTAAAAAAAAAACTGTCTCGCAATGTCCATCCATCTTCGATAACAGCGTCCGACGACCCGAGAAAAAAAAACGCAACAACTCCGCCTCCATGGGAGGCTCCCGCCGACTGAATCCATTTACGTCACCGGGTGGCCCCGCCCTCAGCTATATAACAGCTCTCATCGCGAAGAGGATTCAGTCAGCGGGAGCCTCCCATGGAGGCGGAGTTTTTGCATTTTTTTTCTTCTTTGTTTTTCTCGGTCCATCTGCGATGTGTTCGAAGATGAATGGATATCGTGGGACAGTTTTTTTTTTTAATATAGGACTTGTCCCAAATTGTTTGCTGTCATTTTTAACATTGTGACATTTTTTTTGGTGAATGAGTAGGGGTACAATGTGCCCAATACCCATTCACATCGGGGGCCGGGATCTGGGGGTCCCCTTGTTAAAGGGGGCTTCCAGATTACCACAAACCCCCCACCCGCAAACCCCCACAACCACCGGGCAAGGGTTGTGGGGATGAGGCCCTTGTCCCGAACAACATGGGGATAAGGTGTTTTGGGGGGACCCCAAAGCATCCTCCCCATGTTGAGGGCATGTGGCCTAGTACTTTTCAGGAGGAGGGCTCTCTCTCGTCCCCCCCTTTCCCTTCTGCCAGGTTGAGTGCTCGGATAAGGGTCTGGTATGGTTTTTGGGGGAGGTCCCTATGTCATTTTTTTCATTTTGGTACAGGGTTCCCCTTAAAATCCATACCAGACCTGAAGGGCCTGGTATGGATTTTGTGGGGGAACCCTACCCTATTTTTTAAAAAAATATTGGCGCAGGGTTCCCCTTAATATCCATACCAGACATCAAGGGCCTGGTATAGATTTTGGGGGGACTCCCATGCATTTTTTTCATTTTGGTACAGGGTTCCCCTTAAAATCCATACCAGACCTGAAGGGCCTGGTATGGATTTTGTGGGGGAACCCTACCCTATTTTTTAAAAAAATATTGGCGCAGGGTTCCCCTTAATATCCATACCAGACATCAAGGGCCTGGTATAGATTTTGGGGGGACTCCCATGCATTTTTTTTTAAATTTTGGTGCAGGGTTCCCCTTAACATTCATACCAGACCCAAAGGGCCTGGTAATGGACTGGGGGGGGACCCATGCTGTTTTTTTCAATGATTTTTATCTAAATTGCTGGGATCCGACAATTCATTACAGTCGCAAGCAGTTTTGAATTACTTTTTTTCCTTTAGAAATGTAATTTTTCTGTTGTACTTTTCTAAACATGGGAAAAATGCGCTACTTTACAGGCATACTAAGGACACCCACAGGCACGATATTTAAAGGAATATTCTGTTTTTATTGTTTCACTTTAAGCATTATTAAAATCACTGCTCCTGAAAAAACATCCGTTTTAAAACTTATTTTTGCTTTGATATGTCCCCTGTGGCAGGACCCGGTCCCCGTACACTTTTTATGGTAATAACTTGCATATAAGCCTTTAAAATGAGCACTTTTGGTTTTTCATGTTAGTGTCCCATAGACTTTAACGGTGTTCCGCGGCTTTCGAATTTGCATAAACACCACGTAATTTTTTTGCTGTTCGGCGAATAGGCAAACACCTGATGTTCAAGTCGCACATCGGGCTCATCCCTACCCACCACCAAAGGACAATCCAAAATAAATTCTTCTGAACCTGGTGATCAAAGCGATACCACATATGTGTATATTATTTATTGTTTGTACCCGTAGTAGGGCCCAGAAACAATAGTGGACATTTTGCTTTTTTTTTAATCCTACCTAAAACACACTGACCTGACCTTTGAACACAATCTTTAACTCTGGACATGACCTTATGTATGTATATACTGTATATACATACATGACTGAGCCTGCCCGTACCACCCCGACGCAGTATATCTGCAGGAGCAGGGCGACAAATGGTAAAGTAATTATTTTCACTCTTTTGAGGGTCATGGATAAAGTCAAAGGCCATGTCCAGAGTCAAAGATTGGGTTTAAAGGTCAGGTCAGTGTGTTTTAGGTAGGATTAAAAAACAAAGCAAAATGTGCACCATTGTTTCTGGGCCCTACTATGGGTACAAACAATGAATAATATATGAAAAGATCTAATAAAATATTTACAAAAATGTGAGGGGTGTACTCGCTTTTGTTAGATACTGTATATACTGTACATGATTGAGCCCGCTGTAGGCTCAGAGCAGTGCGTCCCTCCTGTGACCGCTTCCAGATTCCGGAGCCCCCAGACCTGGGTTGCCCCTCCCAGGCCAACTGACAGAAACCTCAGCATCCAACCCCCTGCTGCTAAGGCTCCACCATATTTAAGGGCTGACCTAGCCAGTGCCTTCTGCCTGGGGATTGGCCAGATCCCCTCAAGTAAGCAAGTCAGGAACTCCTACCCTCCACCCACTTACTTCCAGAAGCTTCTCCAAGCTTGTAGTACCAGGGGGAGGCACCAGAGATCTGCTCTGCAGAGCCTTCCAGCCTGACCTGCAGTAACCCCATCTAATTACAGACTCGCACAACTACCATGAGTCACACAAATACATTTACCTACATTAGTTACACACTAGAGGGTGCTACATAAAGAAAGTATGTGCTGATCACTTACTTGTGTGTTTCTCTTTTTATCTCCAATTCTAATTTTCTTTGTTTCTGGAGAACAGGGTGAGTATTCTTAGTTATCACAACACCTGAAACAGAACAGGTTATAAATTCACATATTTGCTACCACAATACCCCTATTTAGCATATAAACCTGATATGGGTACCAAACAGCCAATCCCAATGAACACTGAGCTATATAATGCTATTGAGTTAATGTTTGCGCCGTGCAGGATCAGATACTTAAATACAACATTTTCACTGTAATTGATAGCAGCTTGGTATTAGTTGTTCTCAGTCTGGTGAAGTTATTAAAATAAAGAGGACGTGTAATTGGTGCTGTGTTACCAGTACCATGTCATGAGTGGAACTACATATATACTTTGCTAAAAAAAACAGTGGTTTTAGTACAGTTTTCCTAAAAATGTCCCCCTTTACTCCAGGAAACCCTCAAGTCTTATGCCGCGTACACACGAGCGGACTTTACGGCAGACTTGGTCCGACGATCTTTCCGACGGACTTTGTAGCGTAGGTGCGCCGGACTTACAAACAGACGGACTTGGACACACACGATCACACCAAAGTCCAACGGATTCGTACGTGATGTCGTACAACCGAACTAAAATAAGGTAGTTGATAACCAGTAGTCAATAGCTGCCCTAGCGTCGGTTTTAGTCCGTCGGACTAGCATACAGACGAGCGGATTTTTCGACCGGACTCGAGTCCGTCGGAAAGATTTGAAACATGTTTCATTTCTAGGTCTGTCGAGCTTTTGGGAAAAAAAAGTCAGCTGGAGCCCACACACGATTGAATTAACCGATGGAGTCCGGTCCGCCGGACCAAGTCTGCTGTAAGTCCGCTCGTGTGTATGCAGCATTACACTTACCTGTCCCCGCCATTATCTGAGATATTTGGGGGTTCAGTCTACTAGGAGCCATACAGCCTATTTTCCAAAAGTCTCAAAGCCAGGCTCGGCTTTTTCTGCACATGTGTGAAAGAATCTCCAGACATTACTATAGAAAAACTGTCCATTGTTGGGACAAATAGTAAACAACCTTTTTCTATAGCAGTGATACCCAAATTTTATTTTTACTTGCATTCCCCTTGGCAGCCTGTTTCACCAAAAACTGTAAAATTGTAAATTGTACCTATCAACTGGGGGGGGGGGGTGTCAAAGAGATGGAGCTAAAAGAAGCATGTATAGTGCACCCCACTGATGGGTCGAGGAGGCTAAATTGCACTAACAATGGGAGGAGTTTAAAAGGGAATAGTTAAATAAAACCCGGGCATACGCTGCTCTGGGTTACAAGTGCGTAATATTTAAGTGGAGGGGTCAGGAGTGGATAATGTTCATAATGCAGGGGTCCAAGGTGGGGTAAAAAATAAGTAAAGCTCTTTACAAGACCCCCACCCGCACCATGACAATGCAAACTCCAGCCAAATTCCTGCACCCCTCCCTTGATTGAATGCGAAATGCATGTGCAAAAGTATGAATGTATTAAAAAAAAAAGAAAGAAAAAAAAGTATATATTTTGAAAGAACATGTATGCTGTGTACATGCTGTTATGGACTGTAATGCCCCGTACACACGGTCGGACATTGATCGGACATTCCGACAACAAAATCCTCTGATTTTTTCCGATGGATGTTGGCTCAAACTTGTTTTGCGTACACACGGTCGCACAAAGTTGTTGGAATTTCCGATTGCCAACCACGCGGTCACATACACAACGTACGATGAGACTAGAAAAGGCCAGTTCAGAACCAAGCGCGGCACCCTTTGGGCTCCTATTGCTAATCTCGTGTTAGTAAAAGTTTGGTGAGAGACGATTCGCGCTTTTTCAGACTCGTGGCTTTCAGATCGTTTTCTGCAGTTCAGTTTGTGCTTGTGGGTTTGTATCTGCTCTTCACTGTGTGCAGCGAGTACCCTTGACTTGTCATTGTGTTCATGTTCGTTCGTTCGTTACTGTTTTTCAGGTCGCTCTTCACAGGCCTTGCTGTTCTTCAGTGCGTTCTGTTACTTCGTTCTGAGCAGCCGACCGTTTTCTAGCCATGTTGCGTATACGTACTCCTTGTAGAGTTCGTGCTGTGCGGGGGCTTGGTGTTGGGGTCCTGACCTTGACACAAGTCCAGTCCATGAACAGGGTGGGGAGGAGTTCATGGACCAAGAATTGGTTGCTTCAGCGTGACCAGTTCTCTCATATGCCTTTGCTCCGTGAGATCCGTGAGAATAATCCTGATGATTTCAGGAACTTTCTCAGGATGACGGACCCCGTATTTCACCGTTTGTTGGCTTCTCTGACCCCCTATATCAGCAGGCAGGATACCTGCATGAGGCAAGCCATCACTCCGGAGCAGAGGCTCGTCACTACCCTGCGGTACTTGGCGACAGGGAGAAGCCTGCAGGACTTGAAGTTCTCGACAGGCATCTCCCCCCAGGCTCTGGGGATCATTATCCCAAAGACCTGTTCTGCCGTCATCCAGGTCCTGCAGAAGGAGTATATAAAGGTAAGATTTTTATCCTTTAAACTCACATTTTATTGTATTTAATGTTTGATAATATATTGTATTTCTTTCCTCATTCCCTAATTACCATGATTGTAATATGCTGTGAATGTCTCCTTTGTTCTCATGCATGCTGGATTTTTATGTAATTATTTTTTTAGTCCTTCATACATATTTGCCTTCACTAACCTCCCCAGCATGTTCTCCTGGCCCTATATTCACCTCATGTAGTCACTTAACAATGTTAAGTCAGCTGATCCCAATTCTCTATCTACCCTCAATCATCTATCTGGTGACTTTGCCAAACCCATACACACTATACCCACCTCTTTTGTGGTCAGGTGTATGGATGAATTCCCCAAAGCATGTAGTGCAAGGGCCTGCCTGTATGCTTTCAAATGGTACTGTTTAAAGTTTGTGTATCCTATTATTATCTTGATAGGTAATAGCAGAATGTCCAAATGTGCTCAAATGTGTACAGTGTGTATTTATATCTTTGTATTCTGACACTTCTTACCTGTCCAGTGGGCTGCCAATAGTGTAACTAAGGAAGGGCTGTTCCAAGTAATACCCTGTATTTAGGCATTCATCTCTCAATGAAGTGAAGAGGGTTACCTGTCCAAGATTCCCCCCCCCCTATAATGTTAGAAATGGCCCATGGGGGGGGGGGAATATGATAGGTGTACCTTATACTTTGGAGTTATAAAATTCCTCTTAAGAAATGTTATCTGGATGTTGGCCAAGAATGTATGTGTCTAATCTGCTTTCCATGTTTATGTGCAAAAATACTACGTTTTTTTGTTTTCCTCAACAGTTTCCTTCCACGCCACAGGAATGGCAGACTGTGGCCTCCCACTTTGCCCAGCGGTGGGACTTTCCTAACTGCAGAGGGGCAATTGATGGGGTGATGTTGGCGGTGGTGTCGGCTAATTACGACTTCCTGTATGTGGACGTGGGGAAGAATGGCCGGATGTCCGATGGTGGAATCATTGCCCAGATGGAGTTTTACAGGCATCTCCAGAATGGCAGCTTGGACTTGCCACCTCCAGAAGACAATGTGGAAGGACTCCCATTTGTTTTCGTTGCGGATGAAGCATTTGCGCTGGGGGACCATATTATGCGGCCATTCCCGATGAGAACCCTCACCCCGGAACAAAGGGTTTTTAATTACCGGCTGGCCAGAGCCAGAAGAGTGGTGGAGAACACATTTGGAATCATGGCCAGCCGGTTCCGCCTATTTCTGACACCCATCCATATGGCGGAGTATAAACTTAATCATATAATCCTGGCGTGCTGTGTTCTACATAACTTTTTACGCCAACATTCTGCCAACTATGCTGGCTCAGTTGGGCCTGAGGCCGGAATTCTAAACGAAACAACCCTGACAGCGCTTGAAAGTGGCCGTCCTGGCTTGCCCTCTCTGAGTGCCCGTGATGTCCGGTTAAGATACCTTGAATCAATCACAATCACATGTGCATTTAGAAAAGGTTTTTAAAACAAACCAACATGTTTGTTGTATAACAATTTTTGGGGTGGCATTATAAAAAATAGAAATGTCCATTTAAGATAAAACAGGCCTGTGTAAAACCAACAAGAAAGACACAAATCTTGAACTTACAAAGTTCACATTAGATAGAACTTGAAGGCAATATCAGACATGATTATTTAGGAACTGTGTTTGATATTGCGTTCAGATGGGGTGAAGTCACCCCAGGAAAAGCCAAATTTGGAAGATGCACACAAATTTGCCAATGTCAACATGTGCGACCTGCCATCACAGGGGATCAAGGGACGTGTTTTGGAGGAGAAACCCCTTCCTCTCAGCTACTTTATTATCGAGGAAGGGGTTGCACCCCCAAAACGCGTCCATTGATCTCCCGTGATGGCAGATAGCACATATTGGCACACCGTGTGCATCCTCCAAATTTGGCTTATCTAAAAATCGCTAAAACATTTTTAACATTGTAGCACACCAAAAAAAAAAAGGGATTTGGAGGGGTTTTAAACTCGCCCCAAAACATCAATGATGTTTTTATTTTTTTGAATAACATCATTGATTTTTTCTTGAGGTTTTCCAATTCTAAATTACACCCCATGATCTCCCCGATCAGGATCTGGGCACTTTCTGATGTGAAAGGATCTTGACATCATGATCACCTAAAAAGAGAGAAACCAAACAAAAACAGGTATCAAAAATATGCCGGCATCCATCTCTTACCTGAGCCTGTGGTCGCAGACACTCACCTGTTGTGGTGACAAATTCCACCACATCTTCTTCCTCCTGCTCTTCTTGGGTTGGGGGTATTTCCCCTTCTTCCAGAGGTAGGGGGTCTGTGGTCTCCTCGGATGAGGGGTGTCCTCCGAGTCTTTTCTCCCCTATGTAAAACAAAAATGGTATACTTAGCACACAGATATTTGATGGCAGAACTATAAATAGGAAACATTGCTTGGAAGTGGGATACAGTTGTCTATTTTGGCAGAGTTCTAAAATGTAGCATTTTCAGTGTCCTTTGTCAAGCTGCAATACTTTACCTGTTTAGTACAAGCTTCACAGATGGAGTCACCCCTATAGTATACACTGGAGCACCTGTGTGGCCCCCCTAATAAAAATGGTGTTCTGGGGTCCCACACTAGTGCTCCAGTGTCCAAATGTGAAAACAGCTGCTCAGTGTCCTCTCCTTACACAGAATCTAGCTTGCATTTCATTCTAGTAACAAAGCCATCTACACAACCAAATTAGTTTCATACAAGTAGGGCGTAAAAAATGTGGCCAAATGCATATGGCCAAAACAATGGTGTTTTATAGGCCGAAAGAAAAATGTTTGATACGAACGAATAATGTGCCCATGAACATGAAAGTTGCCATTTTAAAATGTACACTTTTAAGAAAAGCACATGGAGCAGCACAAACGTAATAAACATAAAGAATAGGAACACAGCACAACTACTTACTTTTTTGCAGCACTCTCCGGATCTTTCTGTACTGCTCATGTTCTCGTAATTTCAGGTCCGACCACCGCTTCCTGAGCTGACTTTTCGATTGACGTACCCCGAAATTCCGGTGCAGACTCCTGACCACTTTCGCCATGATCTTGGCCTTTCTGACATTGGGGTTGAGGTAAGGTCCATACTTCCCATCATAGTCGGCCTTCTTCAGGATGTCGACCATCTCCAACATCTCCCCAAAGGACATATTTGATGCCTTAAATCTCCTTCTGGATCGGGACGTGTCCAGATCTGGGCTTTCCTCCTCCTCCTCCTCGTTCCTGTAATTAGCACGCACCTGCTGTGTATCCGCCATGTGCTCTTCCCCCACTGCGCAGAATGAAAAGGGGCAGGTAATAGACTAGAAAGAATGTCAGGGGCGGGCGGATTTACACGCATGCGCAGTGTCTATAAAGCGTAACACGCGTGCGTATTACGTACGATCTGTGAGCGGAGGAAGGAGCATCGGAGGCGCCGATCGTGATAACGAAGGTAAGATCTAAACTTGGGCCTATACAGCTTCGAAATTGAAGCCTATATTGTAACAAGATTAGGAGAGTTTGGCCTGACCTTAGGGTTTGTCTTGTGTTGTGTCTTGCAGAGAAAATGGATGGCTTCAATGACCACAACTTCCTCCCCCTGTTCATAGACAAATACAGGGAGCTGCCCTGTCTGTGGCAGGTGAGACATCCCCATTATAACAATAAACAAAAGAGGCAGGCAGCGCTGGAGAAACTGCTGGAGTTGGTGAAGCCGGTGGTCCCCACAGCAACCATCACCTATTTAAAAGCCAAAATTGGTGGCCTGAGGAGCACTTATCTTAGGGAGCGCAAGAAGGTCACGGATTCCCAGAGGTCCGGAGCTGCAGCAGATGACGTTTATGTCCCCAGGCTGTGGTACTATGAGAGACTGCGATTTCTGTCAGACCAGACTGAAGTCAGGGAATCCCTCTCCACTCTTCCTTCCACTTTTCCTTCCACCCCAGCTGAGGCTTCCGATGTCCAACCTGGGCCTTCCAGCCAGGAAGAAGTGGAGGAGCCCAGCTGGAGTCAGGTATAGCATTCTTCTACAGATTTTTTGTCAATAAAAAAATGATCTTTACTAGATGTTATTATTGATCACTAATTGCTGATTGAAAAAAGTGTTTTACATATCAATAGACAGTAGTGGGCACCCAAAATTGGGACAAGAATGAAAAATGCTGGGCTCAGAATGATAGTCTGTTATATTTGTTAACATTCAATTTGCAACAGTCAGGAGGTGACAATTGTGTGTGAATGATGACTAAAAAACTAAAACTATGTCCCTTTTTCATACACAGGAAGACCTCAGCCAGGAGGAGGCTGTGGAATGTGGCAGCCAGGAGGAGGCGGGGATTAGTGGCAGCCAGGAGGAGGCGGGGCTTAGTGGCAGCCAGGAGGAGGCGGGGCTAAGTGTAAGCCAGGAGAAGCCTGGGACAAGTCGCAGCCTGACAGAATTGCAGGTTCCTCCCCTCCGCCTTCCATACAAAAGACCCAGGAAGGGGAGTCACGTGCAGGATTCTGCACTCAGGCTTATTCAGGAGTCTTCTGCGTCCCTCCGAGCCTTACCCACTCCTAAAGAGGCCTTTGCCTGCATGGCTGCCACAAAACTGCAGGCCATGCAGGAGGGTCAATGCCTCATGTGTGAGCAACTTATTTATAAAGTCCTAACTAAGGGGGTGAGTGGCGAAATCACACCCAAGACCGACGTGATTGAGTTGGACCATCCTCCTCCTCCTGCTGCTGCCACAACTCCACCACCACAGCCACAGCATGGAAGGAAGCGTGGAAAGAAGAGATTGATGGCCCTGGGTTCAGTCTGGTCTTGTATGACCACAGCCTGGGGACACAGATGTCATCTGCTGCTTTCCGGATCTATGGGACTTCTGGACCAGACTGCACTCCGTTAGATAAGGACTCCTCAGGCCACCAATTTTGCTTGAAAATAGTTGATGTGTGCCCTGGGGGTCCAAGGCTTCACCCATTTCTGCTGTTTCTCCAGCGTTGCCTCCCTCTTTGTTTAGTTGAAGAAGAGAGTGCGCTGTATTTTTAACATTGCACCGTGACGAAAGTGTTGTATCCATTGCGAACACTAAGTTTACCAGACCGAGCTGTTCCGTCTTGGAATTTCTTCTGAGCATGCGTGGCACTTTGTGCGTCGGAACAGGCCACACACGTTCGGAATTGACGCGATCGGATTTTGTTGTCGGAAAATTTTATAGCCTGCTCTCAAACTTTGTGTGTCGGAAAATCCGATGGAAAATGTCCGATGGAGCCCACACACGACCGTGTGTACGGGGCATTAGAGAGGTAAGAATAATTCATCTGCTTTTTCAAGGAGCTTTTTGGACTTTTTTTTGTGGTGTTTATTGATCTCCACAATTAAACTCATAACACTAATGTCTGGTAATAATTTTTCACATTTGCCTCATAAAGAAAATGAAGTACAATAGGTAGTTAAATAGAATTCTAATATAATTATAAGAATGATGAAGTCATATCTCACCCTTCCCTTCTGGGATCTCCACAGATTTTAATATCCACTGATACAATGGGAATTGGTAGAGTTGGCCTTTGGGACAGGTCACAGTGACATAATTGCAGTACCAGGGATCCAGAAGGAAATTTAGGTAGCGCTCCATGTAGATCCTAACCAACAGGAGCTCTCCAAGGTCTTTATTTACAGTGATATTAAACTCTGTCACCTGGAAAAGTCAAAAGTAGAATCTAGGTCTGCACACACTACAAATCTAAAAACTGGTCATGGATAATTCAAAGAGTATGCTGGTGGTAGAGATAAACAGACTTATTCAAAAAAGCAGATTAAAGATCAAGTGATATGTTTTGTAATATACATTTGTCAAAATGTTAGAATCATGAAGATATAAGAACACTGATGCAACATGATTGCGGAAAATTTTAACTGATCTTTAACTGATCTGCTCTTATACCCTTACTCACAATGGCTAGCTCTCTAACTGGCACTTGGCAGTGTCATTTACATAAAGTATCCTAAATTAAGATCGGATTGCAACTGTCAGCATAGGCAGTACACTACTCGGGACCAGGGCTACAGATAGAAGTTGTCCTTAAATGGGAGACAGCAGTGCAGGGAATTAACTTTTAGTGTTAACGATGAAGTAATAAAGTGTGCTCCACTGCTACTTCTTTCATAAAGAATTTTACTTACATGCAGCCTCTGACAGTGATGTCACTGCTGAAGTTTGAGAGGTGAAGGACTGGGCTAAAGGTCAGCGACCAGCATAGGTCGTTTGCTGTGCAATTCCTCCATTCAGAAAACGTCTTGTATTCCTTTCAAATAATACAAGGCATTCTGTGATTGGACAAGGGGTGTATGAACATCACATTGTCTCCTTGTACATTCACAGAAAACCTTATGCTCTTTAACCACTTGACCTCCGGAAGATTTACCCCCCTTCATGACCAAGCCATTTTTTGCGATATGGCACTGCGTTACTTTTACTTACAATTGTGTGGTCATGCAACGCTGTACCCAAGTGAAATTAGAGCTTTCTTTAAGGTGGTAATTGATCACCACTGGGTTTTTCATTTTTTGCGCTATAAACAAAAAAATACCAACAATTTTGAAAAAAAAAAAACTATATTTTTTACTTTCTGCTATAAAACGTTCAATAAAGAAATTTTAAAAATCTAATTTCTTCATAAATTCAGGCCAATATGTATTCTCATACATATTTTTGGTAAAAAAAACCCCCAATAAGCCTATATTGATTGGTTTGCGCAAAAGTTATAGCGTCTATAAACGATAGTATATATACTAGAATTTTTTTTTTATATTAGTAATGGTGGCGATCAGCGACTTATAGGGGGACTGCGATATATGAATGCAAACAGTCAGACACTAACTGACACTTATGACACTTGGTGACAGTGACACTAATATAGTGATCAGTGCTAAAAAAATAAGCACTGTCACTGTACTAATTACACTGGCTGGGAAGGAGTTAAACATCTACAGTGATCAAAAGGTTAAATGTGTGCCAAACCAATGTTTTTGTGTAATATGTGTGCTGCTTTCACTAATGGATGTGATGGATTTTATTCCCTGCTTTGCAGCTAAAGAAAATCCATCATATCCCTGCTGTCTGGATGGAGCTTTTACCTTGTTTACATATGCAGAGCTCCATCCAACCTCTCTCCTCGACGATCAGCGGGTGCCGACGTACATCCACTGGTCGGCACCCGCTGATTGGCTGCTGCTTCTGAAAATAGCTCCAGTCTGTTCCTCCTAATCGGAAATGTCACAGGGTTTACAGAGTCATTGTTAGCAGCAACCTCTCCAATTCTTAAAGATACAGTACTGGATTTGTATCTACACATTCATACAGATTTTCTATGTTTAATTACCAATACCAGCCTCCCTAATGGGTCCCCCTGACACCCCGGCCCCATAGCAGCTGCATTGGCTGCTATGACAGTTGTAATGCCATTGTAACCTATTACAAATACTGTCAGCACTATGTAGTGAGACTCACAGCTCCAGATATGAAGTTGTACCATTGATGGGGCAGTTGGTGTACTTCACTTTCTCCATGCACCCCCACAAGGACAATAGAGACATTATTACAGGTGCTAGCAGCCAGGTCAGTCCCCGTCGCTACCTTCAATCTATACATCTTCAGGATTTCAAGAGATGACCTCTAAGGAAGCAGCTCTGCAAGACACAAGTAAAGTTTAAACAGTCAGCTAAACATTACTGTGCAAAAGTTTTAGGCAGGTGTTTAAAAATGCTATAAATTAAGAATGCTTTCGGAAATAGAAGTATAAATAGTTTATTTTTGTCAATTAACAAAATGGAAAGTAAATGAACAGAAGAGAAAATCAAATTTAAATTTGGTGTGATCACCCTTTGCCTTCAAAGAACATCAATTCTAGGTACACTTGCGCACAGTTTTTGAAGAAACTCTAACCACAGAATTTCTGTGGATGTAGGCTGCCTCAGATTCTTCTGTCTCTATATGTAATCCCAGACAGACCTGATTATGTTGAGATCAGGGCCCTGTAGGGGTCAAACCATCACTTCCAGGACTCTTTGTTATTATTTACACTGAAAATGTGTAGTTGAATCATAATGACACAATAAAAAACTACAAATGATCTGGAGGCCTAACTTAATGTTATGTGAAAAAATATAAGCAATGACAGTGAGTACTGGTACTTGGAAGAGTGTGATTAATAATATTTTTTACTGAATCCCTGATAGTGAAATTGCATATTTCATATTTCCTTATTATTGTTTGCCTCACAAATATCTAAGAAAGCCTCTAAAATCCTGGTTACCTTAAATTACTTTATGCAATTGGAATGTCATTGTAAACTGAGTATATGGACAAGCCAGCCAACTCATCTCCTTTTCAGGAATGTGCCCTTTTTCTTTAGAAGGTCTCCTATAAGAGCTGCCATTAGGCATGTGTCTGAACCAGGTCACCAGCCACACTATCATGGGCAATATTCCATGATAAAACAACATCTTTAGTTAAGTATTCTTGTTATATATTCTAATATTATCTGTATCTTTCATTACTTTTATTAAATGTTATACTTATAAGTATTCTTTAGAAGCTTGTCCCCCTCTTCCTTCCCCTGCCAGTAAGAGAGTGCAGAGCACTTCACGCATGCACAGTAGGGACCCGGCTGTGAAGCCGTAATGCCGCGTACACACGGTCGGACTTTTCGTCTACAAAAGTCCGACAGCCTGTCCGACAGACTTCCGGCGGACTTTCGGCGGACTTGCAGCAGACTTTCTAACGAACGGACTTGCCTACACACGACCACACAAAAGTCCGACGGATTCGTACGTGATGACGTACACCGGACTAAAATAAGGAAGTTCATAGCCAGTAGCCAATAGCTGCCCTAGCATGGGTTTTTGTCCGTCGGACTAGCACACAGACGAGCGGATTTCGGGTCCGTCGTAGTTACGACGTAAAGATTTGAAGCATGTTTCAAATCTAAAGTCCGTCGGATTTGAGGCTGAAAAAGTCTGCTGAAAGTCCGGAGAAGCCCACACACGAACGGATTACCAGCCAGCTTTAGTCCGTCGGCGTCCGTTGGACTTTTGTAGACGAAAAGTCCGACCGTGTGTACGCGGCATAAGGCTTCACTGCCAGGTTCCCATACCAGCAATGACGGAGGCAGCATCAGTTAGCCGATGGAAACATCGCCTGGGGTGCCATCATCGCTGGATTCCAGAACAGGTAAGTGTCCTAATATTACAATTTTTGGAGGGGGGGGGGGTGGAACTCTGCTTTAAGTCACAAAAAAGTAAAAAAATACCAATGCAGAATTTAAATATTTGTCTTTTTTTTAATCAGGGAAACCTTTTTCAAGATTACACAGTGAAACAACTTGTCAAACAAGACAGTGGTGGAAGGGAGGACAACATACAGCTCACAACACATACTTTTACAGTTGTAAACACACGGTACAGTATCGCACAAAAGAACAGTGCATCATAGAAATAGGAGAAAAAGTCAGGCAACACCATTACAGGGATAAGAGAGGGCACATCAGCTTCGTCCAGCAAGACCAAATGGAGTTAAATGTGTGCATTGTGTTGAAGTGGAGTATGTGTGTTTTTTGAAAGAAATACATCTCTTGATTTCTGATATCCAATCCTCCACAGAGATAGGGGTGGCTAATCTCTATTTTAAAGTGATCATTCTACGAGCAACAGAGATCTTGTAACTTCCATGGATAAATGGTCATCCATGAGAGGAGTATCATAGTAACCTAAAACCTATCATAGTAACCTAAAAAAAGATGAGTGGTTCTAACACTAGATGAATAACAAAAAAGGGTTTTAATCACTCATGCCAAGAATCTCTTAATTTTGGGGCACCACCAAAGAAGAAGTATGAGGTTCCCTTGAGGATGACTACATCTACTGCAGTGGCGGTCGTCTCACATACAGATGCTATGTAGGAATTTGGGGGTGCAATATACTCTGGAGGATGAAGAGCTGTGTTAATTTGTGTATAGTGATAAAGATGACATGGGTGTAGGTTGCAAAATATCATCTGGAATAATCTGCCAAGCAGCAGAAATTTGAGAAGAAATTTAACATCTGGGTGTATGCCTCAGAGATGAGACCTTTAGTACTGACCACTCGGACCACTGCATCAGAAAGAGGGCGAGGGAGGATGAATAGGGTAAGGGAGTTTTGTGCTTGTATTGTGTGCTGTAACTGCAAGCATCAATAGAGCCATTTCTGATCTAGCAAATTGGTATATAGACAGGTTGCTAAAAGCACCAACATCCAGATATCATGAGCAAAATATAGTAAAGAAGCAAGTTGGACTTTTATGGAGCCATATTACAATAGTAAATACAATCTATATTTTTTTATTGACATGTATCAAGCAGTAAAAAAAAATATTGTTAAAAACCAAACTGTGTACATTTAATGTTTAATACAATGCCTCCCTTAAATCCGTACCCATTGACATCAAATTCCAGTGGCAGTAATTCAATAAAAATGCTGAGTCCAATAACATCCACATGTATTTGGACTGTCTTCCATATGGGTAGAGTACCTAAATGTGTTTTGCAGGAGCGCCACACTTCTTCAGGAGGCTCATTTTTGATCTAGAGCAAATTTGTTACAAAGTTTCTGAAAGGAGTTAAAACAAATATTCGGTTTTTGAAAGTTCAGTCTTTAAAGGCTCTTTCAGTCAGGCAGTACTGCCTGAGGGTAGTATAGCAGTGGTGAACAGACATTCAGGAGGCCAATTTTTTCCATTTCTTTTTGCGATTACGGTGCTGACCCATTGATCTCAAGGCTGTGCAGTCTGTCAAACTCTGCTGCCCTAGATGATATATGTAGGAAGGCCAGTATGGTGGCCTGAATTTATGGGAGGAGCCCGGGGGGTATTTAGGCAGCCCGCTCACCTGTGGTGCTTGTCGGTTTCCTGTGCGCGATATACGTCACTAGGCCGACTATTCCGATTTCAGCGTTTGCAAATACTTGGCTCCCGCATTTCGTGATCTCCGTGCCCGAGAGTTTTTGAAGTCCGCGTTTACCGATTCGTTCGCACCACGCGTCTGGCTGGGCTGTCGCAGGTAGGGTCCCCTCGGATTTTTGTTTTTTCGTACGTTATGTCATGTCACTAAACCGTGGTATCAGAATTACGAATCACTTGCAAATTTCACGAACGTAACCGCATGTGTATTACGCGCACTGTCGTCATGTTACCATTTCGCGTTATCTGAGGAAACCATAGCGACGCAAGCGTCGCTTCATTTCAGACAGGTCTTAATTGTTAAACATGTGTCAGCAGACAGCCATAGCGATTCGTAAATGCATAAATCTTTTCGAACCACGTCAGTTCGATACCAATCATTTCTCATTTCTGAAACATTTCTAAACTCATTTCTAACATTTCAAATCATTTCAATCATTTCTCATTTCAGTCACCTACCGCGCTCCGATTCGAATCCAGTCGCACCTAAAAGATGCACCGATTCGCTCCGGTGTGCCCCAGTAGTCACGGCCTCATTTCAGTACATGCTCCAGAGTCACGTTATTATCAGTCAGTCCGAGTCGTAGTCAGTCGCTACAACAGCACGACCGATTCGCGCCTCCGTCATGGCAAACGATATGTTACACCTGCACTTACCGCGCTCCGCTTCGAATCCAGTCGCATCCTCCTTGCACCGATTCGTTACGGCGTGCCCCAGGGCTCGGCCTCATTTCTGAAACATGCTCCAGAGTCCGGATCATAGCTAGTCGCAGATATCGGGCGACTGATCCGCATCTCTGTCATGCCATTACTACCATTTCACTCCCACAGCGCATCACCGTTTCGAAACCAGTCGCATCTGAGATGCACCGATTCGTCACGGAATGCCTCACTTGTTTCGGCCGTATCCATACCTATACCAGAGCTCGGTTCGTTGCCAGTCGCAAAATACGGCACAACCAATTCGAGCCTCGGTCAAGGTAAACATTTCTCTCATTTCATTTCATACTGCGCTCCGATTCGAATCCAGATGCATCAAACAGGCACCGATTCGTCCCGGTGTGCACCAATGTTTTTCAGTTGCCTCATTTCAGTACATGCTCCAGAGCCCGGTTCACGGTCGGATCAGTCACGACACGACCGGGCCGGGCCTCTGTCATGGAGTTCACTCATTTCATAATCAAGGCAAACATTTCAAATCATTTCATTGTCACAAAGATTGCATGTACCATGCAAATTGTCGCTTCAAGTTAGTTAGCAATCCCTTCACGAATTATCACCTTTCATTTTCCTCTAGGTCAGTCAAAGTTCAGTAGGTCCACCCTGCACCAGGTTGGACGATATCCCCCCAGGTAAAAAAAAAAAAAAAAATGGGAGAATAAGTCGGATAAGTATGACTCAGGGGATCAAAGAAAAACTTGAAATTCATGTCACCCCCAATAGGTTACAGTCAACTGGAAAATAAGAGCTCAAGACAGGAGATTCTCACCAGATCAACTATGTCTCAGGCCGGCAGCGAAGACTTCACGGCCCCCCTGTCACCTTCCCCGGTCTCAGAGAGCGGCAGCGTGCAGTCCCTCAGGGGATGGACTATCCCCAAACTGACGGCAGAGCTCAGACGCAGAGGTGTCCCCTTCCCCGCCACAGCGAGGAAAGGCGAGCTCTTCAAACTCCTCTTCCCCCCACCAGCAGCAGGACCCAGTACCCAACAGGCATCCCTCCAGTCAATATCATCAGCTATCTCACAATTACACACGATGGTGTCATCCTTGTCTACCTCGGTTACAGACGTCCAAACCAGGGTGGCACTCCTGGAGGCTCGACCGGCCACGGCTGTCCCTGACCCAATCGCAACTCAAACCGTGACACCCCTTCCTGCAGGTACCTCAGGCTGGAGCCCCATTGTCTACCCCTCCCATTTGGTCCCAACCAGTATCAGGAAGGTCATTTTGGACGGCAGGGACATCAACCTGGCCTCTCTCCTTATTTCCGTGCACGATCTGGCAGAAAATAAGGCCTACTCCTGGGGTGACATATCGGTGGTCCTTAAAGCCAAAGACCCCAGATTGAACCGCAAGTTATCGGTCCCAGAATTTACCCTGGCCTTTGGCATGCTCAGAGACGTCTTATGCTCAGCCACCCCCAGCAGACGGGAAGAGCTGGACTTGTATCTCCATACGGTGGTAGACTTGGGCTACAAGTATGGAGGATTTGCGTTTTATGATTACCACCGTTCCTTTTCCGCTAAGGCCGCCGCCAGACTCACACAGTTCCAGACTACGACAAATTGGAGTCTCATGGACACAGAGCTCTTCTGCCGCCACTTTGCCGGCTTACGCTCACCTCTGTGTGCGATTTGTCAGTCCTCCACCCACACTGCCACCTGGTGCGCCAATGCGGCGATCAGACGGCCCTTCGAGTTTCCCTCTACCTCGGGTACAATTCAGGGTCAGTCGCCCCCTGAACCAACGCCTCAGGTGGACAAATTCGGACGTCCAGTCCGAACCGTGGGAGGGGCAGCCATCTGTAATAACTACAACTACGGGTCCTGCAACTTCAGCCAGTGCCGCCTACTCCACATCTGCACCTTATGCCAAAGAGCACACCCAAGGAATTTGTGTGAAGTCAAACAACACAAGAGGGCATGACTAAGCCGGATCAACCTCTTATGGTTAGGACTGTACCTCACCTCACATCCCACCCCTTCCCTGGCCACCTACCTTATCCAAGGCTTCACAGCAGGCTTTCACACCGGCCTCATTTCACTACCCCACAGTACTCACGAATGTGCCAATCTTCGTTCAGCAGCCATTGACGAACAAGCCATAGATCAGCTCTTAGAAGCAGAGGTAGATCGAGAGTATGTTATAGGCGCTTTCACTTGCCCCCCTTTCAGCACATGGAGAGTCAGCCCTATTGGGCTTGTCAAGGGCAAGTTCACGAATAAATTGCGTTTGGTGTACGACCTGTCTGCGCCTCATTCTTCCCACATCCCCAGTCTCAATTCCCTGATCCCCTCCGAAGAGTTTTTCCCTAAAATATTCCTCCGTCGACATGGCAATACAAGCAATCATCAAAGCAGGTACAGGTGCCTGGCTCTCCAAAGCCGACATCTCGGATGCCTTCAAGCTCCTGCCCATCCACCCATCCCTTTGGTGCTGGCATGGCATCAAGTGGAAGGAGGCATATTATTTTGCCACAAAACTGACCTTCGGTTCGAAGAGTAGTCCGTGGCTCTTCGACACGTTCGCTCAGTCCCTGGTTTGGATACTGTTACATTACAGTTGCAATCTCTCCTGGGAATGCTTAATTTCGCCATGCGAATTATTCCACAAGGCCGCACCTTTGTATCACGCCTGCTTAGATTCCTGTCAGAAACTCAAGACCCCGATCAGATCTTGAATCTAGACTCCGCAGCTATAGCGGACCTATCTATGTGGGAGGAATTCTTGTCTGCCTGGAATGGCATATCCCTATTTATACCCATGGTTTCGCCCCTGTCACCCCAGGTAGTGACAGACGCTGCAGCCTCCACAGGTTTCGCGGCAATTTTTGGCCACCATTGGTTTTCAGGACCCTGGCCTCAACAGATACTGTTGATACCCGGTTTTACTCAAACATCTGCCCTCTTTGAACTTTATCCCATAGTGGCAGCTGCACAGCTCTGGGGCCACCACTGGACAGGACAAACCGTAGTCTTCACCACCGACAACCAGGCCACAGCAGACATCATCAACAGAGGCAGGTCCAAGTCCCTAGCAGTCATGTCCTTCCTGCGCAGATTGGTACAACTGTCTTTACAGCGTCAGTTTAATATACACTGTGCATTTATTCCCGGCAGATACAACTTAGCTGCTGACGCACTGTCACGTTTTAATTATACCTCCTTTTTTGAACAGGTTCCCGAAGCCGAACCAATGTCGGCCCCTATCCCTGTCTGGTCACAACTGACCCTGGACTAGTTCAACATTTACACGGAGCAACGCAGCTCATTAATCATTCACTCTCGCACAACACACTCAAAGCCTACCAGACAGCTTGGAAGGCGTTCAATAAGTTTCTCACATCCTGCCGTAAAGGACCAACAGATGTCAAACAGGTACTGGCCTTCACTGCGCACTGTCAAACGCAGCTGGCCTTATCCTACAATACCATTCGGCTATATCTAGCCGGCATCCAACATTTCTTGACGCTTGGAGACCCCACGAAATCTTCACTGTTCTCATCACACGCTATACGAGCCATCCTAAGGGGCATTCAGAAACAACAACCAGTCATCAGCACCAAGCGCTTACCCATTACGGGGCCTATCTTTAGGGACATGTCAACTATTCTGGCTACTTCGCCATTCGGTCTGCTCCCCAGCACGGTCTTACAAGCAGCCATATATTTAGCTTACTATGGGTTCTTGCGACCTGGCGAATTCACCTCTAACAAACCCACAGACCAAGTACTATGCAGACGGCACTTGCTTCCATACCAAGACCATTTCATCCTGCACCTGGAGGTCTCTAAAACCCAGCAAACGGGCTCAGGAGTGAACATTCACCTCTACAAAACCAACAACAGCTGGTGTCCAGTCGCGGTACTCAACCGACTCCGGTCACTCCTGCCTGAGCAACCAGACACCAGTCCCCTTCTACCATTCCCAGTTAAACCCTTAAGCGCCTCTCAGTTTGTGAAACACATAAGGATACTTCTCCGCAATCTTCACCTTGACCCTAGTCAGTATTCCGGACACTCCTTTCGCATCGGAGCAGCCTCCGCAGCATCCCGCCACGGGGTTCCAGACCACATCATCAAAAGACTAGGCAGATGGAAATCAGCCTGCTTCGCCCGGTATATCCCCAATCCGCAAATAGAGATGGCACAGGCATTCTCCAAATTGGCTCAATAAATAACTGAAAACCAATAAATATTATAACCCTACCTGAATGTTTTTGCCCCCTTATTTTGGCATACCGGCCATTAGACCAAGGCACACTTTCAGGTCCATTTCATATGGTAAGTCCACACTTTTAGGTCTATTTCCAATGGTAAGTCTCATCTTTACTATAAGCGTTATCTATGTCCATATCGGACATAGGGCTCCAACCATAAGTAGGAAGGCCAGTATGGTGGCCTGAATTTATGGGAGGAGCCCGGGGGGTATTTAAGCAGCCCGCTCACCTGTGGTGCTTGTCGGTTTCCTGTGCGCGATACCCACCCTCCCATCCCCATTTCACAACATTTCTCAACTATTCATTTCATTCATTTCTCTTTACAGAAAAATCATTTCTTAAACCAGGGTATGCCCCCTTATTTTGGCATACCGGCCATTAGACCAAGGCACACTTTCAGGTCCATTTCATATGGTAAGTCCACACTTTTAGGTCTATTTCCAATGGTAAGTCTCATCTTTACTATAAGTGTTATCTATGTCCATATCGGACATAGGGCTCCAACCATAAATGTAATATATATATAGATAGCTATACACTTTTTTTGTAATTTGTCCTCGAATGCATGTCATGGTCACCTGTGGTGGGGTCCACTGTTGGTACCTACCCATACTCCTCTCCTGGGTGTCCAGGCGGGCTTGGGTGTTGAGGGGGTCCCCTATTTGGCCCCTCACCATTTTTCAATCCTCCCCTTACATGGAGGTCCCCTTCACGCCCCCTCCCCCGGGTCCTCACTGCGTGTCCCCCGCTTCCCTTGTGCTGATCTGATTGAATAGCTTCCCCATTGTGCCTGTCCTTTCTGCGCTGCTGTTGGCTGTATGAACGCCCAAGGGCAGCACTCTACCTTTGTGCTTGCCCGCCCCTGCCCCCATCATCGCTTTTTACCAACAGCTTTTTATCATTTGTTCTGGCTCGCTGTCACATCCACTTTATGTGGACTGACAGCTCGCCCATTGAACCCTCCGTGCGTAACGTCATGTGACCTGGTTCTCTCCCGCAATGCACTATGGGCATTGTATGCTCTATGTGCATATTGCGGAGCGCATGCACGGGAGCCTCTTTTGTCCGCTCACTGATCGGCTAACACCGATCAGGTGTGGGGGCTTATATAGCCAGCCAGTCCACATATCCATTTGCTGGACTTCAGGGGCGCCTGCACCATTGCTGTATATGACTGTGGTATGTTCAAATGCTCACTCTTTTTGCCATGCTTGTACATTATTTTTTACACCTTGATGCTCATGTGGCCGTACATTCTTTAAAACACAGGCTTTGGACGCTTGCTGCTGACTATTGCGATTCTATCTTCTCTGTGTGCGACTTAAGTATCTTTTTTGGACATAGTGTTGGCGTTTGCTGTTCCTGTCCTATATGCCATCATGGTAAGCTCATATCAGTCAATCTTCATCTCCATCATGTTTAGCAATACAGGCAATCAGCTATTTAAGTTTTGTAATTAGAAATTCCCTTTTCTTCCTCTTCTTACAGTTTATGTACATCTGAATGATCTTCGTTCGAACTGATCAACTACAGTCTATTTTGTAACACACTTGTTTGAGGCGCCCCTGTGTGTTTGTATACTGGTTTTACTATATACTTGTAAGTTTATTGAGGCTATGTTAGCCCTATTTTTCTATTTTGGGACAATGTCTATCCCAAATTTATCCCGTGCCATGACACCTCAAAAATCCTTCATGTATATTTTTCTATCTCTGATTGCTAGGTCTCTGTATGCCCCCTACAGCCATAGACGCGGTGCAGTTTTGGTGGCCCCTTTTGGGGTGTTTTCCCTTGCTCAGCTCCCATTGGGAGTGGCTAGGTATGTATGTGGGTTTCCGGGGCAGATCCCTCATATGGGTGGAGGGGTTATCATGACATGCATTCAATAGCAAATGCTTATTTGATTACTCTATTGTATCTAATTGAAAAATGATCTGTATTGTGATCTCATGCTTTCTATTTGTTCCTTATCTAGAACCTATTTAAGTCTTTGGCACAGGCCTATATTATTACCCTGAGGAAGTCAATGCCTTGGCGAAACATGTAGGAATTGATTACCTGTCACCATCGGTCTATAATCTTTGGGCCTGTACTGTTCTATATAATAAAATAAATTGTTATTTTTAGTATCTATTGCTTATTTTTCTGTTGGCACCGTTATAATCCCCTCCTACCTCTACCTACTATTTTTAGCTATACACTATCTCACAAAAGTGAGTACACCTCTCACATTTTTGTAAATATTTTATTGTATACAGTATTTTCCTGTGACAACACTGAAGAAATTACACTTTGCTATAATGTAAAGTAGTGAGTATACAGCTTGTATAACTGTGTAAATGTGCTGTCCCCTCAAAATAACTCAACACACAGCTATTAATGTTCAAACTGCTGGCAACAAAAATGAGTACACCCCTAAGTGAAAATGTCCAAACTGGGCCCAAAGTGTCAATATTTTGTGTGGCCACCAATATTTTCCAGCACTGCCTTAACCCTCTTGGGCATGGAATTCACCAGAGCTTCACAGGTTGCCACTGGAGTCTCCTTTCACTCCTCTATGACGACATCACAGAGCTGGTGGATGTTAGAGACATTGTGCTCCTCCACCTTCTGTTTGAGGATGCCCCACAGATCCTCAATAGGATTTAGGTCTGGAGACATGCTTGGCCAGTCCATCACGTTTACACTCAGCTTCTTTAGTAAGACAGTGGTCTTCTTGGAGGTGTGTTTGGGGTCAGTATCATGTTGGAATACTGCCCTGCCCAGTCTCCGAAGGAAGGGTATCATGCTTGGCTTCAGTATGTCACAGTACAGGTCGGCCTTCATGATTCCCTCAATGAACTGTAGCTCCCTAGTGCTGGCAGCACTCATGCAGCCCCAGACCATGACACTCCCACCACCATGCTTGACTGTAGGCAAGACACACTTGACACCATCTGAACCAAATAAGTTTATCTTGGTCTCATCAGACCACAGGACATGGTTCCAGTAATCCATGTCCTTAGTCTGCTTGTCTTCAGCAAACTGTTTGCGGGCTTTCTTGTGCATCATCTTTAGAGGAGGCTTCTTTCTGGGACATGACACTGGGGAGGGAAAGTGGCAAATTGGGCCCAATTTGGACATTTTCACTTGGGGGTGTACTCACTTTTGTTGCCAGCGGTTTAGACATTAATGGCTGTGTGTTGAGTTATTTTGAGGGGACAGCAAATTTACACTGTTATACAAGCTGTACACTCACTACTTTACACTGTAGCAAAGTGTCATTTCTTCAGTGTTGTCCCATGAAAAGATATAATAAAATATTTACAAAAATGTGAGGGGTGTACTCACTTTTGTGAGATACAGTGTGTGTATATATATATATATATATATATATATATATATATATATATATATATATATATATATATATAATGTGTGTGTGTATTATATATGATATATATGTATTCTTTAATGCCCTGCAATATTGTAAATGGAACTGTTTTGTGAACAACCAAAATGCTATGAAACTTTGTATTATTGTTTTTAATATATTTGTACAACATAAATACTGTTGATGTAAGTCCCAGGACATTCAATTTTTTGAACAGACTGCTCAAATCCAATGACAAGCTGAAATATGTTTCAGATTGTTTGCCTCAAATGTATGAGTTCGGGCCTATGTCCCTATACAAATAAGGCCCGGTATGCAAGTACCGCTCAGATGTGCGTATAGCCATGTGTACCTAAAGCATATTTCAGGCTGTTGGCAGCAAGCAAACTTTATGCACCACCTGTACTTTATCCCCCCCCCCCCCCCAAAGACAGGAGGGGCGAAAAAGAGAATCTATTTCTCCCCCTCCTGTGTCTGCTACGCCCACACTCGTTTGAACCCCAGCAGCTGGATGATGAAAGTGCCAACTACCAATGCCTGAGCATCCATCCTGAGGTGAGTGAGCTCCCCCTCCATCCCCTGTCTGTGACTGAAGTCTACCCCCTTTCTTTTCTCTCCTGTCTACCAGTGAGTACACTAATGTAAGGGGGCCTCAGATGTAAGGGGTGCTCTGCGGACTCTGATGTAAGTGGGGGCTTTGGTAAGTAGAGACCCCCTTACATTAAAGTTTCCCTTTACACCAGAGTCCGCAGAATTCCCCCATTACATCAGAGCCCCCCTTAAATTTTAAGATTCCCCTTTACATTCCAGAGACCACAGAGCTGCCCCAGATGTAATGGGAGACTCTGTGGATTCAAATGTAAGGGGAAACTCTGCATATTCAGATATGATGGGGGGACTCCTGGATTCAGGTGTAAAGGGGGAACTCTGTGGACTTTGATGTAAGGGGGGACTCTTGCAAATAATTCCATATGATTAGAAATATGATTAGAAATGGTATTTAATCACAAAATACAATATATGTATAGTGCCAGGGCACACCCTAATCGCCTTGTGTGGTGCATATTCCCCCGTTTAGACCACTGATATTTCATCCCCCAAAAAAATGTTATAAAAGAAAATTATTTTTTTTAAATAAAATAAACAAAATTACACTGTCCACTGCCCTACTGACACCATCAGTACATATACACATGCATATGTATTTGAGCTTTGGGGTGCACACCCTAATGCAAGAGGCTGCGCACACCTATGAGTCTATACTACAGAAAAAATTGCCCTGCGCCGCTAAAGTGTTCAGGTGCAGCTTGAAGAAAAGGTGGCAACCCTACCTAAGACGGCAGAAGGGGGTCCACTGCAGAACACGTGAAAGGGTTCTGCTGTGGGACCATAATAAAGGACCCTGCGATGGGAGTAAAAGGCTCTTTCATTAATGGGAAGGCCACTGGGCTCGGAGGGAAGGGGGGACCCGTCATGGTTTCTTGCATTGAAGGTTCTAGCTACGCCTCGTATAGAAGGCAGGCTCTGTGAATTCTGTGACATAGCAGTGCCTACTCACAGGGTATAGTAGATACATATTACAGAATGCAAGCAAATAAATATGTGGGGATCTTCATAAAGTAAGTTTACAAATTTTTAGATCAAGGGTGTCAAAACTTATTAAGGGTCGCATCAGCAGTAGGGTAGCTGTAAAGCTATATAAATAGATCTACTCTTTTTAATATTAAATCATTGTCTCTGCATTTGATTATTACTGGTTTTAGTAATAACTTAAGCCGTAAGCTGTGAAGGGTAGGTGCAGACCAGCATGGAGCTCACTCATACTCCTGCAGCAGATAATGCAAGTCTGAAAAGGGGGGGGGGGTCACACACCGCTGCTATCATCCACAAGAAACGTTACTGGAGACTGCTTAAGCAGAGCATGTTTCTTTCATGGTGTTCTGTTTGCGCGGTCTCCAATAAAGCTTCTTGTGGATGATACCAGCGGTGTGTGAACCTCCTTTTCAACTAACATAGAATTGTAGTATTCTCATATTAATTACAAGCAGATGTCCAGAGCATCCCACCACCCCCTTACACCAGAAGTCAAGAGCCCCCTCACCATCAGAAGTCACCCCCCCCCCCCACACCCTCCTTTACATCACAGTGCACTCCCCTTATCTTGTGCTACTGCCAGGAAGAAGTTGGGGGCTTGGAAGCAGAAAGTGCAGGATCTGGAGGAGGGCCAGAGGAGGGCTGCAGGAGTCTGCTGAATGAGACTAGGGGAGGTGTAGATGAAGGGTGCTGCAGCTTCACAAAGAGTTCTGTCCTCTTCTCTTCTGCCAACTGCTGAGACGATGAGGGCAGAGACAAGCCTCTCCATGGCTGCATGGAGATGCACAGGATCTGTTGGAGGAGTTCTTTCCTCCTTTTTCCTGCCGACTGCCAAGACAATGTGGGGGAGGTGACGAGGGGGGTACCGCAGCTGCAGGAGAGGTGCGAGGGCCACACAAAATGACCGGGAGGGCTGGATTAGGCTTGCGGGTCTTGTGTTTGACACATGTGTTCTAGATTGTTCAGATTAATAGAAGTAAGCTAGAAATAATTGAAATACATTGTATACAAAGAATATGAATATATGATTTAAAATTTTTCTCCACGGATGCTTTTTAACCACTTCAGCTCCAGAAAGTTTTACCCACTTCCTGACCAGGCCATTTTTTGTGATACGACACTGCGTTGCTTTAACTGACAATTGCGCGGTCGTGCGATGATGTAACCAATAAAATTGATGTCCTTTTTTCCCCACAAATAGAGCTTTCTTTTGGTGGTATTTGATCGCCTCTACGCTTTTAATTTTTTGGGCAATAAACAAAAAAAAACAATTTTGAAAAAAAAAACCAAAAAAAAAACAGTATTTTACTTTCTGCTATAATATATATCCAAAAAAAATGTAAAAAAACGAATTTCTTTATCAGTTTAGGCCAATATATATTCTGCTACATATTTTTGGTAAATAAAAAAACAATAAGCGTATATTGATTGGTTTGCACAAAAGTTTTAGCATCTACAAACTACGAGATCGATTTAGGGACTATTTATTTTTTACTGGTTATGGCGGCAATCTGTGATTTTTAGCGGGACTGCGACATTGCGGCGGGCAAATCTGACACTGAGTGACCCTTTTTGGGACCAGTGACACCAATACAGTGATCAGTGCTATAAATATGTGCACGAAATCATGTACAGGTACAGGTGGAGTACAGGTATGTGATTTTAAGCACCCTGCCACAGTAATTGTATCCTGTTGCAACTTTCATTCCTTCTAACACGTTGTTATTAAGTAATACCATTCACGAGTATCTGGAAAATGAAGTTTGCTAACTGCTTCCCACCCGGCCAATGTACATAAACGGCCAGGCAGGAGCTTCACCACTCTGAGTGGACATACTCGTAGGTCCCTCGGAATGGGTGCTCGCGCACTCCGGACTTTGGACACAGCACATCACAGATCAGGACATGGGTGCTGTGATTGGTCCTTGTGATCACGTGATGGCTGTGTCTAATCACAGCCTTAACACCGTGTAAACAGAGATAAGTGTCTCTGTGTGGGCAATCCATGCTGAGCCCAGTGAGAGCTCAGTCCAGGGGGGATGCTGCAGCCTCTGTGATAGCTCTCTGTGTAACTGATGATCACACAGACTGCAGCCATCCCCACACAGTATGTGACTGACCTAGCCGGGACAGAGGCTTTTGGAGGGGACTGAATGCTAGCCTCTTGCCGACCGATTATGGGCCCTGGCATTTGGGGGAACGGTGCTCTTTGTAAGCTGTATCTCTGGGGACCTTGTATTTGCCATATTACAAATAGTGACTGATTCATACAGTTGGGATACATACCGTGAGGAGATGCTGATGTCAATTCCAGCCACCTTGCTACCTGTCTCTGTCTGTGGCAAGCAGCGGGATGCTTCCTGCAGTCTGGGACATCCAACCTTCCACCTGGATCCGAGGTTCGGATAGCAGAAGAGGAGAGGAGAGGTACAGATACCAGAAGTGGAATTCAGAAGGAGGTTGCGAGAGATGCAGATACAGCACAGAGGACCAGTATCAGAGCAGGTCCTGCTGGAATGGTTTGTTTCTATCTGCTGTGAACTCTGGAAGGAAGCGCTAGCCCGTGAGCAGCGGCACCAGGGAAAAGTTCTCCTCTCCATCCAGGAAAGGTACTGGTCGCAGTATGGATTGCGGGTGCTGCTTTTGGGAGAAAAAACGCACAAGGAGCAGACAGCTGAATTAAGCAGGCTGGTCTGGGCAGAGATGCGGCTGGATGAGAGCTACAGAGCCCGCCGGTGGCATGTATCCCAAGCATACCCTTGGATAGCGGATGACAGCCCAACGGAAGGCTTTGGCTATGGCGGCCTGGGACTATTGTATGTGAAGCTGACAGGGGACTCTAACTTTGGGAGTGATTTGGAGTGGCGGTTGGACGAAATCATGGATTACAGAGCAGGGCTACTGAACGTCTCGGAAGTGCACTGGGCACTGGAAGATATAGAGTTTCTGGCCAATCAGGAATGGGAGCTGGAGATCGCCTACAGACGGCTGCTAGACTCTGCTCAGCGCCAGGGCTGGGCTCCCTTTGCCTGGGACTATCAGGAAATACCAGTTGACAACTCTGAAATCCTGGCTGAAGAGTCAGCAATGTGGCAGAGTAACAGTGTGCTTTGCAAAGCTGCCCCCACAGCTAGGGAGGCGGAGGTCTTATGGAGGATGCAGCAAGTGCTGACTGACCTTGATGATCCTGTTTCTACATGGGATGATCTTGGATGGAGGAATGTGCCTTTAACAGCAGCATGCCAAAGAATCGGCAGTGGAAAATCTGGAGATTGCCATTCCCAAAGCTGAAGTGCTGACAACAGGGCAGAGCTCTGCTAACCTCTGCCCAGCACTGATATCATCTTCTGAGTTCCATGGACAGGAGATGGTGAACCTCTATCCCCAGACACCAGTTGCAGAGACAGGGGATTTGATAGACTTTTCTGCTGAGGAAGAACAATCTGGTGAGCCCCCAGCAGAAGAGCTGGTATTGGGGACAAACTTCACTGTACTCTGCCCAGCACCAACAGCAGTATCTGTGGAGTTACAGGGAACTTCCCCAGCTGAAGCACTGGTCACCAGACAGAGGGTCCAAGACCTCTGCCCCACACCTGTGGCAGTTTCGGAGGCTCGGGGTGAGAAAGTGGCAGTCACTTCCCAGCAGCAGATGCAGGGTGAGAAGGGAGGGGAGGTGTTCTTCATCTCTCCCCAACAGTTGGCCAGGGTGGAGGAAGCGGTCTTTCCTCCCCAGCAAAGATTTGTGCCCCTGTGAGAAAATACCTGTGAAAGGGAGTTCCAACAGCAGACGGTGCCCCAGAATGATGACACCAACCCAGCTGAAGTGCTGGCAAATGGACAGCGGGTCCTAGACCTCTGCCCCACACCTGCGGCAGTTCTGGAGGCCCATTGTGAGAAAGTGGCGATCACTCCTGAGCAGCAGATCAGGACCCAAGGACAGAATGCAATCAGCACCTCACAACTGCAGCTTGATCTGGTGTCGGTGGATGGGCCTGCTGTCTCCACTAGCATAAACCCAACAGAAGCGATGGCAACCAGGCAGAGTGCTACCAAACTCTGCCCAGCACCGGCAACAACTACAGAGTTCCAGGGAGCCGGGGCAGTCGGCCTCCATCCCCAACAGTTAGCCGGAGCAGATGGTGTGGGGTTTCCAGCAGAAGGGCTAGCAACAGGGCAGAGTGCTGCTGGCCTCTGCCTTCAACTAACAGAGGACAGATTTCCTGTAAAGGTGGATGGGGCTTCAGTCCCCACCTGTATACCCCAGGGATGCTGAGCAGTCGGCCCAGATCCCCAACAGCATGACGGCGTGAGCCCAGTCCCCCTGTCTTCTCTCCAGCGGCAGAAAGGACTCCAGGGAGAAGGGCCAGTCCAGGCCTCTCCCCAGCGGTGGATATGTTCTCTGAGAGAGGCAGAGGTTGGCTGGGTGAGTAATACTCTGGAAAAATTTGTTTGGGGTACTGTGTGGATACCAGCATTAGAGGACTGGAACCACTGACTAACTTCGGAGTCAACCCGTCTGGGGTCTCCTCCTGTGTTAGTATGCTGCTGAAAGTGAAATGTGACAGACCTAGCCGGGACAGAGGCTTTTGGAGGGGACTGAATGCTAGCCTCTTGCCGACCGATTGTGGACCCTGGCATTTGGGGGAATGGTGCTCTTTGTGAGCTGTATCTCTGGGGACCCTGTATTTGCCATATTACAAATAGTGACTGATTCATACTGTTGGGACACGTACTGTGAGGAGATGCTGATGTCAATTCCAGCCACCTGTCTCTGTCTGTGTCTGCTATAATGTAAATTAGTCTAGTATGACTTGTCACAGCTTTTAAAGCATCTTTTCATCCAGTGTGCTAATTAACTCTACAATTGTAAGATGTATGATATGTGTATTGTATAGTTGGTGAGCTAGGAGACATGAAGTCTGCCCTAGAGGTCATGTCTCTGAGTCATCTAGTCTGGGTAAATGATTTAGTAAACTAGCTCATGTTAATTAGGTTACAGTTGTATTGTTATGCCCTGTAAACACGGTCGGACATGGATTGGACATTCCAACAGCAAAATCCATGGATTTTTTCCGACGGATGTTGGCTCAAATTTGTCTTGCATACACACGGTCGCACAAAGTTGTCAGAAAATCCGATCGTTCCGAATGTGGTGACGTAAAACACGTACGTTGGGACTATAAGCAGGGCAGTAGCCAATAGCTTTCGTCTCTTAATTTATTCTGAGCATGCATGGCACTTTGTGCGTCGGATTTGTGTACACACGATCGGAATTTACGACAACGGATTTTGTTGTCAGAAAATTTTATAGCAAGCTCTCAAACTTCGTGTGTCGGAAGATCCGATAAAATGTCCGTTGGAGTCCACACACGGTCGGAATTTCCGACAACACACTCCGATCGCACATTTTCCGTCGGAAAATCTGACCGTGTGTACAAGGAACCTCCTCTTTAACTGTATATAAAGACTTGTCATTTTGGTTCTAATAAATGAGTCCATGTTAGCAGCTAAGCAAGTCTCGTCTTGTTTTGTGCTTGGGAGCGGTTGGAATATCTGATATCTATATTCAGACTGGGAGGAAGTGGTATACTGATGGAAGCACTCAGCGGAGTGTGAGACATTTCGTTACACAGTACACCAAGCACCACTGTCCCTGTCACATGAACATCTGTCCAAGTGTCCCGTGAACATCTGTACCAGTGTAACAGTACACAAAACATCTGTCACAGTGTACCAGTGTCCCATGAAAATCTGTACCACTGTACCAGTACATAAAAACATCTGCAATAGTGTTCCATTGCAACATCAACATTTGCCAGTGTTTGCCGGTGGACGATTAACATCTGTCACAGTGCACAAAAACATCTGTCAGTGTACCAGTGTCCCACTAATAAATAAATTAAAAATGTAAAGCGCCCCGGTTCCCCCGTGCTCACGTGCAAAGGTGAACACACATGTTGGTCCCATACACATACGTAAACAGCGATCGCATCACACATGTGAGGTATCTCTATGAAAGGTTAGAGGAAGAACAATAATTCTTGCACCAGACCTCCTGTGTAACTCTAAACTGGTAACCCATAAAGGCTTTTAAAGCATCATCTATGGAGATTTTTAATACCGAAGTTTGGCTCCATTTCATAAGCGTGCGCAATTTTAAAACGTCACATGTTTGGTATCTATTTACCCAGCACAACACCACATTTAATATTTTACCAAAAATTTGGGTATTATATTGTATTTGTGTGCATTGAAATTCGTTAAAGTGTATTCATGTGTTAGTATATAAAATTGCTTTCAAAAAACGGCTGAGCAAATACCGTGTGACATAAAAATTTGCAAAACTCACCATTTTATTCCCTAGGGCCTCTGCTACAAAAATGTATGATGTTTGGGGGGTTTCTAAGTAATTTTCTAGCAAAAATACAGATTTTTACTTGTAAACAAAAAGTGTCAGGCCTGGTCTTAAAGTGGATAATGCCCGAAGGTGCTCCTTGGCTGTTGGGCCTCTCTATGTGGCTAGGCTTTGAAAAAGTGCCCAGTATTGAGATGGTTAAAGAGTATTGAAAAGCAATACTTTTCTGAATTTATAAAGAGAAGGATAGAACTCCCCTTTCCTTTCCTTCACTGTCACCGAGACTGATAATAAGGGGAAAAACAAACTCTCAGAGCCCATTCTCACTCCCTCATGCTAAATGCTCAATCTCAACATGGGACAGCTGCCAGTTTCCTTTTTTAAATTTTTTGAAGTACACAAAGTGACACTTCATTCACGTCTCCACTGCATCGCAGTGTGAACTGGGCATATGGAAAGCAGTTGTTTTCTATGTGCCCTAACAGTGAGTGGCAGTACAACAAAATGCCAGTCACTGCACATGTGTGAATGAGCAGTTTTATAGTTCATAAGAGAAAGTGAATTGGCTCTAAAGCCAAACTGTTTTTTACCGTAATACATTCCGTTTAAGAAAAAAAAACATTTTACAGTTTGCTGTTTTCCCCCTTCTCCCTAAATACTTACTCAAGCCCTCAATCGATCTAGCGCTGTGCATGGCTGCAGTCTTCTCTCCCCTCTCTTCCTCTTGACACAGGGACTCGGGCTGCAGCATTGGCTCCTGCTACTGTCCATTAATTGCTGTGAGGAGGAAGTGGGGGCAGAGCCAAGAGTGGCTCAAAAGACACACACAGCTCGGGAGCGAGCATGCACTGTGTACCCTCATAGAATGTCGCTTGCTATAGAGGCACACAGAGAAGAGGAGGAGCCTAGATCGCAGGTGGAGGACCCCAGAAAAAGAGGATCAGGGGGTTCCCTGTGCAATACCATTTCATAGAGCAGGTAAGTATAACATGTTTGTTATTTTTGTTTGTTATTATTGGCTTTAGTATTACTTGAAGTAAAGGGAAATATTTCAGTGTGTACAAATGCTGACAAGTGGATAAAATGTGACGTTACCTCAGGAGATTTTCTCTTGCACATCCAAGACAGAAAGTGGAGGAAAATCACCTATGCAGGAAATAGAACTTTAAAAATTATCCTGATAGTTTAAAGTGAAACTTTCATCAGAACATTAAGTCCTGCTAGATCATTTCAGCCTGACCCCCTTTTGCAGGTATAGTTACAGTATCTCACAAAAGTGCGTACACCCCTCACATTTTTGTAAATATTTTATTATATCTTTTGACAACATAGAAGAAATGACACTTTGCTACAATGTAAAGTAGTGAGTGTACAGCTTGTATAACAGTGTAAATTTGCTTTAAGAAAATAAACAAAACAGATCTAAAAAATAGTCCTTCCAGCTTAAGCAGCGCTAAAACAATAAAAACAGCTGAGTAGACGTTCGACCATCACCACACCATGTGATTCTGCTCCCTTTAGGAGTTGCACTCACCGAAATCCCAAAACATAATTGCCTTTTGTATAATATGTTCAGCCTTTGTAATCAATGCCCAAAGGAATTCAGCATAGAAATCCAATGTCGATCAACCAGAAAAATATCGAACATTCTGATCCTGTGGATCGCCCAGACAAAGCAAGCCACAATCCTTTCATACAGCTCGGGCATAAGGAAGGAAAGGAATCCTCATAGTGTAAAACTGTATTCAACAGACAAACTCATCCCTTATGCTAATGCACTTACAAACATGTTATCAAAAAAAGTGTTCAGTAGATATTGCACTGAGTACATTCAGTTCCGATATTATCATTTCTTGTGGAGAACTAATCGTCTGTGGTGGTTCCCAGGAAGAACTCGGAGCCAATGACAAATGCAACAAGCCGTGTGGTCATGTCATTCCGTCTTTGTCAATAGGGGTGTCAGTGCAATATCTACTGAACGCTTTTTTGATAACATGTTTGTGTTTTGGGATTTCGGTGAGTACAACTCCTAAAGGGAGCAGAATCACATGGTGTGGTGATGGTCGAACGTCTATTCAGCTGATGTTTTTGATATGAACTATCACACTGATATGATGAATTTCTCAGCACCTGGATTCACATAATATTTTTAGACATAAGCCTCGTACACATGATTGGATTTTACGCAGACAAAATCTTGGACTTTTGTCCGAAGGCATGTGCCTGGATTTTGTCTTGCATACAAACGGTACACAATTGTCGACCAACAAACTCGAACGTAGTGACGTACTACGAGCTGAAAAATAGAAGTTCAATTGTCAGGTGCCACCCTTGGGCTCCTTCTGCTAATTTTGTGTTAGTAGAAGTTTGGTGAGTGTTGATTCACGCTTTTTATTTCGCACTTTTCAGTTCGTTTCTGAACGGACGTTCGTCAACCAGCCATGTTGCAGAATCCGAGGAGATAACGTGTTATTTATTATTGGCCTTGGAGTTATTGCTTTTACCCAAGTTCAGTCCAGGAACAGGAGGAGGAGGATTTCTTGGACCAAAAATCAGTTGCTTTATTAATCATTACCAATTTTGTCATATGCCTTTGATGCTGGAGCTTCAGGAGAATAATCCGGATGATTTTCGGAATTATCTCCGGACCCCTGCTTTCACCAACTCTTGCCATTGTTGACCCCCTATATTAAGAAGCAGGACACATGCATGATACTTTTATTTTATTTTTTGGTTGAATGATGATTTGATTTGGTATATTTTCTATATTTTTGGATGCATAGAATGCACTTTTTGGTTAAGTTCTATTGGCAGATAGCATGTCTAATTTTATTTGTTTTCTTTTTTTAATGCACAATAAAAAAATTTTGGAGAATAATACTTGGCTATGCGTTTTACTTCAAATGACAGTTTGGGAGTAGGCAGTTACATTTTAAAAAATACAATGTAAAATTAACAAGGGACACCAACATAAATGTATCTTTGATCTTAAATTGGAGTTCCACCCACTTTTACAACATACAACATTTTACAGCATCCCTCACTAAACTGTGCACTGTAAACGAATTGGATATTTTTTTAATTATTTTTCTCAGCACCTACTGTATATCTGCTGTATTCATTTTTCACTTCCTCCTCCCTGGCTGCGGCCCATCGCATCATTTCCTGTTTGCAATGCCTTCTGGGAAAGGGTGGCAACTTCCTCTGACACTTCTGTTGCTATGGAAACCTGACCTGAAGCCTATTACACTGCTTGTGCTGCACTGAGCATGTGCGAGATCTGCAAGGATGAGATGCAGGAAGAAATACAGTCTGGCTTCAGATGCCCACACTTAAGATGGCCACGGCCTGCTGTAAGTTTATAAAGTAACAAACTACTGCTATAAACTAACAAAACAGACCTTAGTTTACAGACTGACTTTACTAGAATACATTAAGCTTGTGTATTATAGGGGTATTTTTATTTAAAAAGTATAATAAAAGTATAATTTCTTGATATCAGTAGAAAAAAAAGCCTTTGAAAATTCGCTTGCAATAACTTCATCAGTATCACCAGCAAAGCAGCTTCATTATTATCACATTAAAGAAGAAGAGAATTGTGCACTGCATTTCGAGATTTCATAATTTGCCACGTCACGAATGTTAATTCTGCACTACGAGCGCTAGTTTACAAGACAGACCGCTTCTGGCTTGTCCTTGCTTCCGAGAATGCGTGTTTGTACTTTGGATTTTTGTCCAACGGACTTGTGTACACGCGCTCGGAAAATCCGACAACAGACATTTGTCCGCGGAAAATTTTAAAGCCTACCATCCAACATTTGTCCGTGGAAAATCCGTCAACAATTGTCTAATGGAGCGTACAAATGGTTGGATTTTCCGCCAACAGCCTGTCATCACACATTTCCCGTCGAAAAATCCGATCGTGTGTACAAGGCTTTAAGGTGTTTTTATTATTTTAGCGCTGCTTAAACTGGAAGGACTATTTTTTAGATCTTTTTTGTTTATTTTCTTAATGTTTTGTATCAATATAGCAGCTGCTTAGTTTTATCAAGTTTATTTTCATATTTAAGTGCTGGATAAGTGACCTTGTTACTTCCCTTTGATTTTTAATGTAAATTTGCTGTCCCCTCAAAATAACTCAACACACAGCCATTAACGTCTAAACCGCTGGCAACAAAAGTGAGTACACCCCTAAGAGAAAATGTCCAAATTGGTCCCAAAGTGTCAATATTTTGTGTGGCCACCATTATTTTCCAACACTGCCTTTACTCTCTTGGGCATAGAGTTCACCAGAGCTTCACAGGTTGCCACTGGAGTCCTCTTCCACTACTCCATGATGACATCAAGGAGCTGGTGGATGTTAGAGACCTTGCACTCCTCCACCTTCCATTTGAGGATGCCCCACAGATGCTCAATAGGGTTTAGGTGTGGAGACATGCTTGGCCAGTCCATCACCTTTTCCCTCAGCTTCTTTAGCAAGGCAGTGGTCGTCTTGGAAGTGTTTTTGGGGTCGCTATCATGTTGCAATACTGCCCTGCGGCCCAGTCTCTGAAGGGAGGGGATCATGCTCTGCTTCAATATGTCACAGTACATGTTGGCATTCATGGTTCCCTCAATGAACTGTAGCTCCCTAGTGCCTGCAGCACTCATGCAACCCCAGACCATGACACTCCCACCACAATGCTTGACTGTAGGCAAGACACACTTGTCTTTGTACTCCTCACCTGGTTGCTGCCACAAACGCTTGACACTATCTGAACCAAATAAGTTTATCTTGGTCTCATCAGGCCACAGGACATGGTTCCAGTAATCCATGTCCTTAGTCTGCTTGTCTTCAGAAAACAGTTTCCGGGCCCACTTGCGCATCATCTTTAGAAGAGGCTTCCTTCTGGAACGACAGCCATGCAGACCAATTTAATGCAGTGTGCAGCTTATGGTCTGAGCATTGACAGGCTTACCCCCCACCCCTTTAACCTCTGCAGCAATGCAGGCAGCACTCATACGTCTATTTCCCAAAGACAACCTCTGGATATGATACTGAGCACGTGCACTCAACTTCTTTGGTCGACCATGGCGAGGCCTGTTCTGAGTGGAACCTGTTCTGTTAAACCGCTGTATGGTCTTAGCCACCATTCTGCAGCTCAGTTTCAGGGTCTGGCAATCTTCTTATAGCCTAGGCCATCTTTATGTAGAGTAACAATTCTTTTTTTCAGATCCTCAGAGTTCTTTGCCATGAGGTGCCATGTTGAACTTCCAGTGACCAGTATGAGAGAGTGAGAGCGATAACACCAAATTTAACACACCTGCTCCCCATTCACACCTGAGACTTTGTAACACTAACGAGTCACATGATACCGGGGAGGGATAATGGCTAATTGGGCCCAATTTGGACATTTTCAGGTAGGGATGTACTATTTTTTGTTGCCACCGGTTTAGACATTAATGGCTGTGTGTTGAGTTATTTTGAGGTGACAACAAATTTACACTGTTATACAAGCTGTACACTCACTACTTTACATTGTAGCAAAGTGTAATTTCTTCAGTGTTGTCACATGAAAAGATGTACTAAAATATGTACAAAAATGTGATGGGTGTACTCACTTTTGTGAGATACTGTATGTAAAACATTAAAAATAAGTGCCTTTATTTAAAACCCAATAATACATTGTCGCACCCTGCCCTGCACATGCTCTCTATTTTTCAGCACTGTGCCGAAAATGTAGAGGCCAATCTGCTAACAACCTAAAAATGTACTGCCCAGATAGCAAGCAATTGTGCTGCAAGGCTTTACAAGTTTATTGTACAATTGCAGCAAATCTGCACTGCATCAATCCAGATCAACTTTTTTGCAAACATTCTGTTAGTTTGCTGCAAGTTCTACAGTTATGTTGTGCAATAGTCATCCCACTACAGGGGTCACTGTGGCTGAATTTTCATGCTGTAGACTTGCAGAACTCTTGCTGTAGACTCACCGCTGCAACTTTGCTCTTGCTAGAGACTTGCCACGCAAATTTGCTACAAATTTGAAAAGTGTCAACTAGAACTTGTGCTTCAAGTGCTCTGCAAGTGTACAACTTGCAAGTGAAAATAGGCAGCAAGTTAACAGACTTACAATTAAACGCTAACACAAACTTGTGGCAAGTTATCCTTGCTATCTGGGTGCTGCTCAGGGCCTCAGGGCTTCAGCAAAACGGCAACCTCTGCAAAGAAACAGGAACAATGCTGGATGCACACACTAATTTTGGTAGCTCAGTTATTATTGTGGAATGTATGTTCCTAAAGGACATAATTTTTTCATCAAGTTGTTATGGGTACAGTTCAGCTTTAACCCTTCCTTACCCTAAAAAACAAGTTTAAGTTATATATAGGGAAGGGCCGAACACCCCCTTGTTCGGTTCGCACCAGAACATCTCGAACAGGGAAAAAGTTCTAGCGAACTTGCGAATGCTATTAAAGTCTATGGGACACGAACATGAAAAATCAAAAGTTCTAATTTTAAAGGCTTATATGCAAGTTATCGCCATAAAAAGTGTATGTGGACCTGGGTACTGCCCTGGGAGACATGTATCAATGTAAAACATTTTTTTTTAAGCGCTTGTTTTTAAAGAAGCAGTGATTTTAATGATGTTTAAAGTGAAACAATAAAAATGAAAAATTCCTTTAAACATAGTGCCTGGGGGTCCCCTTCTGCCTGTAAAGTGGTGCATCTATACGATGTATAAAGCCTGCTGCAGCAATACTGACATTTCTAAAGGAAAAAATGTAATTTAAACTTGCTCGCGGCTGTAAAAAAAATGGGAAAAAAATGGAAAAAAATAGCATAGGATTTTAAGGGGAACCCCACGCCAAAATGTAAAAAAAAAAAATTGGCGTAGGGTCCTCCCCAAAATTCATACCAGACCCTTATCCGAGAATGCAGCCTGGTAGGTCAGGAAAGGGGTGGGGGACGAGTGCGCGCCTCTCCTGAACCAAACCAGGCCACATGCCCTCAACATGGCACCCCCCCACCCTGAAGCACCTTGTCCCCATGTTGATGGGGACATAGGCCTCTTCCCGACAACCCTGGCCTGTGGTTGTCAGGGTCTCAGGTTTGGGGGCTTATCAGAATCTGGGGCCCCCAGATCCCCCCCATATGTGAATGATTTGCAGGTACATCGTACCCCTATCCATTTGCCAAAAACATTTCAAAAAGTAAGAAAAACAGGAAAAAGTCCTTTATTAAAAAAAAGAAATAAAAATAGTGTCCCTCAATGTAAATGCATCGTCAATCACGATGCCCACTGACACAAAAAATAGAAAAATCAAAACACTTTCACCTCTTGGGAGACCACCGGCCATCTGCCTTCTCTTTGTTTTGACAGTTCTTATATAGGCAAGGGGCGGGACCATCCCCTTCTGACGATGGATGTAAATCGAGGGACACTATTTTATTTTTATTTTTTAACCACTTCAGCCCAGAAGGATTTACCCCCTTAATGACCAGGCCATTTGTTACACTGCGTCGCTTTAACTGACAATTGCGTGGTCGTGTGACGTTGTACCTAAACAAAATTGATGTCCTTTTCTTACCACAAATAGAGCTTTCTTTTGGTGGTATTTGATCACCTCTTTGGTTTTTATTTTTGCACTACAAACAAAAAAAGAGCGACAATATTGAAAAAAAACAAAAAAAACAATTGTTTTTACTTTCTGCTATAATGCCTATCCAAAAAAAAAAATTAAAAACAAATTTATTCATCAATTTAGGAAAATATGTGTTCTACATATTTTTGGTAAAAAAAAAAAAATCCCAATAAGCGTATATATATATACACACACACACACACACACACACACACAGTATATCTTTTCATGTGACAACACTGAAGAAATTACACTTTGCTACAATGTAAAGTAGTGAGTGTACGGCTTGTATAACAGTGTAAATTTGCTGTCCCCTCAAAATAACACAACACATAGCCATTAATGTCTAAACCGCTGGCAACAAAAGTGAGTACACCCTTAAGTGAAAATGTGCACATTGGGCCCAATTAACCATTTTAGCTCCTCGGTGTCATGTGACTCGTTAGTGTTACAAGGTCTCAGGTGTGAATGGGGAGCAGGTGTGTTAAATTTGGTGTTATCACTCTCAGGCTCTGTTTCCACTAGTGCGACTTTTCATGCGACTTGGGACTGAAAAGTCGCATGACAAATTGTTTCCCATGATTTCCAATGAGTACCGTTCATATCTGTGCGACTTCAAGTCGCAGCGACTTCAAAGTAGTCCCTGCACTACTTTGGTCCCACTTTGATGCGACTTGAGGTCCATAGATACAGGCATTGCTTCAAATCGCGGTAAAAAGTCGCGGTAAAATCGCGGTAAAAAATCGCGGCAAAATCGCGCGACTTTGGGGACGCACTAGTGGAAACATAGCCTCACTCTCTCATACTGGTCATTGGAAGTTCAACATAGCACCTCATGGCAAAGAACTCTCTGAGGATCTGAAAAAAAGAATTTTTGCTCTACATAAAGATGGCCTAGGCTATAAGAAGATTGCCAAGATCCTGAAACTGAGCTGCAGCATGGTGGGCAAGACCATACAGTGGTTTAACAGGACAGGTTCCACTCAGAACAGGCCTCGCCATGGTCAACCAGTGAAGTTGAGTGCACATGCTCAGCATCATATCCAGAGGTTGTCTTTGGGAAATAGACATATGAGTGCTGCCTGCATTGCTGCAAAGGTTTAAGGGGTGGGGGGTCAGCCTGTCAGTGTTCAGACCATACGCCGCAAACTGCATCAAATTGGTCTGCCTGGCTGTCGTTCCAGAAGGAAGCCTCTTCTAAAGATTATGCACAAGAAAGCCCGAAAACAGTTTGCTGAAGACAAACAGATTAAGGACATGGATTACTGGAACCATGTCCTGTGGTCTGATGAGACCAAGATAAACTTATTTGGTTCAGATGGTGTCAAGCAGGTGAGGAGTACAAAGACAAGTGTGTCCTGCCTACAGTCAAACATGGTGGTGGGAGTGTCATGGTCTGGGGCTGCATGAGTGCTGTCGGCACTTCATTGAGGGAACCATGAATGCCAACATGTACTGTGACATACTGAAGCAGAGCATGATCCCCTCCCTTTCGGAAACTGTGCCACAGGGCAGTATTCCAACATGATAACCCCAAACACACCTCCAAGACGACCACTGCCTTGCTAAAGAAGTTGGGGGTAAAGGTGATGGACTGACCTAGCATCTCTCCAGACCTAAACCTTATTGAGCAACTGTGGGGCATCCTCAAATGGAAGGTGGAGGAGTGCAAGGTCTCTAACATCTACCAGCTCCGTGATGTCGTCATGGAGGAGTGGAAGAGGACTCCAATGGCAACCTGTGAAGCTCCAGTGAACTTCATGCCAAAGAGGGTTAAGGTAGTGCTGGAAAATAATGGTGGCCACACAAAATATTGACACTTTGGGCCCAATTTGGAATTTTCACTTAGGGGTGTACTGATTTTTGTTGCCAGTGATTTATACAATAATGGCTGTGAGTTGAGTTATTTTGAGGGGACAGTAAATTTACACTGTTATACAAGCTGTACACTCACTACTTTACATTGTAGCAAAGTGTCATTTCTTCAGTGTTGTCACATGAAAAGATATAATAAAATATTTACAAAAATGTGAGGGGTGTACTCACTTTTGTGAGATACTGTATATATGGTTGGTTAAAAAGTTATAGCGTCTACAAAATAGGGGATAGATTTAGGGACTTTTCTTTTTTTTATTGTTTTTATTGGTGGCGATCTGAGACTTTTAGCGGGACTGTGACATTGCGGCGGACAAATCTGACCCTAAGTGACACTTTTTGGGGACTAGTGAAACCAATACAGTGATCAGTACTAAAAAAATGCACTGATCAATTTACAAATGACACCGGCAGTGAAGGCGTTAACACTAGGGGGTGATCAAAGGGTTAACTGTGCTCCCTGGGTGTGTTATAACTGTGTGGGGGATGGGCTCACTGGGACAACACAGAGATCGCTGTTCCTGATTACTTTGAACAGCAGATATCCATGTTGTCCCCTGTCAGAATGTTTACACAGGCAGATCCCCATTCTGCCTCTCTGTGGAGCGATCAAGGGTTGCCGGCATGCGCCCCCACGGCGTGCAGCGGGCGCACGCCCACAGTATCTCATGCACGAAACGATGTGCAGGTACGTGGTTTCGCGCAGCTGGGCCGCCCTGCCACAGTATATGTGCAGTGGGTGGTCCAGAAGTGGTTGATAAAGGATTTGTCAAAAACTGTTTCTGTGTTTATTACTTTTTGACACTTTTTTGGTAAATGGGTGCGATGTACCTGATACCCTTCACATTGGGGGTGCGGGATCTGGGTTTCTGATAAGCCCCCCCCACCCACAAACCCCGACAACCACAGCCCAGGGTTGTCGGGAAGAGGCCCTTGTCTCCATCAACATGGGGACAAGGTGCTTTGGGGGGTACCCCAAAGCACCCTCCCCATGTTGAGGGCTTGGTATGGTTCAGGAGGGGTGGCGCTCGCTCGTCTCCCCTTTCCTAGCCTGCCAGGCTGCATGTTCAGATAAGGGTCTGGTATGGATTTTGGTGGGGACCCTACGTCATTTGTTTTTAAATTTTGCCGTGGACTTCCCCTCAAAATTTATACCAGACCCAAAGAGCTTGGTATGGATTTTCGGGGGACCGACGTCGTTTTTTTTTTCTTAATTCTGTCATAGGGTTCTCCTTAACCACTTTAATACAGGACACTTTCACCCCCTTCCTGCCCAGACTAATTTTCAGCTTTCAGTGCTCATTTGCATCTATGGGAAATCTTGGTCAGCTTGATATGACTTGCTCCCGGTCTTTAACATTGGCGTATATGGGAAATCTTGTCAGCTTGACATGGCACTGCTTTCCTGAACCATAAGTGACCATTGTGCCTCTGTAACCAAGGATAACCAATAACCAGCGGAAACTTAGGTAAGGAAATAACTTGGAATTGGATTATTTCATAGTGAAGAGCCCCTACGTCCATGGACAATGGAACCGTCTCATGAGTCACATGGGCAGGCTGTAGAGGTCTCTCATCAAGAGCCTCATTGGCAAGAGGAGTGTCAGGCAGCTGCAGCGGAATCGAGTGCTTCAATACAAAGGCAGCATCAATGAACAGGCCTGCAGCCCCAGAGTCGATTAGAGCCTGTATCTCGACGGACGACTCAGCCCAAGAAAGGGTGACCGTAACCAGGGGCTGGAGACGAAACAACGCCAACTAAGGTCTGTCCATGACAGGACCTCAAGGTTCGGGTGTTCTCTGGACGGGTAGGACAAGACTTCAAAAAGTGACCTGCCTGGCCACAATAAAAGCATAGTCTTTCCCTCCTCCTCCTCCCAAGTGCATGGGTTCATCTGCACTGACCGACTCGGTACCAGGAGGTATGCGAGGTGAGGGAGGAACGGGTGGGACTGCAAAGCTCGGAGGAAAACGTTCATGAGGCTTCCCCAAGTGCTCCTTAAAAGAGAGTCTTTCTCTGGAGTCAATGAGGATGGCAAACGTGATCAACTTCTCCAGCTCAGTGGGTATATCTCGGGCTGCTGTCTCATCCTTGATGAGACCATGAGAAAGACCATGAGAAAAAGCAGCCACGGGGGCCTCACTGTTCCAAGCAACCTCTGCTGTCAGAGTACGGAATTCAATGGCATAGTTGGCAACAGTTCTCGTACTCTGTTTGATGGACATGAGGCACTTGGCAGCAGAAGCGGAGCGTGCGGGAACGTCAAATACCCTTTTAAATGAAGCCACAAACTCAAGGTAACTCAAGACAACAGGTTTTTGCGTCTCCCATAGAAGGTTTGCCCAGGCCAAGGTTCTCTCAGAAAGCAAAGATATCACGAAACCTACTTTGCTTCTGTCCGTGGGAAACGCCTGGAGCAGCATCTCAAAGTATATCTCAACCTGGTTGAGAAACCCTCTGCATTGAACTGGATCGCCCCCAAATCGCTGGGGAAGCAGAGCAGAATCAGACATACCTCTTATAGAGGTAATACTCGAGGCGAGTGCCTGCACAGAGACTTGCGCAGCAGCAGGGACGGCCTGCAACTCAAGTTGTACCGGAGCAGCCATAGTGGGAGATTCCAGGTGAGCGACTCAGGAGCATTTGTAACGCCATGGCAAACTGATCCATGAGTTGATCTTGCTCATCTAATCTGGAAAAAATATTACCAACAAGTGGATTGAGTGTATCTTCTGAATTCATGGCCTTCGCCTACTGTCAGAAACCATGAAATCAGATCGAGACAGAAGTACAGTTAAATCACACTTGTTTAATAATAAAAGTAAATAGAACAAATGTAGTCAAAACATAGCCAGAGTTCAGGAACTGGAACGGATAGTCAGACAAGCCAAACGTCAGGGAGCCGAAGATGAGCGTAGTAAAACAGCAAGCAGGATCTGGAGCCAGAAGGGATGTCAGCCAAGCGAGTCATTTAACAGGAATGCAGGAAAGTATCTCTGTGATGTTGAATAAGGCGAAGGCAGAGCTCTGTGTTGCGTTTGTTACAATATGATTTTTTTTTTATTAATCAGACTTGATACATGGGACATAACATTACACAATAGTGGTTGGTCATAGAGATATTGTCAGTTTTTGGCTTGAGTAGATTTCTCAAACAAATGCTGTTTTATACAATGGGGGTAGATATCATTGTTGTATTCAATTGAGTGTTCAATTAACTGGCTATTGACCCTATAGCTACAGTAAACAAGTAAGACATTACTTGTTTGGTATTCTTTCAGCTTTCAAACTGAAAGAATGACTGTTAAATTACTGTCTTGGTTTGAGTAGACAATGGTACGTAGATACCATTTTTATACGTAGATACGGTTTTCAACAGTCCATTGTTTCTACAGCTACAGTAAACAGGCATGTTTTCTGTTGTTTGATAACTATGGCAAACAGCCTGACACATAAAAGGGGTGAGTAGGGAGACACAGACACACACACACACACACCATCATGCTTTGAAGATCAGAAGCTGCCACTCATGATACAAGAACACTGCCTGGTGTCCAAGAAGCATCGTTGCCAATGGAGATCATGAACATACAGTAACAGAAGATAAGTAACTTTTAAGTGTATTTGTATTGATATAGACTATAGTCTGTTCATTTGATAGGCATTTTGCTTGTTATAGTGATCTTTCAGTCTTGTATTGTATTCATAATATTGTAATACTTTTGTATGTACAGCATCTTTGTATAGTAAAAGCACAATTTACACACTGCAGAAATCTCAGCTTCCTTGCTTATACCACAGAGTAACCTTGCTAGATAGACGAAAGCAAAACATTTGGGGGCTCGTGCCGCGGTCTGTGCTATAATTCAACTGAAGCAGACCTGTTTTTCTGTAGTGTGTTGTGTAGCTTGTGCTAGGTAAAATGCTGCATAAGCTGTTTAGGAAAAGCAAGGCTGCAGAGGGTTCTGGTGGCCAGAAGGAAGTGTGCAGCTTACCTATCTGGGCCAGAGACAATGAGTGGGAGCCTCTTGCTAAAGAATTTGTGAAGTATGCTTCTCCCTTGAAGCTGACTTGGGGTGATAAAGTCTCAGATCATTTTGTAGATTTTAGCCTTAAGGGGTTGGATGTAAGTAAAAAAGAGAAGAGGACAGTGTCCACAGTGGGTTGGCACTTCCTTAATGCTATTTACACTGAATCACAGAGAAGGGAGAAGGCAGAGGCAGAAGTTAAGGTATTAAAAGACCAGCTAGCAGTTGCTTCAGAGTGTGTGCGTTCAACTACTAGTCGGGCTGATGATTTGCAAGAGTGGTGTGCAGCCCTCATGACCAAATCAATTAATACCTTAGGGAAAAGGAAGGGCCGTAAACCTGTTAGTAAAGCCAGGGTACGTGCCATTGTCACATCCCAAAATTGGGATTGTGAGGATGTGCTCTCCTCAAATGATAGTGAGGATGAGGAGATAGAGTTTGATATTTTGCATGCAATAGGAGAGGGTATTTCCAGGTTACGTGAGATGGGTTGTATAACCAGATTAAATACGTTTCCAGAATGGATGGGTCCAGATATGGAACCCTTTACGTCTGCTCTGCGCTCTAAGCTGATGAAGTCTGCGTCATTTAATCTCAGGGTTCCATTATTGTCTTTGTTGGGAGGCCTGGGATTAAACAGCAAGATTCATGAAGCCACAACCCTTTTAAGCCAGTTGGGGGAGCTAGAGGAGACTAAAACAAAACCTGTCAGGGCAGTAGATAAGGTCAAGGTCAAACAGGAAGAATACAAGCAGAAAAGCACAGAGAAGAAAGGGAATGGGGTAGAGAAGACAGAAAGTGAAGAGAAAACCAGGCTAGTTATTTCTAGGAAACAAATGTGGGTGGACCTATTAAAGGCAGGAGTACCTAAAGATGAGATAGATGGGATTTCTACTGCAGATATGCTGAAGAGGTGGAAACATTTAGTAGGGAAAACTGTCAGGGTTAGAAACACTACTCCTAGTGAAGATAACATCAGCCTGGGTGAGGGAGTTGCACTAAAAAAAAATGTGTGGGGCGTGACCGGATGTTGAGGTGAGAGGCGAGAGAGGACGCCGTGACTGAGTTCAGCCCTCTCCCCTCGCTCCGTATCCAGCGTCTGACAGTGCGGGACTCAGGAGACTGCCCGGAGCACCTAATCAGGCTACCGCGGATGTGAACGCAGTGGGACTGCTACACGGAGCTGCACGGAGCCCAATCGTACAGGAAATACATCGGCAGCGCCTGTTCCTGTGAGAGAGGAGGGCGCTGACACCTGGGATCGAGCTGCGCTGTGCGGTGATGGAAACCCCTGGAAGGGACTAAGTGGCACGGGATCTCGTCCGGAGCACCGGAGGGGTAAGACACTGGCTGTGTGTGCACCCACAGTATAAAAGCCCTGCTGCAGAGAGACACTATTACCGATACCCCGGTAAGGGGACTGTGGCTATATAGGCCCGGACTATAGGGCAGGGGGCTAGCGCGGTGTATTGGTAAAACAGCTAATTATTAGGATACCATCAGAAATGTCCAGGAAGAAGGGGATGGAGGATGGGTCAGTCCAGCAAGGGACAGGGGGTCTCGGAACCCGCAGCGCTAAGGAGAAGGGAAACCAAGTAGCCACCAAACTAGAGCGCTTTGCGCACACCCCAAATCAAACCCCCAACAAACCCAGCAACCCAGGAGGGGGCCAGCAGCAGGTGGGACATCCTGGGAGGAGAAGCCAGACCCAGGAAAATGGGACTTTGATAGCTCCATCATCAGCTATTCCACTCGCAGGCTCAGCCTCAAGAGGAATCCTGGATAAACAACAAAATCTGGGCCTAGAAGGGGCGATAGGGGGGGACCAGGGCAGTTCAGGGGAGAGAGAGCCATCCCTGCAAGATATTCTTACAGCTGTTAATACCTGCAAGCAATCAATCACCGAGCTGTCTGAGCAATTTAAAAGTATTAGAGATGAACTGCTTGTGGTTAAAGGGGAAGTACGCACGGTTTGTACCCGCACAACAGCACTTGAGGAGAGATGTAGCCAAATGGAGGATGATGTGTACCCACTAAAGCAAGAGGTGGCACTCATGAAAATCCAACTAAGGGATTGCTTACAGAAAATGGACAGTATGGAGAACAGGCTACGCAGAGAGAACCTGAGGGTGCTTGGGCTCCCAGAAGGCTGTGAGGGGAACAACCCCATTCAATTCATGGAGGACTGGCTGAGGGAGAAGTTCGGCAGGGACTCATTTTCTGCTACATTTGCTATCGAGCGGGCACACAGAATAGGTCCCAAGACCCTAGCACCAGGAGGCCACCCTAGACCCTTTATTTTTAAGCTTTTGTGTTTCCGGGACAAAGTCACTATTTTACAGAAGGCAAGAGAGTTAAGGAACATCCAGCACAATGGAGTTAGGATTTCAATTTACCCAGACTTCTCCCCTGAGCTGCAGAGGCAAAGAGCCAAATTCGGAGATTGTAAGCGCAAGCTTCAGCAACTCAAAATTAATTATGCGCTGTTGTTCCCGGCGCGACTGCGTGTCTCGGCTCTGGGAGAAGTTAGGTTTTTTTCTACCCCCAATGAAGTGTCAACTTGGCTAGAGGACATTGAGGAAAGAATTAAGAGAGGAGAGGGAAGTTGAGTGCTGTTTGGAATTATCTCCTGTTTTTTCTTTTTTTTTTTTTTTTTTTTTCTCTGGAATTTTTATTGTATTATTTTTGGGTCGTTTTCTCACCGGACTTTTTTTTTTTTTTTTTTTTTTTTTCCATTTGATGTGATAAATGGGGAGCGGAGTGGGAGAGGGGGGAGGGGGGGATTAAGTAAATAGTAATATAATGTATTTATAGAGAAAAATGCACAATCTATGTATAAGGTAATAGCACAAAAATGCATGTTTCTGCCCCCTTTTTTTTTTTTTTGTGTGTGTTTTGTATTCCCAGGGGGACTAAGTAGATAGTAATAAATAGTAATATAATATATTTATAGAGTAAAAACGCACAAATTACGCACAAGGTAATGGCACAAAATACATGTTTTTTTTTTTTTTTTTTTAAGTAAATAGTAATATAATGTCTATAGAGAAAAATGCACAATGTACGCACAAGGTAATAGCACAAAATACATGTTTGTTGTTTTTTTTTTTTTTTTTCCCAAGAGGGGGAAAGTCCCCCCCTACTGGATTTAGTTCATCGTTTTTTTCTTTTTTTTTCTTAAACCTCAAAAAGTTTTTCGAAGGTCACAATAGAAGCCCGAGGGTTAGGCCCCAAAGTGGGCGTGGGGGTGGAATGGGGGAGGGAGGGTGGGGGGGTGGGGAGGAAGGGGGGCGTTGGGAGGGAGAGGGGGAACGGGGGATGGGGGGTGGGGGGGAAGAGGCATGTACATAACCAGAGGTGGAGGTTGGGGAGTGTTGTGAGTGGATATGAGTGGATGCAGGTTGTTAGATTAATGGGGTGGGTAAATGATAGGGAGATATACTACGTGCCCCCTTATTGCATTTATAATGAGAGATTAGTCCTGATAGGGGATCAAAATATCATAACGGTACCAGATAGAAGGGTCCAGGAGCGTTAAAGGAGGGAGGGGTAAAATTCCAGATACGGGTAAAAGGATCAATATATGCTCATGGAATGTAAGAGGAGTAAAAGACAAGCTTAAAAAACAAATCATTTTTTCAATAGCCAAAAAGGGGAACGTCAAGATACTCTGCCTGCAGGAGACGCATCTGGTGAAGGATACATGTGAAACTTTGAGCAACAAACAGTTCCGGACGCAGTTTCACTCTACCCACTCATCATACTCGAGAGGGGTGAGTGTACTGATAAGTACGGAGCTTGCCTTCTCCTGCGGGCAGAGCAGGGTAGACGAAAAGGGAAGGTATATTTTCCTCTCCTGTTTAATAGAAAATAGAAGATATATACTGGCGAATGTGTATATCCCCCCCCCATTTTGCACAGAGGTAATGGAGGATTTAGCCAGGTTTGTAGCAGACTTCCCTGGGACACCGGTAATAGCATTGGGAGATTTTAACATGACGATGAATGGGAGCATAGACAGATTCCCGCCAAAGCCTGGAGTGGGAGAGGCCAACAGGAGTCCCCTTCTTCAGTATTGTGATGAACTAGGACTGGTAGATATCTGGAGAAGGAGGCATCCTGGAGAGAGGCAGTATTCGTGTCACTCCAGGACCCACGCCACCCTGTCTAGAATTGATCTTGTACTGGGGAATGAGGAGGCACTAAATGTAGTGGAAGAGATAGTATATGAGCCAAGAGGCATTTCGGACCACACCCCAGTTATTGCCTCCGTGAGAGTGGGGGGACAGTATGGCAGGGGGAGTTGGAAGATTAATCCCTTTTGGCTCGAACTTATAGGAGAGGAGGAGAAAATGATGGAGGGGCTTTCAGAATATATTAGTATAAACCTAGGATCGGCTTCACTTGAGGCGGTCTGGGACTCCTTGAAGGCACATATCCGAGGAGCTTTAATCCAGAGAATAGCGCATGTCAAAAAACAGTCGCAAGCTGTTGAAATGGAAGCTAAAGAGAATGCAAGACTGTCAGAGGCGCACTTTGTAGCAACACCATCCCAAGTCAACCACGAGTGTTGGGTGAGGAGGCAAGAAGAGTACAGCAGGGTGCTTCGGGAGAAGGCAGAAAAGATAGGATCCTTTCAGAGACGGAGCTTTTTTGGAGAGGGGGAGAAGATAGGGAAAGCTCTGTCTCTGATAATCAAGGCAAACGGCCCCCCGAGTGCAGTACCGGCAATTATAGGGAGGGAAGGAGAGATAAGAAAAAACACTCCGGATATAGTAAATGAATTTAAAATGTACTTTGAGAAGTTATATAGTTCCACCAGGGTAAATGTAGAGGGGGAAATGCAGAGTTTCTTTGAGGGGCTGGAGATAACCCCGATATCAGAGGTAGATCGGGAAATGTTGGATGCCCCACTGACTCTTAAGGAACTGCAGAGTGCGGTTGGAGATATGGCGGCTCAAAAATCCCCAGGCCCGGATGGCCTGCCTATAGAATTATATAAAAAATATGGGGAGGTACTGTTACCCTTATTGCTGAAAGTATTCAATGGGGCTAAGGAAGAGGGGGCTTTGCCCCCCTCCATGGCAGAAGCCATAGTAATACTTCTGTTAAAAGAAGGGAAGAACCCAATAGATATGTCCTCATACAGGCCCATATCGCTTCTGTGCTCGGATGTGAAGATCCTTGCCAAAGTAATGGCTGCAAGGCTTAACAAAATAATCCCTAAACTAATACACCCGGATCAGTCTGGGTTTATCCCAAACAGATCCACAAGCACCAATATAAGGCGGGTATATCTCAATATGCAAATCCCCATAGAAAATAGCGGTAGGAGAGCAATTCTCTCACTAGACGCGGCCAAGGCCTTCGATTCCCTGGAATGGCATTACCTATGGAAGGTACTAGCGGAATATCAGCTTGGCCCCGGGTTTGCTCGGTGGCTAAGACTGCTGTATAGCGAGCCAAGGGCCAAGGTAAAAATCAACGGGCAATGCTCGGAGGGGTTTCAGCTGAGCAGGGGCACAAGACAGGGGTGTCCTTTGTCCCCCCTGCTCTTCGCACTGGCAATTGAACCCTTGGCAGTGGCTCTAAGGATGGCACAGGGCATACAGGGATTCAAGAGGAAGAGAGGGGTGGATAAAGTGGCCTTGTATGCCGATGATATTTTATTATTTTTGGCGGACACGCAGGAGTCACTGGAAACAGCTATGAGGATAGTGAGGGAGTTCGGAAATTTCTCTGGGCTGTTAATCAACTGGGAGAAATCAGTGATTTTGCCCATTGATACCCTGTGTGAGCCTCTCCCACATCAGGCATCCCAGGTCCAAGTGGTTAGGCATATGAAATATCTGGGGATTAATATTACCAGAGACCCAAGCCAGTATATATCTGGAAACCTAGTTCCACTGATGAAGAAACTTAAACAGAAGTGTCAAGTATGGAGACGTTTACCCCTCTCGGTCGCCGGGCGCTGCAATCTGATTAAAATGGTCTGGCTACCTCAAATTTTATATGTTATGCAGAATTCTCCTGTTTGGATTCCCAAGCACTGGTTCAAAAAACTGGACAGTATATTTAGAGAACTTATTTGGAAGGAAGGGGTGGCCAGGATTGGGCTGGAGACGCTACGGCGACCAGAGGAGAAAGGAGGTTTGGCGGTACCAGATCCACGAGGTTACTTCCTGGCAGCCCAACTGCAACAAATGGGAGGTAGTAATAGGCCAGGAGAAGCAGGAGCAGGGGGTAGCATCTTATTGAACGACACCAGACACGATACAGTGGCGGAGGGGTTAGAGGCGGACTCATTCTGTACCAAATGTCCTACTATCCGGTTGCTGAGTAGAGTCTGGGCACAGGCTAAAAAAATTCTGGGATATGAGGGTTTTGCGGAATTCTCGCCACTCTGGGATAATAATAGCCTTAACGAGCTTAAGAAAATGGGGCGTGTAGAGGAATGGGACCATATGGGCATTCATTACCTTGTACAGGTATATAGGGCAGGGAGGTTAAAGTCCTTCCAGGAACTGGTAGAGGAGTATGCGATCTCCAACAGGTCATTTTATAAATACTTGCAACTCAGGCACGCCCTGGAGGCACAATTTGGGAAGGAAATGCCAGTGTGGTGTGAAATGACCTTTTTGAGAAGGCTGATCGATGCGGGATCTACAAAGGGTCTGATCTCGGACATGTATGAGTGCTTGAAAGCAGCAGCACAAGAAGGCCGGGTCGAAAATAAAAACAGGGCTAGATGGGAAAAAGATGTGGGCATAATATCTGATGATCAATGGGATCAGGCCTTGGCGCTGGGTCCCAGGGTCACTCTCTCTCCCTCACAAGTGATGTCTCATTTGTATTTGCTACATAGAGCATATTACACACCTCTGAAGCTATTCAAGTGGGGCAGGAGACCTGACGCGAAATGCCAGAGATGCAGAGGGGGGCATGGGGATTTGATCCACATGTTCTGGCGCTGCCCCAAGTTGCATAGATATTGGGAAGGGATAGTGGGGGAAATAAACTTAGTGTTTGGGACATCGCTGAGGGTGGAGGCGGGGGAGTGCCTGCTGGGCTTGAAGGGGGAGGGAGGGATCTCAAAGGATGTGCAGACGGCAAGAGACAGATGCTTGTTCCAGGGAAAAAAGCTTATCGCACGGCATTGGCAGAGGAAGGAGGCCCCAACATTGACAGAATGGGAAAATGCAGTAGGGGAGGTGGTTTGTAGGGAAAAATATATCTATAAGAAAAGGGGTAATTATAAGAAATTTGAGAAAATATGGAAAGCATGGCTGGATTGGGTGAGAGATGGATAAGTGGAGTAAGGAAGGCTTAGGATGAGAGGGATGTAGAATATTTGTGAGGATGCATGAGGGGTGAGGGGAGGAAAAGGGGGGGGGGGGGATAGGGGGAAATAAAGTAACGTTTTTCATGCTTCCCTTCCAGAGAGGTACAGCGTATAGATATTTTTGAATTGGTATATATCGGATGTAGAGAATTTTATGGGAATACCTGATCTTATTGTGCTGACGATTTCAGTGACAGTCCCTATTTATGTACCCCTTTTCTTCTGCTTTTTGTTCTTTTTTTTTTGTATGTGCTGTATTGGATAACTTTTCAAATAAAAAGAGATTTATAAAAAGAAGATAACATCAGCCTGGACTTAGAGAAAACAGAACAGACCCCTCCTGTTAGCCCCAAACCAATTCCCAAAACTGAACATGAACCCAAACCCAAATCCCTTTATCCTGGGGAGGAGTTAGAGAAAATCAGAAAAGGGGATTGGGAGGTTCCTTATCCTTTATGAAGGGAAGGTGAGTCTCCTGTAATAGCCGTGAGCGCAGTGACAGCAGGAGACCGACGCCCATATGCACCTGTCACTGTATGGTGGGGGAAGTCATCTTCTCCTACACATGTAATGGCTTTAGTTGATAGCGGAGCTGAAGTTACACTTTTGCAAGGTAATCCTTCCCATCACAAAGGAGATTTGATTTATGTAGAAGGTTTGGGAGGGCAAACCACACCAGCAGTTAGGAAATTGGCTATTGGCAAGGGATCATGATTAATGACAAATGTTTTGGTATCAGAGTTACCCGAAAATATTCTTGGGATGGATGTACTTCAAGGTCAGTCAATTCAGACTGAAAGAGGTACATTCACATTCGGGTATCCTGATAAAGCGTATCTGGTTAGGGAGGTGAAGGCTGTGGTCAGAGGTCATGCGAAATGGACCCCTGTCTACATTCCTCCACCAGAGAAGCCAGTCTGTCTCAAGCAGTACAGACTTCCTGGAGGCCACAAAGAAATTTGGGAGACTATTCAAGAACTGTTGAGAGTAGGGATCCTTAGACCTGCTGTAAGTCCTTTCTCGTCTCCGGTGTTCTCAGTAAAGCAACCTGATGGGACATATAGAATGACTGTGGATTACAGAGGTCTAAACACAGTGGCACCTCCATTGAAGTCAGCTGTACCAGATATGATCTCAATTGTTGAGAAAATTGCTAAAGATGCAGGAGAATATCATGCTGTGATAGACCTGGCTAATGCTTTCTTTTCGATTTTGATAGACCCAGAGTGTCAAGACCCATTTGCTATAGTGTGGGACGGCCGCCAGTACACTTTCACCGTGCTTCCTGAAGACTATGTTCATTCTCCAACGATTTGTCATGGACTGATTGCCCGAAATTTAAGTACCCTGAGTTTGAAAGTCGCTGTGTTCCACTACATTGATGGCATCATGATCTCTGGAACAAAAGAAGATGTAACTGAAGCACTGCACTTGCTGATACATCACATGGAGAACAGAGGGTGGGCTATCGACAAAGACAAAGTCCAAGGACCTGCCACAGAAGTGAAATTCCTGGGAATGATGTGGACTGGGCCGCAGGGGAAAATTCCAGAGACAGTTGTGCAAACTATCCAGGCTCTGTCGCCCCCTACTACCAAAGAGGAGGCACAGAAGTTCATTGGAGTTGTGGGGTTCTGGAGATCGTTCATCCCACATCTTGGACTGATTCTGAGGCCTATATATAATGTCACTAGAAAAAAGACTGAGTTCTCATGGGCTTCAGAGCAGTGGACTGCATTCCTGACTGCTAAAGAAGCTATTTTGCAGCATCGGGGATTAGGACCTGTGAGACAAGGAGTACCATTTCATCTGGATGTAGTGGAGCAGAATGGTACCATATCTTGGAGTCTGTAGCAGCCAAATGAAAAGAAAGGACTGAGAGCAATACCCATTGGATTGGGTTTGGTTTGGATTGGTCCAAACAACTGACAGGGGCACAGAAAAGATACACGCCCCTAGAGAAGTACCTGTTTGAGGCCTACACAGCACTTCAACATGTAGAGACCATTACAGGAAAGGTCACAGTCACCATCCATACTGCATTGCCAATAGCAGGATGGGTGAGAGATAATGGACTGACCACTAGGGCAGCTGTAGCCCAGAACCAGACACTGATGAAATGGAAGTGGTACCTTCAAGAAAGAGGGGGTATTGCAGCTGGGGATGTTAGAGACATTTCAAAACAGTTGGCAGGGTTTGTCACTTTTACCAGCACCCGGCCAGAAGAAGAAATTCCTGTGCTGCAGTCATCCCCCATTCAAGAGGCTCCACCCTTTGAGTCTCTGTCAGAAGACATGAAGGAGTCAGCATGGCTCAGCCATAGTCAGCTCGTCTGGACGTAAATGGACAGCAGCAGCCTACAACCCAAGTACAAACACAGTCCTGCAGGAGACCGGAATTGGAGTCAGTATGCAGAGTTGAAAGCGGTGGTGATGACTCTTCAGGAGGATCCTTCTTCCCATGTCACTATCTACACTGACAGCTGGGCGGTTTTTAAAGGACTGACAACTTGGATGCCCACGTGGAAGTCCAATGAATGGATGATTCATGGAAAGGTGGTGTGGGGAGGCAAGGAAGTCTGGGACTACATCTGGAAGGAAGCTCACTCCCGCACCATAAAAGTGGGGCATGTTGATGCACATGTGCCCCTAGTCCCAGACTTTGAGAACTATAACAGAGTTGCAGATGAAATCGCCAAAGTGAAGGCAGTTGTGCCAATTGATCCTGTCTTGATGAACTTGGCCAACTGGGCCCACAAGCAATCTGGACATTTGGGGCAGAAAGCAACATATGAATGGGCACAGCAGAGAGGATTGCCTATATCCATGGACATGATAAAGACTGTAATAGGGAACTGTACAGTGTGTGGAGAAGTGAGACAATGGCCATTGCAAAAGTACTCCACCGGATGGATTAAGAGGGGTGAGAGGCCTGCAGAGATCTGGCAGATTGACTTCATCGGTCCCCTGCCCCTGGGAAACAATGGACTGAGATATTGCACTGCAGTGGACACCTATTCAGGACTTATGCTTGTTCATCCTTGCAAACGTGCAGATCAAGCTTGTCGTTGCTTATGGTTGTCCCAAACAAGTCCAAAGTGATAACGGCTCACACTTCACTGGATCAACAGTACAGCAGTGGGCCAAAGATTCTGGAGTGTACTGGTTGTGCCACATCCCATACCATCCACAGGCAGCTGGTTTGATTGAAAGATACAACGGGCTATTGAAGGACCAGATACGCAAACTTACACCCACACATACACTAAGGGGATGGGATCGGGTCCTCACACAGGCAGTCATGTTGTTAAATTCTAGGCCAATAGTCAAAAGCACACCATATTAGAGGATGGTAGGGGCTGGGGCACAGATTCCACAGCTGGAGTGAAGAGTTCAGTATTTATGTAAGGTTCCTGAAAGAACAGGGCTTAACAGATACCATGTTACTTCTTCCCATGACATAGAAACCAAGAGTGACGTATCTGAAGCTGAAGCCTATCTAGGAATGAGAGGGAATCTGGCAGGAAGGTTTGAAGTTACATTTGCATTGACAGATGAGCTTCAAGACAGTGGCTGGGACTCTGACTGGTTAGTGGATACTTCCCAGCAAGAGTGGAAAGTGAGGCTACATAACAGCAAACCTTCAAAAATAAACATCAGTGATCTTCTGGGAAATATCAGTATATTTCCTCTCCTCCCTATTGATGTTCTTTGGGAGGGTCAGAAGTGGGTACAGGCAGGGGGCAAAGTGTTAGTCAGATATCCAGGCAAGAAGCCACTCAGAGGAGAGATTTTAGCTGAAGGGCCTGGATCTACTGTTTATGTATTATTAGAAGGAACAGATAATCCGCTTTGTTTTCCACTCCACAAGCTGTCTCCGATTTGATCCATAAGAAAACCAGAGAAAAGTGGTTCCATGATGGAAAGAATGATGGAAGATCGCAAGAGCTGTGGAGAGCAAGGCCTTTGACGTATTACAAGCCTGGACTTGTTTCTAAAGAACTTTAGAATGGACTTTCTAATGAACTTTTTTAGTTAAAGACTGAAACACCTTCTCAGTGACAGAAATGGGAGGTGTTGCTTTCAAGGAAAATGAATGTTTAAAATGAGTTTTCGTAGTAATGAAGTGATTTTCTGTATGGAGTCTGAAAGGAAAAAAAAAAAAAGGGCGGAATGTGTTGCGTTTGTTACAATATGATTTTTTTTTATTAATCAGACTTGATACATGGGACATAACATTACACAATAGTGGTTGGTCATAGAGATATTGTCAGTTTTTGGCTTGAGTAGATTTCTCAAACAAATGCTGTTTTATACAATGGGGGTAGATATCGTTGTTGTATTCAATTGAGTGTTCAATTAACAGGCTATTGACTCTATAGCTACAGTAAACAAGTAAAACATTACTTGTTTGGGATTCTTTCAGCTTTCAAACTGAAAGAATGGCTGTTAAATTACTGTCTTGGTTTGAGTAGACAATGGTACGTAGATACAGTTTTCAACAGTCCATTGTTTCTACAGCTACAGTAAACAGGCATGTTTTCTGTTGTTTGATAACTATGGCAAACAGCCTGACACATAAAAGGGGTGAGTAGGGAGACACAGACACACACACCATCATGCTTTGAAGATCAGAAGCCGCCACTCATGATACAAGAACACTGTCTGGTGTCCAAGAAGCATCGTTGCCAATGGAGATCACGAACATACAGTAACAGAAGATAAGTAACTTTTAAGTTTATTTGTATTGATATAGACTATAGGCTGTTCATTTGATAGGCATTTTGCTTGTTATAGTGATCTTTCAGTCTTGTATTCCTAATATTGTAATAGTTTTGTATGTACAGCATCTTTGTATAGTAAAAGCACAATTTACACACTGCAGAAATCTCAGCTTCCTTGCTTATACCACAGAGTAACCTTGCTAGATAGATGAAAGCAAAACAAGCTCCTCTGGACTGGATGGCTTAAGTAAGCAGGACCGACGAGCAGGATATCAGCAAGAGTTGAGTAACTGTAGAGAGACAGGAGCTGGCAATTAGCCGACAGCTGAGCAGCCAGCTCAGAGAAGGAAGGGCTGAGCCCAGCCCTGACACTAGGGGTGTTGAAATGAATCGTAGTGACCTTGCACAATCGATTTTCTGATGACGTCACCTGCGCACCGCTATATGCGTTGCCTCCGAGTCTCCGAGTCTGACCTGAGCCGAAAGCAGCCGAAGGAGCTGTGGGCCGTGCCTTTTTTCCCGCTCTTCGCTGACGTCATCCCCAGCTGCCCGTTGTTGAGCTTGGTGCTGCGAGACACGTGGAGCGAGTGCCCCCCCAACTCCTGACGAGTCATCCTCTCTGTCTATAGGGCTCTGATTACGGGGGGTGGTGATAAAAGTTACAATGGGAGGAGCAAAGGGCCTCATCACTAATAGGTGGGGCTGATAGGCGGTGTCACGTGCTGTGCACTCTTGGTCAGGGTGAAGATCGCGGAGGAAGATGGACGGGGTTTGCTGGTTTGTGTCTGTCTTGCTATGTCTGTTTACTGCGGCCACCGCGGATGATACCGGTGAGTGTAACGGAGGGTGAGAATCGCTGTGTACACGGGAGGGGGAAGGACTGTGCCACTTTCGATTCCAAAGAGGGGCACAAAACAAGTTCTGAGCCTCTTCTGTTTACTTTGTGATCTCTTCTATCCTGCCCCAGTACACCAGTCACCCCTACACTGAACACTAGACGCTTCAGTTATTCGGTTCCCTCTGATTACACTCCATGTTCCTGATCTGTATCCCCCCCCCCCCGTCCCATATCTGGTGATCATACACATAGCAATTTGTGATTGATCTCCCTAGTGATCACAAACAAGCGATGTGTTATTGATGGAAATACTGAACAATGTAACAATACAATATCATAACATTAATTATGGTTTATGTATGTCTTTTGTCTATTGTCTTACTGATTGATTTACATCACAACTTCATTGATTTGAAATCGATACCCTTTTTTGTATGATTTATGGTTTTGCTCATCACTGCCTCACACACGCAGCCATTCATTGCATGTGTGGGGAAGTAATGAGTAAAACCATAAATCATACAAAAGAAAAAAAAGTATCAATGAAGTTGTGATGTGAATCAGTCGCTAAGACAATAAGACATACATAAACCATAATTAATAAAATGGCATACATCATCTCTTGTATCATGTATGGAGTCTCTGTCCATCTCTTGTATCATGTCTGCAGTCTCTGTCCATCTCTTGTATCATGTCCGCAGTCTCTGACCCTCTCTTGTATCATGTCTGCAGTCTATGACCCTCTCTTGTATCATGTCTGCAGTCTCTGACCCTCTCTTGTATAATCTCTGCAGTCTCTGACCTTCTCTTGTATCAAGTCTGCAGTCTCTGACATACTCTTGTATCATGTCTGCAGTCTCTGACCCTCTCTTTTATCATGTCTGCAGTCTCTGACCCTCTCTTGTAGTATTTTGGTGTCAGTCTGGAGCTCCTCTGTAAAGTTGTCTGCTGTGTTTAGACTTTGCTACATACAGGTAGTGTTGTCTTTTTTTTTTTTTTTTTTTTTAAGAACATATAAAATAAAAAAAAATGGAGTTCTTCTGACTGCTTGAATTTTTTGGATGAAAACCCTGCGCAGTAATCATGATGCATCATTATGCATCGCGGAATCGCACTGAATCGCGGACAGGATAATCATAATCTAATCGAATCGTGAGGCCTGTGAAGATGCGCACCTCTACCTGACACTGGGACCTTTGTTTACTGCCCAGGGGGTCGTCCCTCTCCCCCGGGAGCCACTAGTTTATCGGTAGCCTGCTTGAGCTCTTGAATATATGCCAGCCACAGTTCTTGCTTACATGTAAAAAACAGCCACACCACCAGCACTTCCAGCCCTCCTCTGGGTCCCTCTGTAATGGGTTTTCACCATTGGGGAATGGGACCGAGTCTAATTTGAGTGAGGACAGTTCTTGTTTCAGAGATCGACGTCCATTGAGAATTGCCTTAATGCTGTGTATACGGCAGACAGTGGTGAGAGGCTTAGGGCCTCCTCTTTCATGTGCAATGGACCATATATTTTTGTCAATGGCATGGTTGCTTACGCATCTTCCTGCTCCTGCGAAAACTGCATCCACCACACCATCATGGAAAGAGATGGCGGGTTGCGCTTTGATCCATTCTTGTAGGGCACTCCTGATTGGGCCAGCCTCAATCCTACCAGGAACCGGTCCCTCAATAGGTGATTCCAGTTGGTGATATCTGTTCAGCTGCATGCCACTGCAAAATGAGTGAGACTCTCGTCCACCTGCTGCCTCCGAACGTAAAATCTGTGCCTCAGCTCTGAGAACGTCACATTCTCTTCAAACAGTTCCTCCAAACGTGTCATTTGTTCAAAGGTGGCCTGGTCTTCTTCTGGCAGCTCCATCACCACTCAGCAGGCGTCATCCTGCAAGGGGTGATCGCTGAGAAGGAACCTGATACAGGCATGCAGTGCTTTCTAATCTCTCCTCCCACTCAGTCAGGGGATTATTGGATCCAAGGTCGATCCCAGCAGTGCCATGATGGTTTTTGGGTTTTTGCTCCTCCTTGCGCACCCGCTGCAGAAAGGGACATATCCTGCTGACTGACGCCAAGTGTGGGGAGGTGCAGTAGGGTGCAGTTACAGTAAACACTCAGAGTCCTGTTGCCGAGAACAGGACTTGTATTAATATAAAAGTTCAGCAATTCACAACAAGCCCAACGGGAAAGCGGCAAACCAGGAACAATCACAGAATACAACAGAGATGTGTAGCAGAGCAGGTCTCGGGCGCGCAAGAGAGGAGGGAGGGGGAACTGTCAGTGCAGGCTCTGGGCTGTATGGGAAACACGGTCTCAGCTCATGAGTCCTGCTAATGGGCACTGATAGGTGACATTGATGAGCACTGATAGGCGGCATTGATGAGCACTGTAGGTGGCACTGATAAGCGGCATTGATGAGCACTGATAAGTGTAACTGATAGGCGGCTTTGATAAGCACTGATAGGTAGCACTGATGGGCGGCATTGATGAGCACTGATAGGCGGCACTGACGGGCACAGATGAGCATTGATAGGCGGCATCGATGAGCGGCATTTATGAGCACTGATAGGTGGCATTGATGAGCACTGATAGGCGAAACTGATGAGCACTGATAAGCGGCACTGATAACCATCGAACCATTGATGAGCACTGATAGGCGGGACTGTATAGGCGGCACTTTTAGGCAGCTCTGATAGGTGGCATTGATGTGCACTGATGGACATAGATAGGTGGCATTGATGTGCACTGATGGACATAGATAGGCGGCATTGATGAGCACTGATGAGCACTAATAGGCAGCACTGATAGGTGGCACTCATGACACTGCACTGATAATCAGGGCACTAATGATCAGAGCCCTGATTATCAGTGTAAACAATGTATTGAGAGTCTTGCCGGTTGATGGCTCTCCTTTTCTCAAACAGATACAGCATGTATCAAGGGCAGCTGTGATTGACCCTCTACCAGTCACAGAGCATGCTGGATGCACGCCCCAGGGGGCACATGGGAGGCAGGGTTCTGGGAGGATGTTCGGGGACAACCTCCCAGAACTGGAAGCCTGGGCTCAGGTGGAAGGGGTGGGGGGAGGGTCAGAGGGGCCCTTCATGGTTTCTTGCACTGGGGCCCTGGAGGTTCTAGTTAGGCCTCTGTCCTTGTGATCAAAAAGATACATAAGAAAAATTAAACAGTAAAAAAAAATTTATTAAAAAAAAAGTTGCACCCCTTGCCCTCCACACACAGCATGCGTATGTGTATGTAAAAGGCAATTGCACCACACATGTAAGGTATTGCTGCAAATGTCAGAGTGAGAGCAGCAATTTTAAGACTTGACATGCTTTGTATCTATTTACTTAATGCAAGCCTGACTTATATTTTATATTATAATATGGGCGTTCGCACTAAAATTTGTTTTATTATATTTATTCCTGAAAATATGCGCTTGCTAAAGTTGCGCAAATATTGTCCAACATAAAAAATTTGCAACTACTACCATTTTATTCTCCAGGGTCTCTGCTTTTAGAAAATATATAATATGCTGGGGGTAATAAGTCATTATAAGGACAAAGATTCTGATTTTTTACGTGTGCAAAACAAAATACGAACTGGTTAAAGTGGATTGTGACTGCACGCTCTGTCCTGCCCCTAGTGGACTCATCTCCGCCCACCACCTGACAATTCTCATCTTCCTGCACATTATTACACTGATTCCCATCCTATCTCCAGCTGATGGGGCCGACCGCAGTACTCTGACGTCACTAGACAGCGCCAACACCACCCGGAAACCGGGCACCTGGAGGGGCGGGTCTTACTGGACTCTGTAAAGAGAAGGGCGGGATGAAGAGGGCTTGTCATTGAGGGGCATGGCGATCCAGCAGAATGGGGCGGGATTGAAGGCGCTATTCTCAGCAGAAAAGGGAGGGCCATAAGGACAGCAGAAGAGGGAGGGGCCATAAGCAAGAAAGGGCAGGCGGGAGTAAAGTGAACAATCAGATGGGAGAGAAGTGCTGGAGGGGGCGTGGTTACAGGAAGAGGCGTGGTTATTTGTGTAAGATATGCAACGAGGGGAAGGACTATCGGTGGGCAGATTCAGATTAGGAATTGGCTATCAGTAGAGGGCGGAAAGGGGAGGTGGTGGCAGAGAAGACGGAATGGGCGATCAGAGAAAAGGGGAGGAATACTTAGTACAATACTAGGGTAGGGGCGTGTCAATGGTGAGAGGGGGCGCGGCCATGCTGAATGGGCGGTACCAGTCACTTTAGATGGGAGTGGTCTCTATGTCATTCCCAGTGCAAGAAGCCGATGGAGGAAGTGAGAGGTGAGCCCGGGGGATTGTGGGGGGGTACATCTCTCATGTTATTGATCTCCACAAATGTCTGCTGATGGGAAATACAAGCTTATTAGCCATTGTCCTGTATTGCAGGTGGTCTGATGTGATGCAGGGGGATCTGTGTTAGAACCTTCAGATAGAAGCTGCTCAGTGTAAATACCACAGCTCCCAACTGTCCCTGATTTGGAGCAATGCCCCTCATACCTCCTCTTTTGTCCCTCATTCTGGTCTGATCTATTAAGATGTATAATAAAATGTATTTTTTATCTATCAAAAAGTGTTTTCCAGCACTAAACCTTTTATCTGATTTCCAAATTGCTGCATTTATAATTTCCAAAAGCCAATATAAAGGAATAGTAGTGGTAAAAAAAAGCACTTGTGGGTTTAACCACTTCCTGACCGTCCCCCCCCCCATCGTTATACGTCGGTACTTTGAAGGAGGATATAGTTTGTTATAGCAGCAGCTAGCTGCCATAACCCCGGTATCCTCTTCAGCGGGCGGTCCAGTTTAAGACAAAAGTGGTCTCTGTGGCGGATTCACTGCGAGATCACTTTTATTGGCGTCGGGAGAGGCCCCCCCTCGTGCCGCGATCCGGTGCCCTTACCGGAGCCGTTGGCGGAGGCGTTTGGATCCCTCCTGTGGCCTGACATGGAGACGAGTGAGGGGAAAATGTCCTCCACCCGTCTCCATATCGTTGCAGGGCAGAAGCGATGTCAAAATGTGACTTCCGCCCATAGCTCTTTAAGGGCCTTTTTTTTTTCATTTTTTTAAATGACAACATTTTTATTTATTTTTTTTATTGCATTTTAGTGTAAATTTGAGATCTGAGGTCTTTTTGACCCCAGATCTCATATTTATGAGGTCCTGTCATGCTTTTTTTCTTTTAAAATGAATGTTTACACTCCTTGTAATAGGAATAATAGTGACACAATTTATTTTTTCTTTTAAAACCAGTGTAAAAATAAAAGGTAAAATAAGAATAATAAAAAAGCTTTAAACACGCCCCGTCCCACCGAGCTCGTGCGCAGAAGGGAACGCATACGTGAGTAGCACCTGCATATAAAAACGGTGTTCAAACCACACATGTGAGGTATCGCTGCGATCGGTGGAGTGAGAGCAATAATTCTAGCCCTAGACCTCCTCTGTAACTTAAAACATGCAGCCTGAAGAATTTTTTAAACATCGCCTATGCAGATTTTTAAGGGTAAAAGTTTGTTGCTATTCCACGAACGGGCGCACTTCTGAAGTGTGACATGTTGGGTATCAATTTACTTGGCGTAACATTATCTTTCACAATAAAAAAAAAAATTGGGCTAACTTTACTGTTTTATTTTTTAATTCAAAAAAGTGTATTTAAAAAAAAAAAAAAAGTGTGCTTTACTTTTGCTGATAGGTGTCCTTCATTCCCATCTCAGAATGTTGGGAGGTATGGTAAACACAGCCAGGCATCTTCTGATTATGCATGAATAAAACATTGACTACTGCGATCATCATTACCGTGTGTGTATTACACACAGGAAGCTACATGTGCTGTCATCATTCATGGTTCTCACACTGATTCCTTTGGTTCACATTCACAGGGAATCACCCAGAATGAAGAGAAAAGCCTTCCCTTCCAGACATACACATCCTCATATCAGAGAACCTATAGAGTTTAACCACTTCAATACCGGGCACTTTCGTCCCTTCCTTCCCAGGACAAATTTTAGCTTTCAGCGCTGTCGCATTTTGAATGACAATTGCGCGGTAATACAACACTGTACCCAAACTACATTTTTATCATTTTTTTTTCCCCACAAATAGAGCTTTCTTTTGGGGGTATTTGATCACCTCTGCGGTTTTTATTTTTTGCGCTATAAACAAAGAAAGACCATAAATTTTGAAAAAAAAAAAACTGATGAGCACAGAGGTGGCACTGGATAGGCAGCACTGATAAGGAGCTACTGACAGGCATGGCTGAGTGGCATCTGAAGCAAACTGACAGGCATTACTGATGGGGCACTGACACTTTTATGGGCACTGGCAGGAGTTTATTATGAGGCACAGGTTGGCAGGTGATGGGCACTTATTGGCAGCTGGATGGGCACATCTGATGGGGGGTTGCACTGCTAATCAATGTGCTGATTATCAGCACAGACCCCCCCCCTGTCAGCATGAACTGAGGAAAGCCATTTACCGGCACTTCCTGGTTCATGCAATGATCAGCTGTGATTGGTCACAGCTGATCACGTGGTAAGAAGCCTCAGTCAGAAGCTCCATACCACGATCGCAGTTGCGGTGTGTCCTGATCATGTCATATGACGTCCAAGCAGGATAACTAAACCACTTTGCTGCCGTCATATTGCTATATGGTGGGTGGCAAGTGGTTAACCACTTCAGTACAGAGCACTTTCACCCTCTTCCTGCCCAGGCCCATTTTCAGCGCTGTCACTTTTTGAATGACATTTGCGCGACCATGCAACACTGTCCCCAGATGACATTTATATAATTTTTTCCCACAAATAGAGCTTTCTTTTGGTGGTATTTGATCACTGCTGGCGTTCTTATTTGCTAAACAAATAAAAAAAGACAGAAAATGTTGAAAAAAAAAAAAAGTTTTTCTTTGTTTCTATTATAAATTGTAAATAAGTACATTTTCTCCTTCACTGTCAGACGCTGATGGTCACTGATGGGTAATGATGATGAGGCACTAATATGCAGCACTGACGGGCACTTATAGGTGGCACTGATAGGCAGCACTGACGAGAAGGCTCTGACAGACATCCCTAATGGGAACTGATTGGCATCCCTGCTGGGCTCTAGTGGGCATCCTTGATGTGTCTGCACTGATAATCAATGCACTGATTATCAGCGCAGACACCCACCCCCGTCAGGAGAGCCGCTGATAGGCTCTCCTCTACTCGCGCCTCGTCATTGCTAATAGAGGAAAAGCCAATAAACGGCAATTCCTGGTTACCATGTGACCAGCTCTCATTGGACACAGCTGATCACATGGTAAAGAGTCTACGTCATAGGCTCTTGATGTGGTGTGTCAGAGCGACACACCGCACTACCGAGCGCTGCGCACGTACAGTCAGGATAACTCAACCACCCTGCGGTCGTCATTTTGCATACAGCAGGCGAAAAGTGGTTAACCACCTGCGTACTAGCCTGTAATAAATACCCCTTCATTACCAGGATATTTTTCAGTGCTCTAGAAGTCTGACCAACAATTACTCCATCATGCAAAGCTGTACCCAAAGGAGTTTTATGTCATTTTGTTTGAGCCCGAGCTTTCTTTTGGGGGTATTTAACCACTTGACCTCCGGAATATTTACACCCCACCCCCCCCCCCCCCCCCTTCATGATATGGCACTAAGTTACTTTAAGGCTGGATTCACACCTATGCATTTTTTGTGCTTTTTGCATTTTGCAGATTTGCACTACAGTCCATTTAACATGGTTTCCTATGGAACATGCTCTGTAGTGCAAATCTGCAAAATGCGAAAAGCACTAAAAATGCATAAGTGTGAATCCAGCCTAACTGACAATTGCCTGGGCATGCAACACTGTAGGCAAATACAATGTATGTAATTTTTTCTGCCACAAATAGAGCTTTCTTTTGGTGGTATTTGATCACCACTGCATTTTTTATTTTTTGCTCTATAAACAGAAAAAAACTGCATTTTTTTTTTACTTTCGCTATAAAACATATTCAATAAAAAAATGTATTTAAAAAAAAAAAAACCACAAATTTCCTCCATATAGAGGCCAATATGTATTCTGCTACATGTTTTTGGTAAACAAATCCCAATAAGTGTGAATCAATTGGTTTACACGAACGTTCTAGAGTCTACAAAATATGGGATATATTTATGGGATTTTTGTTTCTATAGTAGTAATGGCGGCGATCAGCTACTTATAGTAGAGCTGCACGATTCTGGCTAAAATGAGAATCTCGATTTTTTTTTTTTGCTTAGGATATAGATCACAATTCTCATGGCAAAACATCATCTTTCACATTAAACAAAATAGTTGGGCTAACTTTACTGTTTCGTTTTTTTTTATTCATTGAAGTGTATTTTTCCCCAAAAAATGCGTTTGAAAGACCACTGTGCAAATACAGTATGAAATAAAATATTGCAACAATCGCCATTTTATTCCCTAGGGTCTCTGCTAAATATATATATATATATATATATATATATATATATATATATATATATATATATATATATATATTGTTTGGGAGTTCCAAGTAATTTTCTAGCAAAAAAAATCTGATTTTCACTGTAAGAAACAAATGTCAGAAAAAGGTTTAGACTTTAAGTGGTTAAACTTCCTGCATATTCACACAGACCTTTTATCTAAGACTGAAGAGTTACAATGTTGTTAAAAACTTGGCAGACTGCCAGAGTGAGCAGAGAACTCTCTATGCTTGCTACATGAAAGAAACTCTGCAATACAGATCCTCAGGGATGTTGAATCGAGATCGCGATCTTTTAACAATGAATTGTGCAGCTCTAACTTATAGCGGAACTGCGATAATGTTCTAGACAATCTGACACTTGGCGGGAACCATTGACACTAATACAGTGATTAGTGCTACAAATATGCACTGTCACTGTACTAATGACACTGGCTGGGAAGAGGTTAAACATCTAGGGCGATCAAAGAGTTAACTGTGTGCCTAGCCTGTGTTTTACTGTACTGTATGTGCTGCTTTTACTAGGGGAAGAGATGGATTTTATTCCCTGCTTTGGAGGAACACAAAATCCATCCCTTTCCCCCCCAGTTAGAACGGAGATCTGCATTGTTTACATAGACCCTTTATGTCTCTTGTGCACTCGGTCCCAGCAGATCGACCTATAACTGTGCTTGTTCTGCTATGTAAAGCCTCAACAGGTAGAATCCTGACAGCTCTGAACCTGGATTTGTTTAGAGCAGAGTGCTTCTTCATTCAGGCACCATAGGACCCCTTTCACACTGGGGCTGCGGGCGTGTTTGCGGTAAAGCATGCTCGTTCTAGTGGCACTTTAACGCTGTTTAAGCGCCGCTTTTCGGCCGCTAGCAGGGCGCTTTTAACCCCCAAGAAGGGGTTAAAAACTCCTGTGTTGCGGCGCTTCTGAAGTGGTTTTTCAGGCGCAATGGGCAGGGCATTCTTCCCAAAGATGCTGCTTGCAGGACTTTTTTGGATTGTCCCGCAAGCGCACTGTCCGAGTGTGAAAAGACACTGGAATGAATGGGAGACAGTTTTCAGGCACTTAGCAGAGGCTATTTCCAGCGTTCAAGCACCTGAAAACCGCCCCAGTGTGAAAGGGGTCTAAGGGAGGTTGAGGATTGGTGCATTTACAGTCTCCCACCACTTAGCATCCTGAAGGGATTTTTTTGGATATTCCATGCTCTGAGGATTTGAAGGTGAGTTCAGGAAACATATTGTTGTGGGGTGCCATGTTTACTGTCACATAGATGTGTACAGTCGCCTGAATCATTTTTATTCACAAAGTGGCAGGCCAGAAAACAAAGTGTAAACAAATATGTGGCAAATACTGTATTTATTGGAGTATATAACACGCGCCGGCGTATAACACGCACCCCAAGTTTAGGAGGGAATTATAAGGAAAAAAATGTTTTAAGGAAAACAACTTACATTTAAATGCCCATCAAAGCAGCCTTGCACAGCGTCCATCTGCATGCTTGTCCAGAGTCATTTGCAGCTTTGCAGTCGTTTGCAGCTTTGCAGTCGTTTGCAGCCTTGGTGTCGTTTGCAGCCTTGGTGTCGTTTGCAGCCTTGGTGTCGTTTGCAGCCTTGGTGTCGTTTGCAGCCTTGGTGTCATTTGCAGCCTTGGTGTCATTTGCAGCCTTGGTGTCATTTGCAGCCTTGGTGTCATTTGCAGCCTTGGTGTCATTTGCAGCCTTGGTGTCATTTGCAGCCTTGGTGTCATTTGCAGCCTTGGTGTCATTTGCAGCCTTATCAGTGTCCATTTGCAGCCTTGCAGCTTTGCCAGTGCCGATCTGAAGCTTTTCTGTGTCCTTTTGCAGCCTAGCCCAGGCTGCAGTTAAACTGCAGTGACATGTCAGTGTCACTGCAGTTTGAAAATGGCTCCGCCGGCGCCGAAATACACAGAGCCGGTCCTCGGCGGCTCTCATTCACTTTCGGCTCCACTCGTAGTCCCGCCCGGGATGGGTGTGACTGTGAGCGGAGCTAGCCGAACCTAGCCGAGTACACTCGGCTAGGTTCAGGCGGCGCTCGAGTGAAGCCGAAAGTGGCCGAGAAGAGCCGAGGACCGGCTCTGTGTATTTCGGCGTCGGCGGCGCCATTTTCAAATCGCGACCGCTCCGCTCAGTCAGCGGGGGATCGGCGTATAACACGCACCCGCGATTTTCCCCTGATTTTAAGGGGAAAAAAGTGTGTGTTATACGCCGATAAATACGGTACCTGTGAGGGTTTTTTTTTTCTTAGACCTCACAATGCATCCAGAAAGTATTCACAGCACTTAACTTTTTACACATTTTGTTATGTTGGTGTTCTTTTAAAATGGATTACATTCATTATTTTCCTCAAATTTCTACAAACAATACCCCATAATTACAACGTGAAATAAGTTTGTTTGAAATCTTTGCAAATTTATTAAAAAATAAAAAAAAATCACATGTACATAAGTATTCACAGCCTTTGCCATGACACTCAAAATTGAGCTCAGGTGCATCCTGTTTCCACTGATCATCCTTGAGATGTTTCTACAACTTGATTGGAGTCCACTTGTGGTAAATTCAGTTGATTGGACATGATTTGGAAAGGCGCACACCAAGCCATCAAATCCAAAGAATCCGAGACAGGATTGTATTGAGGCACAGATCTAGGGGAGGGTACAGAAAAAATTCTGCAGCATTGATGGTCCCAATGACCACAGTGGCCTCCATCATCTGTAAATGGAAGAAATTTGGAACCACCAGGATTTTTCCTTGAGCGGGCCGCCCGGCCAAACTGAGTATTCGGAGGAGAAAGGCCTTAGTCAGGGAGGTGACCAAGAACCCGATGGTCACTCTGACAGAGCTCCAGCGTTTCTCTGTGGAGAGAGGAGAACCTTCCAGAAGAACAACCATCTCTGCAGCACTCCACCATGCAATTTTTAAAAACATTTTTTTTTATTTACATATAAAAATCCACTCACATTTCAGAAGTAAAAAACGGGCATTTCACAATACAGTCCTCTGCATACACGGCTCCACCTAGTCCCAGCATGATTAGGTCACTGCCCACTTCACACGTAGCGCCCAATGGGCTTTTTCAAAAGTTCAGGATTTTCACATTTTATAGCATGCCGTTATGGCGATGCTATGCATGTTTGCAGCGTGTTTCCAAAATGCATGGCAAAGCCTATGTACTCTGTGCGGATTGCTGCACACACGATCGATAAGGTTCTTGAACTACATTGGGGTGTTTGACACGCGTAGGGCAACCCAGCCAAGTGAAAGGACTGCCCTAGGTGCGTTCACGTGTGAAAAATACGCAATAAATGTGGGTAAGAACGCATGCTTTTGCTACATTCAGGTGTGAATGAAATGTGCTTGGGAGGTGAGTTTTTAGGCAGCAGGGATGACCTTGGAGGAGAGGTAAGGGTAAAAAAAAAAAAAAAAAACCCCGCTTATCAGTCTTATAGGAATCGCTTATTATTTAATGCTAATGCAACTTCTATGAGTTATCACAGAAGTCTATAGAGCTGGAGTTGCACCAAAGTAGTGCAGGAACACCTTCCAAAATCACACTGCGCTGGGCATGTGCAATTCTTTGAAATTTAAGTTGCATCATTTTATTATTATTATTCAGACTTTTATTAAACTGTATATGTTTTTTTTATTTGTCAGAATGCCGAACTGCATTGTTGAAGGATGTTCTTTTCGATGGAGAAAGAAGAATCCAGATGTCGCTCTTCACATATTTCCTAAGGACATGGAAATCATAAGAACATGGCTACTGCACATTAATCAGGACTTTGGTGACCTGGAAGAGTTTTGCCATAAAATTTTTAATAGTTCAAAGGGTACTTATCGCATTTGTTCACAACACTTTGCCCTAGATGCATATGAGATTCGAGGTATGGTAACTTTTTTAAAAAGGGATGCCGTTCCTACTATATTCCCTCAAGTAAAATTAGAATTACCAGTTCGAAAAAGGAGAAAAAAGGATATTCCCACTTCACAGTCTGAAGCTGATACTTCTACCTCAGCCAATATGTCATTCACTTCAACTGCTTTCTCCATGCCTACTGAACTAAATATGACATTGAATCCTGAAGAAAGTCATGGTTTTGGTCTATGGACAAACCAGTGTGCAGCAACTTCTGCCCATTCACATAAAATTCCAGGACAACAACATGAGGAGGCTATTCTAAACAAACATAGACATTATAGGCCACGATCTACACGAACGATTGGTACCTCAATAGACTATTTTCCAGGACAAGTACATCGGTCTACACAGCTAAATAAACCAATGGGAACTAAAGATAAGAACTTGCAAACAGATCTAAAACCCCTGTACAGATCTATTGGCATTCAGTGCAGTCTTGATGGCTTACCAAGCCTTCCATCAAGGTCTTTGGTTACCAGCAGTGGTGCAAGTAGACCTTTTCCTTATGGAAACTGGACAAAGCTACTACATTCCCAATCCTCTGCTTATTTTCATGACAACTGTCAGTGATACTTTTTCCCCCTATTTCATCACTTTTCCAGTGCAGGTATAATGAAGTATTTAGGTCCTAGTAGCATGTGTCTGGCTAATTGACTGATTAGTAGAGCCAGGAGGAGGTATTTTGCCCCCACAGAACACAGAAGGAAAAAAACACCTTAAAGCGGTGCTCCACCCAAAAGGGGAAGCTCCACTTGTTTGCACGCACCCCATCCACTGCCACATTTGCTATTTTCTCGGGGGGGGCAGCGGGTACCTGGTTTTGACAGGTACTCGCTCCCACCTCCTGTTAAGATTGCCGTGGCTGGTTCCTGCTGAATCGTCCGAAATTTGAACCGTCTATGGCCAGCTAAATACATTTGGTTGATAAACAAACGTGGCAATGTGAAAATGTGCTTCTCTGCAAAACACCAAACATAAATGCTTCTCAACAGAGGGAACTAGTATTCTGTTAGAATTTGTATCTCCCTTTCCAAAGTCACTTGGAACACAGGTTTTGCTTTTAATTAACCACTTCAGGCCCAGAAGGATTTGGCCCCTTAATGACCAGGCCGTTTTTTGCGATGCTGCACTGCGTCGCTTTAACCTTTAACTGACAATTGCGCGGTCATGCGACATTGTACCCAAACAAAATTTATTTTTCCACAAATAGACCTTTCTTTTGGTGGTATTTGATCACCTCTGCGTTTTTATTTTTCACCTCTGCGTTTTTATGTTTTGCGCTATAAACAAAAAAAAAAAAGACAATTTTGAAAAAAAAAAAACTATTTTTTATTTTTTTTGCTATAATGCATATCCCAAAAAAATATTTAAAAAAAACAAATTTCTTCAAAAATTTAGGCCAGTATATATTCTTTTGCATATTTTTGGTAAAAAAAAAAAAATATATCGCAATAAGCGTATATTGATTTGTCTACGTAAAAGTTCTTGCGTCTACAAACTACAGGATAGATTTATGGACTTTTATTTATTGTTTTTTACTGGTAATGGCGATCAGCTATTTTTAGCGGAACTGAGACATTGCGGCGGACAAATCTGACCCCAAATTACACTTTTTGGGAAACCAGTGACATTATTACATTGCTATAAATATGTACTGATCAATGAATAAATTACACTGGCAGGGAAGGGGTTAACACTAGGGGGCGATCAAGGGGTTAACTGTGTTCCCTGGGTGTGTTCTAACTGTAGGGGGAATGGGCTGCCAGGGACATGACAGAGATCACTGTTCCCGATCACTGGGAACAGAAGATCTGACATGTCCCCTGTCAGAAAGGGGATCTGTCTTGTTTACAAAGGCCGATCCCCATTCTGCCTCTGTGCATGATTGCGGGTGGCTGGCGGTCATCGATTTTGTCGGACCTGCAGCTATCACGTGTACGGAACCGACGTACATGCAGTTAAAAATGCAGTTTGAACCATGTGTCAGGCATTTTTTCTGATTAGCCTGCTCTGTATAATATAATATGATATAAGTTTAGCAAATAAGATTAGGAAAAAAAAAAAACATAAAGACATAGGTAGCAACAAACACATTTTTACATGACATGCGATGACAATATTGAACAAATAGTTTTAGACAAGAGAATTGTATGGCATTGTCTTTTTTGGCAAGAACAGTAAATGACTTCTGTATGTGTGGACCAAATCAACATTTTGGCTAGGAGGTATTCGGCCGCATTCCTTCCTATATAGAAACTGCTTAAGCTAATGCATTTTGTTCTATTCGTGAGAATTTCCCTCACTTCCCAGCCCAGTTATCACACAGGAAGTAAGGAGAATCACCCATCAGGGACCCAAAGAGCTAGGCATACTAGAATGCAGTTTTAACAATTCCTACTCTACTGAAAATAATTTTTAATGCTGTCTGTCCCGAAGACCACACAGAAAATAAGGGAAAACCTTACCAATAGGGACACACACAGTAATAAAAATAAGCTAACAGAAGTTGTCCCAGTCCCTGCACTATCCTAAAAAAGCCCAATGTTTGTTTTTTTAAGAGCTAAAAAGAATTAATCGTTAACCGGGATGAATATAGCGGCATGTTTTTGGAACGCAAAACACATGTTCAGGTACTATTGATTTTCAATGGTACCTAAAATGTGGTGTGGTATTTGCCATGATTATCGCACGGCAACCCGCAAAGCATGAAGCTTGTCATCCAAAAAGGAGCAGGAGCTTCTTTTAGGTGACAAGTTTTGTGGTTTGCCACACAATTCATACGCAATAATCGCAACAATAAAAAGCATTGCGTTTTAGGTGCCATTGAAAATTAATGGCACCTAAACATGGTTTTTTGCGATTGCAGGCAGAATCGTAGCAATTCTGCTTGCGATCCCAAAACGCCAAATGTGAATGGAGCCTAAGGTCAGTCCACAAAACCTGATGTTTTAGTTTTTAGCGTATGCTGGGGAGTTTGAAGTGATTTCTCTCAGGCATTTCGATGGTGAGAACTTCTAAAAATTTGAAGGTCTGCGGTAACAAGTGAGTCCCTTTTCTCCTTGCTGTTTTGCATGAAATTAAAAATAATAATTATATAATATAATTATAAAAATGTCTCAACTGTTTGTTTAAAAAAAAATAAATCGAAAGTTGTTTTTTTTTCATCTTTAACAGCCCTTTTTATCAAATTTTGTAACAAAACACGTTCCTTCCATTGAAAAACTGATATAGCATATATACAATTTGTCATTTTTGCAACTTTATCCACTGCTGTGCTGGCTGCTTTAGTTTTTTTTATTTCTTTTATAGACAGAGCAGTATATATTTGTTTATATATACATTTGTGCTCATAAGTTTACATACCCTGGCAGAATTGATGATTTCTTGGCCATTTTTCAGAGAATATGAATGAGAACATAACTTTTTTTTCACTCATGGTTAGTGTTTGGCTGAAGCCATTTATTATCAGTCAACTGTGTTTACTCTTTTCAAATCATAATGGCAACAGAAACTACCCAAATTACCCTGATCAAAAGTTTACACACCCTGGTGATTTTGGCCTGATAACATGCACACAAGTTGACACAAAGGGGTTTGAATGGCTATTAAAGGTAACCATCCTCACCTGTGATCTGTTTGCTTGTAATTAGTGTGTGTGTGTATAAAAGATCACTGCATTTCTGGACTCCTGACAGACCCTTGCATCTTTCATCCAGTGCTGCACTGACGTTTCTGGATTCTGAGTCATGGGGAAAGCAAAATAATTGTCAAAGGATCTGTGGGATAAGGTAGTTGAACTGTATAAAAAGATATCCAAGGAATTGAGAATGTCAGCAGTGTTCAAACTCTAATCAAGAAGTTAAAAATGAGGGATTCTGTTGAAACCAAACCACGGTCCAATAGACCAACTAAAATTTCAGCCACAACTGCCAGGAAAATTGTTTGGGATGCAAAGAAAAACATAGTCAAGTCACCAGAAGAAAGCCATTACTACGCAGATGCCACAAAGTATCCCGCTTACAATACGCCAAACGGCACAGAGACCAGCCTCAAACCTTCTGGCACAAAGTCATTTGGAGCAATGAGACCAAAATTGAGAGGAATCAACAAGGCCTATGATTGAAAGGTACACCATTCCTACTGTGAAACACGGAGGTGGATCGCTGATGTTTTGGGCGCTACAAAGGCACAGGAAATTTTGGTCAAAATTGATGGCAAGATAAATGCAGTATATTATCAAAAAATACTGGAGGAACATTTGCATTCATCAGCCAAGAAGCTGTGCATGGGACGTACTTGGACATTCCAACATGACAATGATCCAAAACACAAGGCCAAATCGGCCTGTCACTATCATTGAGACACTCTGGGGAGATCTCAAACGTGCAATTCATGCAAGACAGGCCAAGAATTTACAGGAACTGGAGGCTTTTTGTCAAGATGAATGGGCAACTTTACCATCCGAGAAGATAAAGAGCCTTATCCACAAATAACACAAAAGACTTCAAGCTGTCATTGATGTTAAAGGGGGCAATACACGAAATTAAGAACTGGGGTATGTAAACTTTCGATTAGGGTCATTTGGGTAGTTTCTGTTGTCATTATTATTCAAAAAGAGTAAACGCAGTTGATTCATAATAAATGGCTTCAGCCAAACACTAACCATGAGCAAAAGAAAAGTTTTTGTGTTATCATTCATATTCTCTGAAAAATGGCCAAGAAATCATAAATTCTGCCAGGGTATGTAAACTTATGAGCACAACTGTATACTTGCTACACAAGACATTTTGTATTTTAATATTATTAATTACTTTTCTATTTCAGTCTACAGTAAACTATGGTTTGTAGAGTAAAAAAACGTACACTGCTCCAACCCTCAAGGCTTTCCCCTTATATAGTGGAATCGGGTGCTGGCTTAGGGTCCGTCACTGCTCCACGAACCATGGTATAATCCAAAAGAAAAGATTCACGCAGATGATGTTATCACAGGAAAAGCTTTAATCAGCCGACAAGCTTCAGCACATGGTCCTGGACCATTCTTCTAACATGTTTCACCCAATGTTCTTAATAATAGAAGGTGAAACATGTCCAAGGAGTGGTCCTGGGAGCAAGAACATGTCCTGAAGTTTGTCTGCTGATTTAAAATTTGTGAATAGTAGCTTTCCCTTTTCGATTTATACAGCAAGCTATGGTTTTTAAAAAAAATGCTAATAAAAAAAAATAAACAAAAATACTTACTTTATTATTCTGGTCACGTTCTGTTGGAGATATCACTTGGCCTCACAGCAGGATCTTTGAAAAGTTTACAATTCCAAGAAGGTATTATATAGATGCTCAACTTTCCCAGGATCCTGTGACAGTCACAAGACAAAGTGATGAATAAATCTTTGCTTATGACTTATGTGAACCTGCCAGAAACCACAGAGCAAGGTAAATACATTTTCCTAATTGTACATAAAAGTGTCTATGGTCAAAATCTAAAATCATATGTTCATTTTCACATTGTATTTCAGTTATTTGCAGCCTACTGCTATAAATTTGAAGTTTCTAAACTTGCTTTCTGAAGATGCCTCACTGTTACTGTTCTATGAGGAAATAAGTTAAACATTGGATGGCGGAAGTCCACTGGATGTACTTTATCTAGATGTTGCTAAGGCGTTTGATACTGTACCTTTATAAACATTAATTCTATAAAATAATGTCTGATGGAATTGAAGGACTGTCTCCTTCAGTTGCACCCACACCACAATCCTCCAAGATGTTCAGTTGGGCTCCATGCTGCCACTGTTTTTTGCCTAAGCTGAAACACTTCTGAGTCTTCCTTAAAGCGTTTGGTAACCCAGAAAAAAAAAAAAAATTGATCCTGTTCCCTTGAAAGCATGTTATACAGCACCGTGCTTGTGCTGTGTCATTTTGCCCCCTGTCTCACCTGTAATACCTGGCTGATCCTGCCTGGCTATACCCTACCCCTTGTAAACTGACCACAATAATCAGGGCTGATGAGCCCTGACACCGTGGTCAGAGTATGTGCCTCTGTCAGCCGCAGCCCTCCTGCCCTCCTATGTGCTCCTCTGTCCCTCTCCCCTTCCCCTCTCTGCCTGTCAGTTCCCCAATCCTCCCCCCTACTAAAAATAACAGCATTTTCCTTCTATAGTTCCCTCTGATATATAGAAGTAAGCTCCCCAGTGCATGTAATTTTTAAAAATATATGGTATAATAGCTTACTTCAGAGCGCTGTTTGGCACTCACGTGACTGCCCGTCAGTCTCCTCCTCTCGTCTGACGTCAGCAAGGGTTTCCCAGCACCTCCCCCTGCAGCAATCGTATCGGGAGAGGAAACCAGCGGGCAGTTAGCTGAGCGCCAAATGGCGCTCTGAAGTAATCTATTATACCGCATATTTTTAAAAATGACATGCACTGGGGAGCTTACTTCTATATATCAGAGGGAACTATAAGAAAAAAATATTGGCTTCACAAACACTTTTTAACCTTTTTAGTGTTAACTCCTTTGATTTATCTATGAGCTTATTCTCAGCTACCTGGGAAAATTCTGGCCATGATAGGTGTCTCAGGCCACAAGCGTGCTTCCACGTTTCTTCTCTTTCCTTAAAGCGTGGATTGTCCCCATTGTGGAACTGTTGGGGTCCACAACAGTGACCCCAACGGGGACGGTCCACTCTTTAAGGAATGCCTCCACCATATGGTATTGTCATAACAGGGCACAGTCTCTGTAGAGGACATCCCCGTATTAAAGACCCACTGAATAAAAGGCTAGATGTCCGTTCTAAGACCTTATTCTCTCGCTGGTCACTCCCTGCAAACATTGTGATCATGTCCATCTGCCAGACCTTAGGTGTCTGGTCCAAGGTTATGCCTTGGGATTCTGGATATATCCTAACAGATCCTTCGGTCCTTCAGCTGAAGCTCATGCCCTACAGATTTACATGCACTAGCAAATTGTAGCCAAACTCCAGCTCACACTGCAATTATACAAGCAGTTACAGCAACAGTTTTTTTTATTTTAAGATAAAGCATTAACATAAATAAACTCAGCTTAGTTTTCAATAAATAAATAAAAGTCGACCATTGTAAGCACTTGTCAGTGGTAAATGATTTGTCTTAACCCTCCTAACTGATACACTTGCAAGAGAGTTTTCTGTTATAAACAGACCTACTGACCAGCTCACCAGGTGAAAATAAAAGAAAGCCTAATGCATCGATTACATATAAATATTAGTAAGCTTTTAAGTTTAATACCACTTTAAAGTGCTATTAAAGCTGGAATTCTACTGTAAAAAGATCTGCAGGGACAGCTGCAGCCGCTCCTTTTTTTTTTTTTGTTTTTTTTTTAGGTTTTTGTTTTTTACTTGAGCTGCAGCATTTATTTTAATGGGCCTTCCTCTGCTCCAAAAATGCTCAAAAAGAAGCTCATGTACCAAATCTTGGCACAGTGCCAAAAGCGTTTGCGATCTTTGCCATGATTGTACTGCGATTTGATGATTGACATTTGCGCCAAAATCGCATTGCATTTGGGGTGCCATTAAGAAATAATGGTATCGCAAACGTGTTCCGTGTTTCGTCGCAATTCTGGAATCACAGGCAGAATCACGGCGATTCCGCCCGCGATCTAGAATGCCTATCAATCAACAATGACTATTTTTAAGGCTTATGCTAGCATTAGTAAATAGATAGGGATGTATAGTGCCTTGAAAAAGTATTCATAACCTTTCAAATTTTCCACATTTTGTCATGTTACAACCAAAAACGTAAAACTGAATATTTCCTATCAAATACTGTAATTTTCCTTTCCAGATAGACTCCATGGCAGCATACGTGTTAGTTAACCCCACCTCCACTCCTCCCCTATAGGACCCCTCTCCCATAAATCTTTGATCCAAGCCAGTGGCCGTGTTCCGTAATTAGCCTACTCCAGACATTTGGGAGGGAACTCCTGCTGCCATGGAGTCTATCAGGAAAGGAAAATTACAGTAAGTATTTGATATGAAAATTTTCCGTTTTCCTGACAGACTCCATGGCAGCATACGTGTGGGAAATAACTCGCAGTACACACGAGGGTGGGCAAAATGTTGAGCAAAGAAAGTTTAACACCGTCAACCGACAGTACTTGTAAACCAAAATTAACTGAAGATAGGGCAGCTGGTTTAACACAGTAATGGGACACAAACGTGTTTATAGATGACCAGGAAGCCACTCTGCAAATTACTTCGGGAGCTACATGACGCAAAGCTGTCCAAGATGTAGACCCACTCCTGGTGGGGTGAGCAGACACTACCTCCAAAGCTTGGCTCTGCGAGCCTGTTGGATGACCTAGGCAATCTGTGTTTAGTGTGATGTAAGTAAAGACAGCACAAGCCATTACTTTACAGAGACCATGTTCAGCACAAGCCATTAGTGTACAGAAGCCATGTTCATTGAATAATAACCAGCAGGAACAGGAAACACCACACAGGAAGTGAGTACAACAGAGATGCACCATAGAGTTGCATTTAAAGAAACACAGCATCCATGACAACCTGTGCCACAATCACCCTAGATGAGGCTTGTTTCTCTGTCCTTTCTAGTAAAAGAATGAACAGGCATTCTGAAGCCTGAAGGAAGCTGTAGCTTGTAGATATGACTTTACAATATCTGAGGGATTCCTAAAATTGAAGGAAGGTGCTGCTGAAAGTCAAATCAGGATTTCCTGTTTATTAGACATGCGCTTTAACCAACTAAGCCACAGCGCGCTTTCTCCCATGCACGTTAGAACTCTAAGGTTGGCAGAATAATTTCTTGGCTCCCACAAAGACTGATGCACCCTTGGGAATTGAGTCAAGCATAGGTAACAGCACCGCTCAACTGGAAAGAACGTAAAAAAGTTCTCCATGACCAGTGAACCAATCTCTAAGGCTTTTTATGCCAACATGCTAACCGGGAAAAGGCAAACTTGACAGAGAGGCCTCTAACGGAGACAGCCCTAGAAAACTCTGCTCCAATTCCCAAGGGGGAGTTGAGAACAAGAGAGAGACTCCATTGGAAAACCTCCTCTTACGAGGTCTGAGCCTAGCTGCTTCCTTGAAGAATTGTTGGACAGGAAAGATGCCTAGACCGGAAAACACCTGTGAAGACCGATAGCTGACAAACTCCAAGGGAGCTGACCGATAGAGCCAGAACTAAATCTGACTGGAGGAAGCCTAGAATATCTAAAACTTCTAGATCACCACATGATCTGTCAGCAGCAGACATGTATTGAACAACTTTGACCAGATTCTCCCACCAACTTTGTCTGCGTTTATTCTTCTAGTATTCAAGATGACTCTGGAAAAGCAGCCAAGGACATCCAATCTCGAGAACCAGACCGTCAGACTCAACAGTGGCAGACATGGATGTAGAATTGTACTCAGTGACAGAAGGCCTGGCCTGAGGAGAAGGTGGATAAAAGGAAGGTAGACGTGTTTCACACAGTGACGCTGCGCTTATTCATTACAGTAATGAATAAGCGCAGCGTCGCTGTGTGAAACGCGTCTTGCCTGTCCTGTGGTGTTATTTGTGTTACGGACTTTACAATAAAGAGATTTATCACTACCTCGGTGTGCAGCCATCCATTCCTTTTATCCATATTGCACGGCCGGCGAGCCCGAGGCTAACACCCTTGGAAGGAGTCCATTCCCCCGCCTACCTGGTTTAATCACTCACCTGGAGTGGCATTTTCTGGGTTGGGTTCCAGAAGCTGAACTGTGCTAGCAAGGGGAACCATGACCTAATTGGCCGATAAGGCATCACTGCCACTAACACCACAACCCCTGTTCGTAGAAAACCCGAGGTTGACCAGGACTGGAAGAAATGCATAGGTCCTACTGCATTTCCATTTGACTGCCGTAGTGACTTACCTAAGAGCACTGACGCTCCCTTTGTTATATGGTGAAAGGCCTGAAATCTGCTTCCTGGCTCCCACTGCTGGCGAAACCCCTTCCAGAAAGGCCGCCTTCTCCTGCTTCCACTTTATCCTTGGATCCGTAGAGACCATAATGCCAATCATTTTAGACACTGAAAGGCAAAACATCGAGATCCAGAGCCAAGACAATGATTCAAGAATATATTGAACTGAGCCCCAAGGCCCACAAGAGACTGAGTGAGCTCCAGGTGTCTCCTTGCCAGATTAAGCAGCCAGCCGAATTTGAGAAGCATAGAAAAGACCTGAGCTCTGGGCTCCAGCAGCTGCCCTGTCTTTGGACAGTAGGTCAAGAACATCCACGTAACTAAGAAGGCATGTTTTGATAGACTTTAACAACAATAAGACCCTGAAAACAAACAGGGTGATGCTGAAAGCCTGAATAGCTGGAGATGGTCTTGACCTACAGTGAACCGAAGGAACTTGCAGAAGTCTTCTACAATGGGCACATGAAAGTAAGCATCTTAAGTCTATTGGAAACAAGCCAGTCACCTGGCTGGACCCCCTATGAATTAGGGAGGATGTTTCCACCTTGAACTTCTCCTTTGCTGAAAATTGTCTCAGATGTGCAAAGTCTAAAACTGGCCTCCGCAAGCTGTTCCTCTTCATGACCAGGAGGGGCGAGCACCTGCCCTGAAATCTCTCGCATTCAGAGACTGGCACAGCAGCACTTTGCAACAGTAACGTCTTACGGTAAGCATGAGTATACCTCGGCGTGAGGCAAAATCCATGGAAATGAACCAGAGAAGATGGAGGACTTCTGATGGACCATGCATATCCCAAAAGGACCACTTTGACGTCCCAATAGTCTGAAGCCCAACTCGGTAGCTTCTTGGATTCCGAGTGCAAGCTTTTAGCATACTTCTGAGGGGATATTAGGTCCCCTCACCAGCTCTTCCTAAAATTCTGACCTGGTCTGTAAAAATGTGTGACCCTTGCACACTCTGAACTTTGTTCTCTGGACTATCCTCTTCTGGCCTAGCCAGTGCTAGTTCTAAAGTCGGATCTATACTTGCCAACCGTGGCCTAGGTTACGGTGCTATCTAGCTTGCCAAAAGATGAAGCTCCCTAAAAGGGAATGCTACATTACACCTATTAGAGGCGGGAACAGCAAGTCCAAGCCCCAGCCATAGCACTTACTTTGCCATAACTAAAGAGAGCATAACCCGTGCCACTATGCGGCTGATGTCATTTTGAGCCTTTTCATGGAAACCGACACCAGCTCTGACTCCTGAACTACAGAGTTTCTGAAAGCGCTCCTGAATACTGCGTCCACATTCTCCATCCACATTTCCATCCTTTTCGATGTGGCCACAAGAGCCCAGGCGGACTTTCTGGCTATTCACTGTATCTTCCAAGGAAGAGCGACATGCTTGCTCGCCTCATCAAGGCCTCAGCCATTTAGAGAGGCAGGCTTTAGATGCTTCACATCCTTATCTCTGAATGGATAGAGCTTGGCTATCTTGCTCAGAAGGGAAGGATGTCTCGCGACCTTGCTCCACTTATCCAGTCTTCTGTTAAGAATGAGAGTTTAGAACACTTTCTCTACAGCTATGTCTCCAAGTCGTGTGATTCATAGTGCGACCCCGATCCGACATTACAGTCCCTGGATCAAAGTTGCATCAAAGTAGCTCAGGAACCCCTCAAAGTCGCTTCAACTCTAAGTTGCATAGACTGAAATGAGTGCCATTGAACTTAATGGGCTGTGACCCACCATGCGACCCCATGTGTCCAAAGTCACATGACAAGTCGCACGAGTGGAAACGGAGCCCAAAGGTGCTTACAGAGATTCCTCTTGCTTTGCGGGCCTTGGTTGGGACAGTTCCAGTTCTTCCAGGTGGGATTACATGCCGCAATGGCTGTTGGACTTCGTGTGTGGTTTGTATCCCACTCTTTAACCTCCCTGGCGGTTTTCCCGAGTGTGGCTCGGGGTTAAAATTCAGTACCATTAGCGGTAACCCCGAGCCACACTCGGGATCGCATTGCAGGATCCTGGGGCGGCTTTACTTACCTTGTCCCCGGGATCCTGCGATGTCCCCCGCAGTGTCCGAGGGCTCCGTCCTCCTCCGAAGCCTCTCCGTGCCAGGCTCCGTTCCCTGCGAGCGGCGCGACGCACGGGGGCGGAGCCTGGCGGCAAATTCAAAAAACTGTCAAAATCATAACACATACAGTACTGTAATCTTACAGATTACAGTACTGTATGAAATGATTTCACATCCCTTTTGTCCCCAGTGCTCTGGCCCATGCCCTGCATGCAGTTTTACATGATATATACTGTTCTTTCTGCCTGGAAACTGGAGATTGTCCATAGCAACCAAAAAGTGTCCCTTTTACGTCAAAAGTGGCTTTAGACCAGCTAGAAAACAGCGATAGTAAATTAGAACACTTGCAGAATTGAGCGATAGTGAATTGTGGGGAAATTTATTTTATTACTATTTTTTTAAATTTTTTTTAATTATTTATTTTTATTTATTATATTATAATTTATGTTTTTGTGTTTTAAACTTGATCATACCCGGGATATCTACTAGACTCTGGTTTGGACAGATTTAAGTGTGTTATTGTTAAGATTTACAGACCTACAATATAAAACGCCAAATTTCCATGCAAAATAATTGTACCGCTTTCAGCACCTAAAATCCGAAATAATCATACCGCCAGGGAGGTTAAGGGATTCTTGCACCACTTGCCTCACTAGGGATTCCATTTGCTGGAAAACACCACCGCCTGGGATTAGCATGGCTCACACAGAGACTTGCCCTCTGGGACTGGAGCGGCTGATATAGTGGTGGGTGTGTAGAGGAAGATTCATAGCTTCTGCTATGAAGGCTGGACCTTGACGGTGACCTATGCCAAATACCTTTGGAAGAGGAATGTTGTGACCTGTTGTGGTCTTTATCATCTTGTGCCGTGTATCGTCAATCTGATCTAGAAGGACTCACAAAAGCAAAATAGGATAGAAAGGAAATGGTTAAAGAACCCAAAAAGAGTACCCAGGTCAGCAAAGAAAGCAAAGGGTTAAACCCACCCTCCCATACCTGCTAACACCAGGGCTGGCCACACGGGGGGCAGTGACACATCCATAGTGTGAACTGCACAGGTGATCAAATCATAGCAGAAAAACACAGAGGCAGCATACCATGGTGTTAATGCAGAGCATATACCTATGATGATTGCACACAGCAATTAGGGAAGCTGCTGCAAGCTGCCCACAGAGAACTCCTAATATCAACAGTACTGACCGATGATTGAATTTTCCACTGAAATTACACTGCCCCCAGTGCCCATGCGCTGAGCTCCTGGGTGGAAGTAACCCAGGGACGCCTGGCTGGAAAAGAAAGCAGCGGCTTGGAACACAAATGCGCTCTAGCTGACATAGACTGGAAGACACTATAGCCAGAGAAGAAACAGACAAACAGAAAAATACAAACTGCTGCCAAGGAATCTGTAATATAAAAGTATACATCACTGCGACAGACCGGGCCAGGTAGGTTGATCCCACCGGGCTTGGGGAAGATAGGGCCACTCGCTAATAGCTGGGCTATCTGGCCATTGCGCTGCTTGGCTGCCAATGGCAAGGTTTTAGCTCTTCCAGTGCCTCCTTAGTTTGCCCACTCCATACCCTGCTAACAGCCAAAGCTTATCGGAGTATCTTCCGTTTAGCTCGCTCCATACCCTGCTAACAGCCAGGGCTTATCGGAGTATCGCGGCCTGTCTTCCCAGTGCTCGCCACGGGCCGGTCTTGATTGCGGAGAGAAAAAACTTCAGGTAGACGAATAACCACACCGGTCCCTAGAGGGAGGACAAAAAAGGAACACGACCGCTGGCTTGGAGCAAAGATTTATGGGAGAGAGGTCCTATAGGAGATGAGTGGAGGCGGAGGTAACCCACATGTTTGCTGCCATGGAGTCTGTCAGGAAATGTATTTTATTGAAATTTTATGTGATAGACCAGCACAAAGTGCCACATAATTGTGAAGTGGAAGGAAAATGATAAATGGTTTTTCAATTTTTTTACAAATAAATATCTGAAAAGTGTGGTGTGCATTTGTATTCAGCCCCCTTTACTCTGATACCCGTAACTAAAATCTAGTGGAGCCAATTGCCTTCAGAAGTCACCTCTGTGTAATTTAATCTCAGTATAAATACAGCTATTCTGTGAAGCCCTCCAAGGTTTGTTAGAGAACATTAGTGAACAAACAGCATCATGAAGGCCAAGGAACACACCAGCCAGGTCAGGGATAAAGCTGTGGATAAGTTTAAAAAAGGGTTAGGTTATAAAAAAATATTGCAAGCTTTGAACATCTCACAGAGCACTGTTCAATCCATCATCCAAAAATAGAAAGAGTATGGCACAACTGCAAACCTACCAAAACATAACTGTCCACCTAAACTGACAGGCTGGGCAAGCAGAGCATTAATCAGAGAAACAACCAAGAGGCCCATGGTAACTCTGAAGAGCTGCAGAGATCCACAGCTCAGGTGGGAGAATCTGTCCACAGGACAACTATTAGTCGTGCACTCCACAAATTTGGCCCTTATGAAAGAGTGGCGATAAGAAAGCCATTGTTGAAAGAAAGCCAATTAGAAGTCCTGTTTGCAGTTTGTGAGAAGACATGTGGGGAACACAGCAAACATGTGGAAGAAGGTGCTCTGGTCAGATGAAACCAAAATTTTACTTTTTGGCCTAAAAGCAAAATGCTATGTGGGGTGGAAAACTGACACTGCACATCACCCTCAACACACCATACCAACCGGGAAACATGGTGGTGGCAGCATCACGTTGTGGGGATGCTTTTCTTCAGCAGGGGCAAGGAAGCTGGTCAGAGTTGATGGGAAGATGGATGAAGCCAAATACAAGTACAGGGCAATCTTAGAAGAAAACCTGTTCGAGTCTGCAAAAGACTTGAGACTGGGGCAGAGGTTCACCTTCCAGCAGGAGAACAATGCTAAACATACAGCCAGAGCTACAATAGAATGGTTTAGATTAAAGAATATTCATGTGTTAGAATGGCCCAGTCAAAGTCCAGATTTAAATCCCATTGAGACTCTGTGGCAAGACTTGAAAATTGCTGTTCACAGACGCTCTCCATCCAATCTGACAGAGCTTGAGCTATTTTGAATAGAAGGAGGGCTGATTACAAATGCACGCCACACTTTTCACATATTTATTTGTAAAAGATTTTGAAAACTGTTTATCATTTTCCTTCCACTTCACAATTATGTGCCACTTTGTGTTGGTCTATCACATAAAATCCCAATAAAATACATTTATGTTTTTGGTTGTAACATGACAAAATGTGGAACATTTTAAGGGGAACGGATACTTTTTCAAGGCACTGTATATCATATTCACTTGTTTTAAACATATTTTTTTTTACATTTCTTCTGTTACTTCCTGGTTTCCAGGCCTATGTAAATCATGCCATACATCCCAGGAGTCTTCAGAAGGGGAGGGGGGGGTTTTCTCAGCTAAGCACAGCCTCCTGCCTGCTTGCCCGAGCTAAGAGCAGATGGATTCTAGGAAGTAAATGCTACAGGAATCATCTGCCCTTACTCAAGATGGCCACTGCCAGAAATGCTAGGGGGTGTTTTTTACAGTGATTTCTCAGCAAAATAAAGCATTGAGGCATAGATGGATGTGTAAATTTGCTTTGAATAATAAAAATGAATGAAAACGGAAAATTGTTATCACTTACCATAATTTTCCTTTCCTGGCCCATCCTCACATCGGCACATAACGGTTAACACCTCCTTTGGAGCCCCACATGACCACGTGAGAATGGGCCAGGAAAGGAAAATTACAGTAAGTGATAACAATTTTCAGTTTTACTGGCCCATCCTCCCGTTGGCACATAACGGGATATACTAAAGCCAATATAGGGTGGGAGAGAACAAATGAAAAGAGACACTGACAATCAAAGAAAAGCTGCTTAAGCAAGAAAGAATTGATCTCTCTTGTCACAAGCTTGCTGACCGCATATTTAGTTTGTAAGGTTGAATGAAGGCCGCTCCAGACCTTCAAGCTAGCCCTTAGACCCCTTTCACACACAGGTGCTTTACAGGCGCTTACAGCGCTAAAAATAGCGCCTGCATAGCACCTGTAAAGTGCCTCTCCTGTCTCTCCAGTGTGAAAGCCCGAGGGCTTTCACACTGGAGCGGTGCGCTTGCAGGACGTTAAAAAAACTCCTGCAAGCAGCATCTTTGGAGCGGTGTATACGCCGCTCCTAAACTGCTCCTGCCCATTGAACCGAATGGGCACCGCTGGAAAAGCGCCACTGCAGCGGCGCTTTGCGGGTCATTTTAACCCTTTTCGTCCGCTAGCGGGGGTTAAAACCGGCCCACCAGCAGCCGAAAACCCCTGCAAAAATGACGGTAAAACGCCTCTAAAAATATCGGCACTTTACCGCCAACGGCGCCGACACCCCAGTGCGAAAGGGGCCTTACCTATATCTTCCATGCAATCTTGGCATAAATGCCCCAAAGGCTGCCACCCCAGTAGTCAAATAGGCTTGCAATTGTTTCAGAGCAGAAAGTCCTATTTTCTGCATGCCAGTCTAATCACCCTGGTAAGCCAAGAGTAGATGACTCTTGAGGGCCTGATGGCTAAATGAAAAGATTGTACACTTTCCTCTTTTGACCAAGTACACTGTTAGTAACTCGACCATGTGTAAGAAAACTGAAGTCTTCCTGCTGTGCATTCAGTTCCTCCCATGTGTAAACTCCAGAAAAACTGGGAAGTAGTCCCCCCAAAATTGGATACCACTTTAAAATTAGAGATAGATGTGGTATCCCTATCTCTGGTAAAAAGTAAAAGAGAAAAAGACACCAAAGAGCCCTTGCAGGAAAGTGTTGCAATCTTCAACATCCTTCTGTCTGAAGTAGTTGCTGTCAGGAGAACTAGTTTTACCGTGAGGTACTTCAATGGAATTGAAACCTATTGGAGCAAAGGGTGCTCTCAGATGCAAGCCTAAGTCCCACAGAGGGAACCAGGATTTCCCTCAAGGTCATATGGATTGTCATCTGGAAGAAGCACCTGGTCATTGGCTTTTGCACCCATCTGCAGCCTGTGAAAAGATAAAGTAGAGACCTGTACCTTAAATGGAGTTGTTTGCCAGACTAACCTCTAGCGTTGACTGTAAAAAGTCAAGAATATTGGCTAGAGCAGGGAACACAGGAGAGAAAGCTTTTGCTGAGCAGACAAAACAGACTTCTTTCATATCCTCTCCTATGTAGCCTTCATGGATGATCTTCTGGTCACCAAGGTCTGAACAACCTCAGATGAGAATCCCTGCACCCCTAGTGTAGCCTATTCCATAGCCATGCTATTAAAAGTAGTCTCATTGGATTGGGGGTTCTGTTACTGACCTTGTCATAAAGGATTTCATTTGACCAGAGACAAAGATCAAACAGAAAATTCCATGGCATTGTGAACCTCTTGTATGACGGAGTCTTTGCATTGGTATCCTTTTGTAAATATCAGAAGCTGCATGTTCAGTGAAGTCTCCCTGAGAACTACTGCTGGAATGCCCCATAGGGGCAATTTTGGAATGAGGCACTTGAAAAAAATATTCTGCCTAACCGAACCAATAACTCTTGGTTCGGTTAGGTTTACTGTAAGTGATTCTCTGCCCCATGAAAAGTTTCTTTACAAGATGTAAGAAGAAAAGACTTTTGGTGTCGTTTCAGGCAATGTAGGCTACTACTGTCCTGTTGTCAACCTTACTCAGGCCCTCTGGAAGATCCTGAAAAGGCTTGCAATGCTAGAAAAAGGCTTACTTCCATTCAAGATACTTGGGGAGTCTGTGCTTCACCGCACTCCAATGGCCTTGCACTTGTTTCTTCAAATCGTGGAGTCCCCAGCCCCAGAGACTGGCATCTGGCTTCAGAATCATACTGGGCTGAGAGGCATGCCTCCAAAAGAAGCACAGCGGTGATGTCCAAAATTCCAGTTCTTTTTGAATTTGTATAGGCACAAAGATTTTCTGATTCTGATAGACAGCCCAGCACAAAGGCTAAGGAAGGCAAATTGAAACGCCCTCATGTTCCACCTGGCCCAAGGTACCACCACTGCCAACAAGATCTTCAAAAAGATTCCTGGGGCTGTGCCAATTCTGTAAAAGGCAGACACCTGAACTGGAAGTGACATCTAGCCACCGCAAATTTTACATGCCTCTGGTGCTTGGCATTGATCGGTACATGGAAGTATGAGTCGGCCGGTCGATTGATACCAACTGGTCCTCCTGCTGAACTGTACCTGTGACTGTCTGCATGGACTCCATCTTGAACCTTTTGGTGTATATGAACATGTTCAATTCCTTCAAACTGAAACAGGCCAGAAGGCTCCTGCCTTAGGTACTAGAAAAACTGGGGAGAAAGGGTTCTATGTTTTTGGCATCACTGGCTTGATGGCCTCGTTACAGTATAAACATTTTGCAAACATTTTCTCTTCTGAGATCTGTTGGACATGAATTAAATGGATTCAGTGGTTAGCTTTGGAATTCTCCATTGTCCTGCCACCTGTCTTCTGGACCCACTGGTCTTTGGTGATTGTTGTCCAAACCCTCCAGAAGGAGGCTATAATCATCAACTTCACTGAGGCCCCCTGGCCCCAACTGGAAGAGACTGGTTGGACGCACCTTTAAAAGAGACTTTCCAGCCACCATAGCAGCTTGCTCTGGGCTTGATTTTATGTCAAGAGTAACTGAGGTACCTCCACTGTGATCTATTAAATCTGCAGCCTGTCCTATAAGATTTGGCCTCCTGCACCCTCTGAAGTTCAGTGGGCTTGAGTGAAGGATGGCGGGTTCCTCTTACTAGTCTGTGGCCACAGTCCAGACTTTTCCTCCTGTCATTCCCTTAATTGCGTTGTTCAACGTTTAGCTGAACAATAACCTCCCATTATAGTAAACGTCGAAGGCTTGTGTAGGAGTTCCGCCTGCCCTCCAGTGGCATAACCACAATGCTCTCAGAGCAGTGACTGAATGCTCCAGCGCTTGTACTAGGTCTATCAAAAGAATCAACCAAAAGTCAGTTGCTAGGTTCCACTCTTTCCAGAAACCGTGCCAAATCTTGTAGTTTCCAATGTTGAATGTAATGCCATTTCTAAAGTTTATATATCGAAGCAAAATCTGTCACTGTATAGATTCTTTGCAAGCCTGATGGCAAGATCACCACAATTTCTGCATTCCAGATGTGTTTCTGCATGAGTGTTTTTGATGCATTCTCAATGCATTTTGCCACTTTCCAGATGTGTTCCATAAAGAAACAATGCAACATTCTACTCTTGTTGACTGCACTAGAATGCGCTGTACTGGTGTGAACTAAGTAATTGGAATCAAAGTTAAACACTGTCCATGCGTTCTTGATGCAGAATAAAAACGCACTGGACTGCATCTGGTGTGAACAAGTCCACTTTCTCATTTATAGGATTTCTGAAGGCAACCGAGTTATAAAAAAGGCAAAGACACTTGCTGCCTCGGACACTAGAGGGCATCATCCACCCCTGGAAGTGCAGCGCATAAACATACAGCAGCTATCTTATATGGATAAAGCTTAGGGAACCTGTTACTGTAAATTGGTCTTCTGACAAGGTCTCTTCATCAACGAGCGCTTTACTCTCTATACTTATGGGTAAAGACCATCCTTCATCAATGAGTGATTTATGCTCTATCATTGTGGGAAAAGACCATCTTTCATCAACGACCAATTTACGCTCTATCATTGTGGAAAAAGACCGTCCTCCATCAACGAGCGATTTATAATTGAGGATACCTCATACGGACGAGGATAGCTCAATTATTATGGATAGTAAAGACATGTATTTGCAATACGGTACACTGTAGGGATTTTACACTATGCTTATTCTTGTATTCAAGATTGTATTCTTTTATTTTTTTGTGTGAAAATTTCAATAAGAACATTGAAACAAACGAGGGATTTATGCTCTATCATTGTGGGAAAAGACCATCCTCCATCAACGAGCGATGGATTTACGTTCTATCATTGTGGGAAAAAGACCATCCTCCATTAACAAGCGATTGACATTCTATCATTGTGGGAAAAGACCATCCTCCATTAACAAGCGATTTACACCCTATCATTGTGTGAAAAGACCATCCTCCATCAATGAGCGATTTACGCTCTATCATTGTGGGAAAAGATTATCCTCCATTAATGAGCGATTTATGCTCTATCATTGTGGGAAAAGACCATCCTCCATTAATGAGCGATTTACGCTCTATCATCGTGGGAAAAGACCATTCTCCATTAACGAGCGATTTACGCTCTATTATTGTAGGAAAAGACCATCCATATCAGACCAATGATAGAGCGTTTTACGCTCCATCATTATAGGTGTTGCTTGTGGAGTGGATATTTGCAGCATACTTTCTGCTATAGTCGCCTTAATAGGGCTTCGAATGTTGCATAACCCCCATCTTTGTAAGGCAACCTGTGCAATTTTATTTCTCTGCCACTGCATGCAAACTCAAAATGCACCCTGAGCTATATATCCCTACTTCCTTCAACTGTGATCCGCTGCAAAATAAAAAATTAAATCCCCAAAGATTCCCAGACCCTTAAAAGGACTTCAACCTTCACTAGCTATAGCTCTGGCTTTGCCTTGCAGGGATCTAAACCTTATCCATATGGGCCTGAACTTTGTCACTAGTATCCCCGATCCAGGTATAACAATCTTCACTTATGAATTCCCAGAAACCCCCCTTGGACTGTGGGAACTTCCTTGTAGCTTCAACAGTTACATGAAACATCCCATCCTCAATGGGCGAGAAATTGTTCAATCGTTTCATAAGCTCAGGCCTCACCGTGTACAAGCAATTCCTTTCCAGCTGTCCCTGCCATTCTTACCTTCTCTCGCACAATCAGATCCTCACGATCGTCCGTGACATAAGATGCTCAGACGAGTTTCACCAGCACACATGAACCTCTTGCCTTAGGGGAATTACCTTATAAGCTGTATATCCGCATTAATACCAAACTAAAGTTGAAGCACACTTGTGGGCTACCTAGTTGTCCTGATACCAAATCTGGCAAAAACCAGAGCTATTATTATAATTATAATTAATTTTACCCTTTAGAAATGTATTGTTAAATTCTATTGACAAGTGCCTGTTTGGATTTTACTAGTTTGTCAAAATTCCTCACACCAATATGAACATCACATATACAGTACCTGACCGCGAGATTGTGTTTCCAGCGCGATACCATCGCGCTGGTTCTCGGCGACAGGGTACTGTGCATGTCGCGCTGGCTCACTCATCGGGAAAGGAAAACTTTGTTTTCCTTCCCCGATGAGTGACAGGCAGTGCTGACAGCTGTCTGGTATGAATCCTGAGGCGGGAACACCGCGCCAAATTTTAAATGAAAAAAACGGCGTGGGTTCCCCCCTAGGGGCATACCAGGCCCTTAGGTCTGGCATGGATTGCAAGGGGAACCCCCTACGCCGAAAAATTGGCGTGGGGATCCCCCCAAAATCCATACCAGACCCTTATCCGAGCACGCAGCCCAGCCGGCCAGGAAAGGGGGTGGGGACGAGCGAGCGCCCCCTCCTGAGCCGTACCAAGCTGCATGCCCTCAACATGGGGGGTGGGTGCCTTGGGGGAGGGGGGCGCCCTGCGGGGCCCCCCCACCCCAAAGCACCTTGTCCCCATGTTGATGAGGACAAGGGCCTCTTCCCGACAACCCTGGCCGTTGGTTGTCGGGGTCTGCGGGCGGGGGGCTTATCGGAATCCGGGAGCCCCCTTTAATAAGGGGGCCCCCAGATCCCGGCCTCCCACCCTGTGTGAATGAGTTTGGGGTACATGGTACCCCTACCCATTCACCTAGGGAAAAGTGTCAATATAAAAAAAACACAGTACACAGGTTTTAAGAGTAATTTATTAGTCAGCTCCGGGGTCTTCTTCCAACTTCGGGGGGTCTCCTTCCGACTTCTCCCGGTGTTCGGCCTCTTCTCCCGGTGTTCGGCCTTTTCTCCGGGCCCCGCCGCTATCTTCTTCCAGCTCTATTGCCAGCGAGGGGCCCAGTCTGCTGCCGCTGTCTTGTCGCCGCTGTCGTCTCGCCGCCGCTGTCTTGTCGCCACTGTCTCTTCTTCTCTTCTTCCCCGATTTTGACACGACGCTCTCTCTGGCTCGAATGCTGTGTGCGAGCTGCGGAGCCATTTATATAGGCGGTGACCCCGCCCCCTTACGACGTCATGGTCCCAGCATGCGCAGGGACTCTAGCGTCATAAGGGGGCGTGACCTCAGAGTCCCTGCGCATGCTGGGACCATGACGTCGTAAGGGGGCGGGGTCACCGCCTATATAAATGGCACCCGGAGCTGACTAATAAATTACTCCTAAAACCTGTGTACTGTGTTTTTTTTATATTGACACTTTTCCCTAGGTGAATGGGTAGGGGTACCATGTACCCCAAACTCATTCACACAGGGTGGGGGGCCGGGATCTGGGGGCCCCCTTATTAAAGGGGGCTCCCGGATTCCGATTAGACCCCCCGCCCGCAGACCCCGACAACCAACGGCCAGGGTTGTCGGGAAGAGGCCCTTGTCCTCATCAACATGGGGACAAGGTGCTTTGGGGTGGGGGGGCCCCGCAGGGCGCCCCCCTCCCCCAAGGCACCCACCCCCATGTTGAGGGCATGCGGCTTGGTACGGCTCAGGAGGGGGGGCGCTCGCTCGTCCCCACCCCCCTTTCCTGGCCGGCCGGGCTGCGTGCTCGGATAAGGGTCTGGTATGGATTTTGGGGGGACCCCCACGCCAATTTTTCGGCGTAGGGGGTTCCCCTTGCAATCCATGCCAGACCTAAGGGCCTGGTATGCCCCTGGGGGTGTTCCCGCCTCAGGATTCATACCAGACAGCTGTCAGCACTGCCTGTCACTCATCGCGGAAGGAAAACAAAGTTTTCCTTTCGCGATGAGTGAACCATCTCGGCGCTGGCTCCTGCGACGGGGCTCTCGCTGAGAAATGCGGCGAGATTGACACAATCTCGCGGTCACCTACTGTAGCATGTACCGCCGCCATCGATAGGGTACTAGAGCTCGGTAGAGATTTAGAGTGGACCCAACCATGTGTCCTGTTCGCTTTCTTAGCTAGTTGGAAAATACACTTTAAAAATACAAATAAAGATACTCCTCATCCTTTGTTGTAGTTGAGCAGCTTCTTGCAGTGGCAGTCACCTGGTTAGAAAGAATGTAAACTGGTTATTGTGTCAGGGTCCAGGAGGGACTCATGAACCCTGTGGTGGATCTTTTTAAGTTCATGTTACAGTGACTGCACCTACCCCATCAGCTGAGAATGTCGACAGCTGCTGAGGAAAGTACAATTCTGGTTTTGGTTTTCCTCCAAACAAAACTCATATGGCAATAACCCAGACATGTGGGAACTTAATGACTGTGGTCACTGCATCTTACCATCTGGGGTGTAATACCTGGAACCATTGAAAAAAAAAAAGGTTCCTATGGGAGCGTCCTTCACCAGACTGCTGATTCAAATTCCATCAAAGGAAAAAAGTTGTGGAACCTGCCGTTCCTACTAGGTCACAAACTTGGCTAGAATTAGAGCGGTTAGTATTATTGGTTTGAAAATTTGTCATTCTCACCACTATCATCCTCCCCTTTTTTCCTCCTCATTACAAACTGGAGGAAGACACGCAGGGTTTAGAATGGTGCAGAAAAAAAACAGACGGAATGCTGCCTTCACTCTTTTAGCGATAGAAAAAAAATACAATGGGAAAGACACAAGAGCATCTCGACATCTTTGCATGGACCTGCCACACAAAGTCCAAAAACAGGCATGATAATTTTTAAACACACAAACGTGTACTACACATCAATCAACTCACTCAATCATTACAGATTTCTAAAGCCATAGCTGAACTACTTCCAAGGTATTTTTATTCTGGGGTCTCGTACCTCCAGACATCAAAAATACCTTCCAAAGGAATACACCTTACTGTATCTTCTGACCATATATGCCAATCCTTAAGGGGTCTTATGGCCCCATACTCAGATTTCATGTATTTGTGCAGCTGTCTGACTGGGGTGCATGGACGAAATAAACAACAAAAATTACCGCGCTACTCTGATAAATGTGCTGCTGATGAAATGTTAAATATTTAAAGCTGCAGTCCTAAAGTGGGGCGTGCACATAAATATACAGAAATAATCAAAAAAGACTGCGCTAAAAAATGACATATATGATGACTATATATACGAATGTGTAAATAGTGATAAATTCAATCTATCGAGTGATCCAAAATATAAATATTCTAGTGAAAATAAAATGTCAATAAAATTATTGGACACAAATATGACAAAAATTTATAATAATAAAAGCAAGTATTGGGTATCGAATAACAAAAATAACCAAAAATGAAGTGAGAATGTTCAGAAGAAAAACAGTCCTTGGAGCCAAGGTAGATTGAATTGGTGATCATAGAAGTTAAACACCCAGCACCCAGTGAGAAATCCTCCACCTTATTAGATGTACGCTTACCAGAGGTAAGCTAGATATCAGCTTATCTAAGGACGTCCACTCAGGGGAACCAACTCCTCAAAACTCCTCACAAGAAAGGGGCAGGCAGGATCTCTCCTTGCGGTGGACCTCAATCAGCATACCGGGGGGACCCAGAAGAATAAAGAATTTTCTCCATAGTGTGAATCAGTATGACCATTTATTGAAATAAGGAATATATACACTTACATTAAAATTCGCAGTGGAAATTGTTAGGAAATAAGACAGCCGGCCGGCTTGCATATACCCGTTCAGAACGAGATAGGATGGAAACGATGACGTCAGTGCATGGACGACCCATTGCCCATGACGATTCAAAATGCTTTTTTTTGGCGGACTCTGTGCCCAGAGAACCCTGCGCTTTACTTTCGGAGCGGTTATTGTTTGCGCCTTTATCACTATAACCGCCCCCGCTTCCCGATTATTGTACACGGCCCGAGTGGGGCTGCTAGCCTACTACTCCTCACGTTTTTGCTAATACTATCGCGCACTGGATTTTCTGATTATCATACACAGCCCAACCGGTCTCACGATATACAGCCTTCTAAACGTGTTTGTCCAACAATTACAAAACACCATGAAATCCTCTGCTATTCAAAACAATATTATGGCTTCTATCTGTACCTAGATATTACAACAATAACATGGATGCCTTCTGTTTGCTCTCTACCCAACACTGTATTACACTATAAACCTTAATTTAATTTAAAAATCAAAATGATTTCGTCCTTCCAAACACAAGTCAAAAGACCCCAAGCTCCTCCCACCAACTTCCTGTTGCACACCTGAACAGGAAGAGGGAGGGGGAGGGGAAACCTCGAATTGCTTCATATTATGTCTATCAAGACATAAAAAAAATCTATGGCTAACATCATATATATTTCAACAATTTAAAAAACGTTTGCCCAGGACAGGGTGGCATAAACCCCCATATTGCAAATGGGAGGGAATCCCCCTTGACTCAGATATCCCCTGGAAAGTCAAACCACAAGTTTTGAGAGCGAAATACCACACAACAGCGCAACAAAAGCCAAAAACTGAAACTCCTCTAAAAAGATGGCTCAAAGGGGTCAACCAAAGCCCCCCTCCTCCTCCTTTGCAGGCTATACAATACAAGCCTCAAAACAATGAATTGCCCTCTGAGAAACTCCCAAACATTTAAAAATAAAAATAACACACACCGCTAAAAGTACAAAAACTCAGTTAAAGCTAACAAATTCAGTGCAAAGTAGACCGCTGGAATAAAAAACTAAATGATTCTACTGGAAATGGAATTCAGTACAAAAACAGACTATATTTCGCTCGAGACTAAAATCAGCAGAAACAAAAAGGCAGTTGCAGCAATCGAAAATCGGTCCACGGCAAAATGGTGGATGAAATCCGGACTACAGCAAAATGGCCGACATTAACAAATGAAAACCAACACAAACCAAGATTTCTCCCTACAAAAACTGACTATAAAAATTGAGACACCAATATTAACACTTATCCCTAGACAAACACTTTAGGCTATATCAATTAGGGCCCATACTAAAATATAGGCATATTTAACTAAACAATATATCCAAAAACGCCAAAGTTACATAAAACATGAATTAACACGCCTTAAACATACACTCTTGTTCCCAAATACAAAACAAAACTTTGTTCTGAAAGTTGGAAAGTCAATAGATACATACACAGGACAATCAACAATACTGGTTTCCCCTCCCCCGTTCAGCCACATGGTCAATTACATATGCAGCAGCCATTTTAACACACGGTGTCAGCCTGTTCATTCATACACACAGCAAACAGTTACACAGCCTACTCAGTCACACACAGCATACAGTTTAGGTTTGTATTAAATGGGACCTGTAGAGGATTTAAATATAGGTGCTTCCCCAATTAACAGACCTACTTACAATGACAAAAATATAGCCTACAATAAAAGTCCCGTCATTATACAGAAAGTGACAAAAAAAACATAAGGTTCTTGCCTGGCAGATCTTACCTCATTCAGCGCACAGAGAATCAAGATCCCGAACACAGAACAGCAAAAATGTTCAAAAAACTTGAAGTATGGTTGTCTTACCATAGGCCGGCCTTTGCTGGTCTGGTTCTGGAGGTCTCTTCCTCCTCGAGGTCCGCTGAATTAGGAAGATCTGTTGGCTTCCTTTCTGGCCCGCCATGATGTCAGGGAAATTCTAAGCTTCTCCCTATAAGCATATAATTTCTTTGCGCTTAAAGTGGAGTTCCACCCCAAAAAAAAAAAATCATTAATGTGCATGAAAGAAAAATTTAAAAAATTGCCTGTTGCTAGGGGGTCCCTTGTAATCTGCCTCCTTCGGCGCCTGGGCTCCTGACGTAGGAAGGGAGATCAGCTCTCTCCCCTGCCACTAGGCAATCATCTGGGACATGTGACAGGTCCCAGATGATTGCGCGGCCAGTCACGGCAGGCAGCGCAGCTCGCGCATACGCAGTTGGCACCCACAGTTAAAATGCTGGCGTCGCCAGGCGGAGGAGGAGACAAGCGGGGCTTCGATCACCTGCATCGCTGGACCCTGGGACAGGTAAGTGTCTGATTATTAAAAGTCAGCAGCTGCAGTATTTGTAGCTGCTGACTTTGAATTTTTTTTTTTTTAGTGGGAACCCCGCTTTAAAAGCACAAATACAGCACTCTTATATAATGCCGGGAAAGCGCGCTTGTTTATCTCTCCAAGTAACACAAAGAGATGCTGGTATCACCTCGAGCTCAGTATAATCCTGAAGAGAAATGGCCAGGCTGCCTTTATTTATACTAAACACATGGAAAACAAAAGAGTGTGGTGGCGTCAGAATCCTTCAATCAGACACTTGTATTCGTTCAAAAGAACCAATAACACACATGTATATATTCAAATAGAAATGCAGTAGTGACGTGTGCAAACGGTCGTGTGCAAAACCATCTGCTACCAATGATGCGAGCCATACTAAATTATGGCCCAGTGGGGCATAACTCTGCATGGTTATACTATGGTTCCCATGTACGCAGATCTGCCTACTTAGGAGTTTAAATGCGATCGCCATGGAGTGGCCAGTTACCTAGTGAGGCATAAACAAACATCCTTACAAGAGCAAACAGATCTGCCGTGTCCACGGGAAGGTTTCCGCATCCAATGGTCTTCCACTAGCGTCTGTATGTGCGAATACCCTCGCATGAGCATATTATAGCAGAACAGACACTGGGGGGCATCTGACAACATACATTAATAAAAAATTCCACAACAATTCTTTTCTAAGGAATTTTCTACTGCAGAATTACAGCATCAAGGAGTGTGAGTTGTTGGCCATTGTGTTGGCACTAGAAAAGTGGCGGTATCTCCTTTACCAACCAAAATAACCTACAATATCTCTAGTCCGCTCAGTGTCTCAATCCAAGACAAGCCCACTGCTCCCTTTTCTTTATCCCCTTTATTAATTTTGTCAAAATAAACCGGCTCCTGACAACATTAAAGTTGACACCATCTGTCTTTTAACTCATGGATGTGGAACAACCCCCAGCCCTCACTTCCCCCATTTCTCTAAACAAAACCCCAGTACCACCAAATCTCATGACTAAAATTCTATTTGACCCAGAGCTCCACACTGGGCGTTCATTCTGGAGTCCCCAGGACCTACATTTTTCTCACCTATTGATATGGGTGGCCAGGGATGAAGAGAAATGTAAAGAAATCTCTAGCAGCTTGTACTACCCATGCCCAGATCAAAATCTCATCTTGTGCTCCAACAGGCCCTTTGTTGCCCCTTTCTAATGCAAAGAAAATTAGGAGCACTTGTCCCTAGACTTTATCACAGATCTTCCAACATTTGTTGGCTGCACAGTAGAGTTGCACCGATACTGATATTGGTGCCAAAACCAAGTAGTTGCACAAGTACTGTACTTGTGCAAATACTCCGATACCTGAAACTGATACCTTTGCAGTGTGATTTGAGCCCATACAAAATGAATGGGCTCCAATCGCACTGCAAAGAACACATGAGATTTGAACCCAAACGCGGTTTGATTCCAGTCCGAATCCTGACACTGCTCCTGTGTGAACCCAGGCTTGTCACAGTGACTTTGACCTTGGTTCACACAGGAGCAGTACGTTAAACCGTATGCGATTCAGACAGGAATTGTCTTAGGCAGAAGTGAAGAAATGCCATAAAGTAAGAATACTTTCAAAAATATATATTTTATTTGTTTATTTCTATGAATTTACAAAATGCAACGTGAGCAAACAGAAAAAAAAATCGAAATCAAATCAATATTTGGTGCAACCACCCTTTGCATTCCAAAAAGCATCAATTCTTCTAGGTACACTTGCACATAGTTTTTGAAGAAACTCGGCAGGTACAGTAGGTTGTTCTGAACATCTTGGAGAACTAACCATAGATCTTCTCTGGGTGTAGGCTGCCTCGAGACCTTCTGTCTCTTCATGTAATCCCAGACAGACTCCAAGATATTGAGATCAGGACTCTGTGGGGGCCAAACCATCACTTCCAGGACTCCTTGTTCTTCTAGGCCAGTCCCATGCTCTAAGTACCAGCACTGCGTTGTCCAGACTTTTTACAATTGTAATTCTTGTTCATTTCTAGTCAAGTCAGGCTGCACAATGTTTTTAGACCCAGTTGCCCTCCCACACATCCAAAAGATTGTGGATGGTGGCTTTTACCAACCGAAATTCATCAAAATGTATCACATTTATAGGTGCACTGTGCCATTTTAATTCGTTTTTTTTCCCCTGCTGTAGGTTCTATCATGCTTATGTATTTTAACCCTTTCACTGCCAGGTCTATACGTTGTACAGACCTGACAACAGGGAGTTTCACACACAATCCAGTGGCTGCAGGCACTCGAAATGTGTGTAAAACAGGCAGACTACTGCCTGTCAGGGGGATTCATTCGGGAGGCTACGCTGCTGCCCGATTGCCTCCACACACCCTTAGTACCAGCACTTCCCCCGTGTGCGCGCAACCCCGCCATGTATTCCGGGCTAAGCTTGCCCATCTGCAGGCCCGGGACCGACATGGTGGGTGGAGGGGAAGGAGAAGAGCGGACACATGTCCTCCCATTCTTGCTGTGACCCAGAAAATGTCATGTATGATGTCACTTCCGGGTCAGTCTCCCAGTGTCCCTGGCTAGCATAGCCGGGAGGGGATGTATTGCAATGCGATCTGTATTGCAATTCATTTAGTGGAGCCCAGAGGAGACATGCAAGGTGATACAGAAATAAGGGAAGAACCCCGTATGAGTTCTTAGTGGAGGAAGGGAATAAAGCAGCCGCAGTCTCACCCTTAATATGATAAACTTTAATGAATGGCAATTAATGCAAATGTCACAAATTCACAGACTATACAGAAATAAAATGATTATGAGACAACGTAGTCACTTTAAAAGCACACATAGCCCAGGTTCACTCACACTGTCAATGTCAGATGACAAGAAGCAAACATAGATACGGTAAAAGACCAGGTGGGGGTGGAACTGCAGGGAACAACGATGGTGTCAGCCTTGGTCGGCCTATACACAGACAGTGTGGACATCTGCTCACACCATTTACCTAAGACCTTGCCTGAAGAGCCAGAGCCAGCATTCCAGCCTGAAGAGCCAGAGCCAGCGTTCCAGTCTGAAGAGCCAGAGCCAGCGTTCCAGTCTGAAGAACCAGAGCCAGCGTTCCAGCCTGAAGTCCCAGTGTCTGTTTCCCGGTCTGAGGGTGTGTTGCCCTCTCCCGGCCTGCGGAGCCTGCTGCCCAGCCCGTGTTCCTGTCCGCTGCCCAGCCTGATGTGTTCCTGTCTGCTGCCCAGTCTGATGAGCCTCTGTCTGCTGCCCAGCCTGATGTGTCCCTATCTACTGCCCTGCCTGATGAGCCTCTGTCTGCTGCTCAGCCTGAAGAGCCTCTGTCTGCTGCCCAGGCTGATGAGTTCCTGTCTGCTGCCCAGTCTGATGAGCCTCTGTCTGCTGCCCAGCCTGATGTGTCCCTATCTGCTGCCCAGCCTGATGTGCCTCTGTCTGCTGCCCAGCCTGACAAGTCTCTGTCTGCTGCCCAGCCTGATGTGTTCTTGTCTGCTGCCCAGCCTGATGTGTTCCTGTCTGCTGCCCAGCCTGATGAGCCTCTGTCTGCTGCCCAGCCTGATGAGTTCCTATCTGCTGCCCAGTCTGATGAGCCTCTGTCTGCTGCCCAGTCTGATGAGCCTCTGTCTGCTGCCCAGCCTGATGAGTTCCTGTCTGCTGCCCAGTCTAATGAGCCTCTGTCTGCTGCCCAGTCTGATGAGCCTGTCTGATAAGCCTCTGTCTGATGCCCAGTCTGATGCGCCTCTGTCTGCTGCCCAGCCTGATGTGTCCCTATCTGCTGCCCAGCCTGATGTGCCTCTCTCTGCTGCCCAGCCTGACGGACCTCTGTCTGCTGCCCAGCCTGATGTGTTCCTGTCCGCTGTCCAGCCTGATGTGTTTCTGTCTGCTGCCCAGTCTGATGTGCCACTGTCTGCTGCCCAGCTTGATGAGCCTCTGTCTGCTGCCCAGCCTGATGAGCCTCTGTCTGCTGCCCAGCCTGATGAGCCTCTGTCTGCTGCCCAGCCTGATGAGCTTCTGTCTGCTGCCCAGCATAATGTGTCCCTATCTGCTGCCCAGCCTGATGTGCCTCTGTCTGCTGCCCAGCCTGATGTGCCTCTGTCTGCTGCCCAGCCTGACGGGCCTCTGTCTGCTGCCCAGCCTGATGTGTTCCTGTCTGCTGTCCAGCCTGATGTGTTCCTGTCTGCTCCCCAGGCTGATGTGCCACTGTCTGCTGCCCAGCCTGATGTGCCACTGTCTGCTACCCATCTTGATGTACCCATGCCTGCTGCCCAGCTTGAAGTGCCCGTGCCCGTGCCTGTTGCCCAGCTTGAAGTGCCTGTTGCCCAGCTTGAAGTGCCTGTGCCCGCTGCCCAGCTTGAAGTGCCCATGCCTGCTGCCCAGCTTGAAGTGCCCATGCCTGCTGCCCAGCTTGATGTGCCCGTGCCTGCTGCCCAGCTTGATGTGCCCGTGCCTGCTGCCCAGCTTGATCTGCCCGTACCTGCTGCCCAGCTTGATGTGCCCATGCCTGCTGCCCCACTTGATGTGCCTGCTGCCCCGCTTGATGTGCCTGCTGCCCTGCTTGATGTGCCCATGCCGGCGGCCCAGCTTGATGTGCCCATGCCTGTTGCCCAGTTCATTGTGCCTGTTGCCCAGTTCGTTGTGCCTGTTGCCCAGTTTGATGTGCCTGCTGCCCAGCTCGATGTGCCTGCTACTCAGCTTGAGGTTCCTGTGCCTGCTACCCAGCTTGATGTACTTATTGCCCAACCTGATGTGACTTTGTCCGCTGCCCGGCTTGACGCCATGGACTTTCCCCAGCAACGGCTAGTTGGAGCGTCCGGGGGTCGCTCCTTCGAGGGGGGGTACTGTCAGGAAAGGTTCCCTCCGCTGGTAATAGCTATCATTTGGCGTTCAGTACTGAGGTCCACCAGCAGGTGTCTCCTGGCAGTTTGGAACTGACAGAGCTTTTTCCTGCTGGTATTATATCACCTTTGGGGTCGCAGTACTGGCGTCCACCAGCGGATGGATCCTGGCAGTGTATAAATACCCAGCAAGTGCACACACACCTTGCCCTGGTATTGTCAATGTGCCCTGACTTGCAGCCTGTTTATCTGTGATCCTGATCCTGGACCTGAACCCTGATACCTGTATCCTGAACCCTGAACCTGTTTGTTTCTGTTCCTGTATCCCTGGATCCTTGCCCTGCAGCCTGATTCCTTCCATCTTGTTCCCTGTCTGTTTACTCCTGGCCCCCCATCTGCTGATCTCCTGTTTATGACCCTGGCCTGGCTTGACTACAATTCTGGTACTCCCTTTTGCTATATATATACTGGTTGGTTTATTATCACTGGTTGTTCAGTTTGTTCACTCTGTTTGTGTTGGTGGTGTGTTCACATTCCTGTTTATGTCTGGTTCACTCTGTCACAGTCACACAGTTCTGGTCACATCTGGTTTATGACAGGGCCTTTGACGGCTGAGATGATAGGTCTGTCTGGTGGGTTCTGTAGTGACTTGTGGACTTTGGGAATAATATAAATTGTAGGCGTATTGAATTCCGTTATCTTTATGTATTCCAATTCTTTCTTAGTTAAAAAGTTCACTTCGTAAGCAAGACTTTATTTAGTTTTGTTTTTCCACAATCGAGGGAAAAGGGTTAGTCAGTAGTTTCTCATATGTTGATCTATCACTTAGTGGGTTTTTCATAGTGTTCTTCAGAGAACAGAACTACATTCCCCTTTGTCATTTTTTTGATGATTAGTTTGGGTGCTTCCTTTAGTTCATGGAGGGCCATGCGTTCTTCTTGGCTTAAGTTGTCGTCTTTTTTAAGGGTTGTCCAATCCATACAGGACAGGTCCTCTTGGACAAGGTCAAGGAAGATCCCAAGCCACTTGTTCTTCCTGAACGATGGCATTTTGGAGAATCTGATTTGAAGACCCGCTTCTCTTGGGATACTGAGAAGTTGTTGTTAGTGGATCCTCCTGCTCGTCTTCCTCTCCACACCATAGGGAAGCCAAAATGTCAAGGGTTGCTTGATCTTGAGAAGCAATCATATTTGTCTCTAAACTTTCAATATCTGGTCTTTGATGTAGTAGCCTAAGGTATACCTTTCTTAGGAAGAAGCATATATCTTGTATACCTCAAAGTCCTTCATTACATTTGTAGGAGAGAATGACAGACCTCTCCTAAGTAATTTAATATGCCTTGCATGTAGAGTGAAGTCAGATGAATTAATGATGGTATTATTCATTAAATCCACATCATGGGGGGGTTTCCTCATTTTAGTTCAGTAAGGACGTCAATGTCCTGGGTGTATCCCTCCTGGGGTCTCCTTCTTTTTCTTTTTGGATTTGCTGTGTTTTTTCCGGAGTTCTTTAGTATTCCCTTGCCAAGTAAGGTCACCTCCGGTTGTGGCGGTTCTTCTCCTAAAAAACCCACGGACCAATCATCCTCATCCTCACTTCCTGCAAAGGGAGTAGTGCGATTTTTTTGATGCGGATCATGAGCCATTTCTGGGCCTTCTAGATCTGCTGCGTTCTCTTATATTTGATAAATCGAGAATTTCTCCTTTCTCCAAATCATCAAGATCGCCTAAAAATATGGACTATTTGGTTGCCCTTAAGTTTTTTTGTGCCTTTATTATTTCTTTATACTATATTTATATTTACTTTAGGAGCTCATTATGCTTCCCAAATTCTGGTTTGTCACTAAATGGTTCTAATTGCTGCAGACTTTCTTTAATTTGGTTTTGAATGTCTAGTAGTTGTAGTTTTTGTATTTTTTCCTCCTCGACGATCAATTTCATTACCTCTAGACCATGTTAAACAACAAATGCTCATATATATATATATATATATATATATATATATATATATATATATTGGGGGGGAGGGAATAAGATTTTCCTGGTGCCGTCTCAAGGCATCATAATTTTTTTTAAATAAAGTTTATTAACATAACATCAACATACATATTAAAGTGGGAGTCCCGCGGAAAAAAAAAATTTAAAAGTCAGCAGCTACAAATACTGCAGCTGCTGACTTTTAAAATAAGGACACTTGCCAGCGATGTCGGCACCCGAGGGCGAACCGTCCCTCGGTCCTCGGATGCTGCTGCTGCCGCCGCCATCTTCGGTTTGGGAATCAGGAAATGAAGCCTTGCGGCTTCACTTCCCGGTTCCCTACTGCACATGCACGAGTCGCGCATCGCAATCTGAATGGTCCGTGCTGTCTCTGGGACCCGTGTGTGTCCCAGCAGACAGCGCAGCATGACAGGAAGAGGCATAGACTCCCGTGGGAGTCTATGCCCGGAAGTGGGTGCAAATACCTGTCTTAGACAGGTATCTGCACCCCCCTCCCCCCTGAAAGGTGCCAAACGTGACACCGAAGGGGGGGAGGGTCCCGAAAAGCGGAGGTTCCATTTTTGTGTGAACCTCCGCTTTAAAAACGAATATTGAAGGACATTTCCATTCTGAGTGGCAGTACACCCTCTACTAGGTTACCACCGAGACCGGAGATGTCCCCAATTTACGTACCATGTATACAATCAACCTTCCATAAACCATGTATGGTCATGCTCCCAACATGTTTTCGCGGATTGCCCGCTTATTCAGGAGAGCGTAAATGTAATCTAGTAGTTTTAGTTTTTGTATTTTTTCCTCCTCAACAATCAATTTAATTACCTCTAGACCATGATTAATGCAGGTTTGTTTCCATTTAGTGAGAAATTGTTAATTTTGTAGGTGCTCCGCTGGGGTACCCATTCTCGCAATCCTCGAGGAGTACATTTTTTGTCTATATATGATTCAGGATATAGAATATCCCATTTACAATTTAATTGTTTGATGGTTAATTTTTTTGTGGGGTTTTTGAATAAGGTTTCAAACGTATTTTCATCAGATGATGGCTGCTCACATGGATTGCCTGAGAAGGTAAGTCTAATCTCTTCTTCAATATCATCACCAATTACATATGCCATGTAAACAGTATTTGGAAGAGTGGTAGCCACCCTCTCATGCACACTGAATGGTAGACCTATACCGTGTAGTCTAGTCAAGTGATTGGTAAGGTCAGGAGATCCTGGGTGCTGAATTATGATCCAAAGAGGATCAGGCAATGACAGTCTGAAAAAAATGTAAATGGTGTGAACAGATGTCCTCACTGTCTGTGCACAGCCCGACCAAGGCTGACACCACCTTGGTTTCCTGCAGTTTCACCCCCACCTGGCCTTTTACTGTATCTAAAGGCCGTGGCCAAGGATATTCAGGAGATCAGAGTTGCATCGCATTCAACTGGGAATTTGTCCCAGACGGAATCACAGGTCTTAAAAACATTGATGGCAAATCCTAACATCACCATTAAGCCAGCCAACAAAGGCGGTAACATCATCATTCAGGACAATATTGATTATATACAGATGTGTACCGATATTTTGGATAACCGTGAGTGGTATTGCCCAATATCTAAGGCTGCAGTCATGGGCTTTGCTGATCAACACTACAATCTTGTGGGTGAGGCCTTTTATTGTGGAATACTGGATAAAAACACTTGGGAATTTGTCAGGATTAAACATCCTAGAGTAGCTACTTTTTATGCCCTTCGGAAAGTGCATAAAAATTTAAGTAAACCACCAGGCAGACCTATTGTCTCAGGAAGAGGCAGTCTTACTGACAACCTTAGTAAATTTATTGATAACCAGCCTTCCCATGTTTAAAATACAATGTACTTTTTATAGATTCTTGATGGTCTCCACGTTAGTGGCCCGACCATTTTGGTGGCCATTGACGTGGAGGCCCTCTACAGTTCGATACCTCATGAGAGAGGCCTGATTGCTTTGAGTGACATTCTTGGGCGTCAAGAGTCAATTCGAGCCTGCTAGGGTTCAATTAAGTGTTATCAGCCCTAGATTTTGTATTAAAACAAAATTTTTTCTCTTTCCTTGACTCCCACTTCCTCCAGGTACAGGGCGTGGCCATGGGCACTTCGTGTGCCCCGTCCTACGCCAATCTGTACCTGGGGGAATGGGAACGTCACTTATTCATGGATGACACTGCGTCAATGTTTACTGACCATGTAACCGCATGGTACCGTTATATTGATGACATTTTTTGTCAATTGAGACAGTTCAGTAACACTTCTCAACCAGTTCTTGAATTATATTAATTCAAAGAATAAATTAAATTTAAAATTCACCATGAATTACAGTATGGAGGCAATAACATTTTAGGATCTTATTATGATCAAACATTAGGATGGACACTTATTTTGCAGTCTTTACCGCAAACCCACTGCAGGAAATACTATTTTAGAAGCTTCCAGCTTCCATCACGCACCATTGCTTAATTCTATGCCATATGGCCAATACATACGAGCCAGACAAAATTGTTCTACTGATGCACTTTTTGAAGAGGAAGCGGCCAATTTAAGAGTTAGATTACGAGCTTGTGGTTACTCCAATTCAGTTCTAAAAAAGGCCTATCATAAGGCAAAAAACAAAACATGTTCAGAATTATTATTTTCACATAAAAAGGTTGAGACTGAGAACTCAATTCAAGTTGTTACTCAATATACCTCTGAACATCAAAAAGTTAGGAACAGCTTACAAAAACATTGGCACTTGCTCCATACGGATGCCATCTTGGCGCCCTTATTGGGTGAACGTCCTCTCATTACATTCTGATGGGCTCCCTCACTTCGGGACAAATTAGTGCACAGTGAACTCACTATTAAGCAAAATATCCAAAAATATTGCAGTACTTTTCCGTGTGGCCATTGTGGATATTGCAAATATATGGACACACAAAAGAATATCACTTTATCAAATGGGGATTTTCAAATTTTCAAACCCAGACAATATACGAACTGCCGCACCACAGGTGTGGTATACTTACTCATCTGTGAATGCGGCAGTTCCTATGTTGGCAAGACCAAGTTAGAGTTTTGGCACCGCATCTACCGACATGTAGCGAGTATTCAGAAACAAGATTTGGCTCTGCCTTTAGGTAGGCATAGTGCCCTCATACACTGTGACAGATGTCCAAAAATTACATTTTTGGCACTTGACCACATTGGCCCCACATCTCTGGGAGGTGATTACAACAAATTATTGTTGCAGACGGAACTCAGATGGATTTTTCATCTGAAGGCTACTGTGGCCCCAGGACTCAATGGGGTCTTTAACTTTAGGCCTTATCTCCCAGGATTTGAGTCTGGGGTTTGTGAATTGGATATGTAAAGCAATCTCTTTAAATGTCATTTTCTGGTAATTGTCTATCAATAATTAATCATTTTTTTAAAATAGTGTAGATGGGCTCACTTACTACCTCTTTGCACTCATGATTTGCTGATTTTGATATTTATGCTATGTAGCGGTAATCGTTGTTTGTTACCTTGTCTTGTATCAACAAAATATGTTTTAATTACTTGCCTATTACTGTAATGGTTGGTAATGTTATGAACTGCACACAAATTCAATCTGTTTACTGTACAGTATCTCAATAAGTTCTGTCATACCATCTAACCAGAGTTAATTGTCTCCTTGTAAATTTCACTTGTTTGTCTGCGTACATGCATTCCCCTGTACATCCTGTGATGGACCTGGATGTGACTTCTTCACTCCCGGCGCGCAGGGGTCCTTACCCTCTCCTACCACTATATGGTGATGGAGCGGTCTCAGACATCCACTTCCTGCCAGAGCAGGCCCCTTCTGGGCCCCATATGCTTGCGTTCCACCTTGGAATGCAAGCGCTGCCATTTGCGCATCGGCGGCATCATGATGCGGTCCCCCCCGCGTCACCGGAGGACTCCAGGGAGATGAACCCTGTGATGCGCTGTGCCCTCCCAATCTCTTTTGTATCATGATCAACATCGCGATTGGATCCCGCTCTCCTCACAGGTGCTCATATACCAGCCCCCCTCTTTTTAGATGCTGAGGGAGCGGCCGGGCATAAGCAAGCACAATTTATCTGCAAGGTTAGTTTATTCAATTTGATATATCTTGTAACATCTTGCCCTGTACTAACATCTTGGATGTCAGGGCACATGATTGCTGCAATCTTCATTTGATTATTGGATATACCTCCACAGCAATTGATTTTGATACATATATATCTTTTATACTATAAATAGAAGCAGCGGTCCAATTTTGGTGGATTACTACATTATGCTCCACCATGTCTGAGTCCTCGTAGTGAAGCAAGCTCCAGTTTTTCCATATGGTGTGGTTGCCTGGTGGATTTGAGGTGTGCATGCCACAATGACCAATCATTTTTCCTGACCAAGTCAATTCCTCCAGATATGTGAATTGTTTGCGATGTAAGTAAACTATTTCATGTTTTATATCACGTCATGCTAATATGCTGCATGGTTTGCTATTTAGCTGAACAATTATGGATATGATGACTTTGTATTAATGTTGAATTCATTTGCATACTTTCCTCTTCTTTGCAGAAATTCTATACCCATTTGAATCAATAACATAATACCTCTGAAGAAGGACTTGTAGTCCATAACATATAAGGTGTTATATACACATCGTCGCCAGTCCTTTGCACCAGGATGGTGACTCATCTATACAATTGTATCAATTGGGGTGTTAGATATGGCTTTTATGCTTGATATGTATTGTTTGTACATGTATATTATTCATATTTTGTAATAAAAATTTAAACTTTTATACATTTGGTTTGATCCGTCTATTAACGACCCCAAGGGGTTCCTCACCGTACTTTTGGTATCAGGTGTTTTTTCTCTGTTTACTGTATCTATGTTTGCTTCTTGTCATCTGACATTGACAGTGTGAGTGAACCCGGGCTATGTGTGCTTTTAAAGTGACAACGTTGTCTCATAATCATTTTATTTCTGTATAGTCTGTGAATTTGTGACATTTGCATTAATTGCCATTCACTAAAGTTGATCATATTGAGGGTGAGACTGCGGCTGCTTTATTCCCTTCCTCCACTAAGAACTTCTACAAGGTTCTTTCCCAATTTCTGTATCAGATTTATTTGTGTTCAGGAGTTGAGGGGAATAGCACAACCGGATTCTCCTGGTGAGACAGTACTCCATGTGTTGCTGATACAGACCTGTATCACACCCCAGGACTTTCCAGGTGCTTTTTATTTATTTTTTCAGACTGTCATTGCCTGATCCTCTTTGGATCATAATTCAGCACCCAGAATCTCCTGAACTTGCAAATCACTTGACTAGTCTACATGGTATAGATCTACCATTCGGTGTGTGCAAGAGAGGGTGACTACCACTCGGCCAAATACTGTTTACATGGCATATGTAATTGGTGATGATATTGAAGAAAAGATTAGACTTACCTTCTCAGGCAATCCATGTGAGCAGCCATCATCTGATGAAAATACTATTAAAACCTTATTCAAAAAACACAACAAATTAACCATCAAACAATTAAATCGTAAATGGGAGATTCTATCTCTTGAATCATATATAGACAAAAAAATTGTTCCTCGAGGACTGCAAGAACGGGTAACCCCGGTGGAGCACCTACAAAATGAACGATTCCTCAGTAAATAGAAACAAACCTGCATTAATCAGGCACAAAAAACTTAAGGGCAACCAAACAGTACAAATTTTTAAGAGATCTTGATGATTGGGAGAAAGGAGAAATTTTCGATTTATCAAATATAAGAGGATGTAGCAAATATAGAAGGCTCAGAAAGGGCTCACGATCTGCATCAAAAAATCACACTACTCCCTTTGCAGGAAGGGAGGATGAGGAAGATTGTTCAGTGGGTTTTTTAGGAGATGAACCGCCACAACCCGAGGTGACCTTACCTGGGGAGGGAATGCTCAAGAACTCTGGAAAAAACACAGCAAACCCAAAAAGAAAAGAAAAAGGAGGAGACCCCAGGAGGGATACACCTGGGACATCGATGCACAGTCAATGGAGGAACTAGACGTCCTTACTGAACTCAAATGAGGATCCCCCCATGATGTGGATTTCATGAATAATACCATATTAGGCTCTGGGGATCATTATCCCAGAGACCTGTTCTGCCATCATCCAGGTTCTGCAGAAGGAGTATATGAAGGTAAGATTTTTATCCTTTAATCTCACATTTTTTGTATTTAATGTTTGATAATATATTGTATTTCTTTCCTCATTCCCTAATGACCATGATTGGAATATGCTGTGAATGTCCCCTTTGTTCTCATGCATGCAGGATTTTTATGTAATTATTTTTTTAGGTCCTTCATACAGATTGGCCTTCAATAACCTCCCCAGCATGTTCTCTCCTGGCCCTACATTCACCTCATGTAGTCACTTAACAATGTATTTTATCAGCTCCATAGTAGTGCTTTACCCCAAACACCCCCTAAAATGTTTAGAAATGTTATTTTAGCTTTAAATTCAGGCAGAGTGCCAGAGGCTTTTTTTTTGTGGTGTCCCCAAATCATTTTTAGTAACCCTCCCTCCCCCCAACTGGTAAGTCAGCTGATACCAATTCTCTATCTATCCTCAATCATCTATCTGCTGACTTTGCCAAACCCATACACACTATACCCATCTGTTTTGTGCTCTGATTTATGGATGAATTACCCAAAGCATGTAGTGCAAGGGCCTGCCTGTATACTTTCAAATGGTACTGTTTAAAGTTTTTGTATCCTATTATTATCTTGACAGGTAATAGCAGAATGTCCAAATGTCCTCAAATGTGTACAATGTGTATTTATATCTTTGTATTATGACACTTCTTACCTGTCCAGTGGGCTGCCAATAGTGTAACTAAGGAGGGGCTGTTCCAAGTAATACCCTGTATTTAGGCATTCATCTCTCAATGAAGTGAAGAGGGTTACCTGTCCAAGATTTCCACACACCCCATAATGTTAGAAATGGCCCATGAGAGGGGGGGGAGGGGGAATATGATAGGTGTACCTTATACTTTGGCGTTGTTAAATTCCCCTTAATAAATGCTATCTGGAGGTTGCCCCATAATGTTTGTGCCTAATCTGCTTGCCATGTTTCTGAGCAAAAATAGTAATTATTTTTTTTTCCCTCAACAGTTTCCTTCCACGCCACAGGAATGGCAGACTGTGGCCTCCCACTTTGCCCAGCGGTGGGACTTTCCTAACTGCGGAGGGGCAATTGATGGGAAACACGTCCACATCGTCCCACCACCCAACTCTGGGTCGTACTATTTCAACTATAAGGGGTTCAATAGTATTGTGATGTTGGCGGTGGTGTCGGCTAATTACGACTTCTTGTATGTGGACGTGGGGAAGAATGGCCGGATGTCCGATGGTGGAGTCATCGCCCAGACGGAGTTCTACAGGCGTCTGCAGAATGGCAGCTTGGACTTTCCAGCTCCAGAGGACAATGTGGAAGGACTCCCATTCGTGTTCGTTGCTGATGAAGCGTTTGCGCTGGGGGACCACCTGATGCGGCCATTACCGATGAGGACACTCACCCCGGAACAGAGGGTTTTTAATTACCGGCTGGCCAGAGCCCGAAAAGTGGTGGAGAACACATTTGGAATCCTGGCCAGCCGGTTCCGCCTATTTCTGACACCTATCCATATGGCGGAGTATAAACTGAACCATATTATACTGGCGTGCTCTATTCTCCATAACTTTTTAAGGAAACATTCGGCCAACTATGCTGGCTCAGTTGGGCCTGAGGCCGGAATGATACATGAAACCACACTGATGGCGCTTGAAAGCGGCCGTCCTGGCTTGCCCTCCCTGAGTGCCCGTGATGTCCGGTTACGATACCTGGAGTTCTTTGCGGGTAGGGGGGCCATCAATATGCCAGCAAATATGTGAAGCCTTTTTATAATAAAAAAACAAAAAAAACACATTCTTTGTGGACATTTACTGCTTGTGTTTGTTTTAGCTGACCCTGACAGAAATGTGTTGAGTACAGAAAATGGCGTGATTGTGTAACCTTATACAAAGCACTGTTGGCTGTTATTTACTAAATGCAAAGACACATTTCACTACAAGTGCACTTGCAACTGCACTGAAACTGCACTTGTAGTGCCAAGAGGATTTGCCCTTAGTAAATAACCCCCATTTTCTCTGAAAACAGCAATGACATCACCCCAAAAGTGTTGTAGTGTTGAGACAATAATCCACACATTCTTGATTAACAAACTTTTTTATACCTGCACAATCACATGTGCATTTACCAAAGGTTTTTCAAACAAACCAACATGTTTGTTGTATAACAATTTTTGGGGTAGCATTATCAAAAATAGATGTCCATTTACGATAAAACAGGCCTGTGTAAAACCAACAAGAAAGACACAAATCTTGAACTTACAAACTGTAGAACTCGAAGGCAATATCAGACATGAGTATTTAGGAACTGTGTTTGATATTGCGTTCAGATGGTGTGAAGTCACCCCAGGAAAAGCCAAATTTGGAAGATGCACAGCAATTTACGAATGTCAACATGTGCTAGCTGCCATCACAGGGGATCAAGGGACGTGTTTGGGATGAGAAACCCCTTCCTCTCAACTACTTTATTATTGAGGAAGGGGTTGCACCCCCAAAACGCGTCCATTGATCTCCCGTGATGGCACACCAAAAAACAAAGGGTTTTGGAGGGGCTTTAAACTCGCCCCAAAACATCAATGATGTTTTTATTTTTTGGAATAACATCATTGATGTTTTTCTTGTTTTTTTTTCCAATTGTAAATTACACCCCATGATCTCCCCGATCAGGATCTGGGCACTTTAGGATGTGAAAGGATCTGGATCCACAACATCACGATCACCTAAAAAGAGAGGAACCCCAAAAAAAAATTAGGTCTCAAAAATATGCCGGCATCCATCTCTTACCTGAGCCTGTGGTCGCAGACACTCACCTGTTGTGGTGACTTGTTCCACCACGTCTTCTTCCTCCTGCTCAGCTTGTGTTGGGGGGATTTCCCCTTCTTCCAGAGGGGGGTGGGCTCTGGTGTCCTCGGATGAGGGGTGTCCTCCGAGTCTTTTCTCCCCTATGTAAAACAAAAAGGTATAATTAGCACACAGATATTTGATGGCAGAACTATAAATAGGAAACACTGCTTGGAAGTGGGATACAATTGGCAAGTTTAGCAGAGTTCCAAAATGTAGCATTTTCAGTGTCCTTTGTCAAGCTGCAATACTTTACCTGTTTGGTACAAGCTTCACAGATGTAGCACCCCCCCTATAGTATACACTGGAGCACCTGTGTGGCCCCCTAATAAAAATGGTGTTCTGGTGTCCCACACTAGTGCTCCAGCGTCCAGATGTGTAAACTGCTGCTGAGTGTCCTCTCCTTACACAGAACCTAGTTTGCATTTCATTCTAGTAACAAAGCCATCTACACAACCAAATTCTTTTAAGACAAGTACAGGGCGTAAAAATGGTGGCCAAATGCATATGGCCTAAACAATGGTATTTTATAGTCCGAAAGAAAAATGTTTGATACGAACGAATAATGTGCCCATGAACATGAAAGTTGCCATTTTAAACTGTACAACAGTTCCTAAAAGCACATGGAGCAGCATGAACGTACTAAACAGCAAAAGAATAGGAACACAGCACAACTACTTACTTTTTTGCAGTACTCTCCGGATCTTTCTGTACTGCTCATGTTCTCTTAATTTGAGGTCCAACCACCGCTTCCTGAGCTGATCTTTCGATCGTCGTACCCCGAAATTCCAGTGCAGACTCCTGACCACTTTCGCCATGATCTTGGCCTTTCTGACATTAGGGTTGGGGTAAGGTCCATACTTTCCGTCATAGTCGGCCTTCTTCAGGATGTCCACCATCTCCAACATCTCCCCAAAGGACATATTTGAGGCCTTAAATCTCCTTCTGGATCGGGACGTTTCCGGATCCGTGCTTTCCTCCTCCTCCTCCTCGTTGCTACAATTATCATGATCCTGCTGTGTATCCGCCATGTGCTCTTCCCCCACTGCGCCGAACGAAAAGGGGCGGGGAATAGACTAGAAAGAACGTCAGGGGCGGGCGGAGTTACACGCATGCGCAGTGTGTATAAAGCGTAACACGCGTGCGTCTTACGTACGATCTGTGAGCCGAGGAAGGAGCATCGGAGGCGCCGATCGTGATAACGAAGGTAGGATCTAAACTTGGGCCTATACTGCTTCGAAATGGAAGCCTATATTGTAACAAGATTAGGGGAGTTTGGCCTGACATTAGGGTTTGTCTTGTGTTGTGTCTTGCAGAGAAAATGGATGGGTTCAACGACCACAATTTCCTCCCCCTGTTCATAGACAAGTACAGGGAGCTGCCCTGTCTGTGGCAGGTGAGACATCCTCATTATAATAATAAACAAAAGAGGCAGGCAGCGCTGGAGAAACTGCTGGAGTTGGTGAAGCCGGTGGTCCCCACAGCAACCATCCCCTATTTAAAAACCAAAATTGGTGGCCTGAGGAGCACTTATCTTAGGGAGCGCAAGAAGGTCACAGATTCCGAGAAATCCGGAGCTGCAGCAGATGACGTTTATGTCCCCAGGCTGTGGTACTATGAGAGACTGCGATTTCTGTCAGACCACACTGAAGTCAGGGAATCCCTCTCCACTCTTCCTTCCACCCCAGCTAAGGCTTCCGATGTCCAACCTGGGCCTTCCAGCCAGGAAGAAGTGGAGGAACCCAGCTGGAGTCAGGTATAGCATTCCTCTAGAGATTTCTGGGCAATAAATAAATGATGTTTATTAGATGTTATTATTGATCACTAATTGCTGATTGCAAAAAGTGTTTTATATATCAATAGACAGTAGTGGGCACCCAAAATTGGGACAAGAATGAAAAATGCTGGGCTCAGAAGGATAGTCTGTTATATTTGTTAACATTCAATTTGCAACAGTCAGGAGGTGAAAATTGTGTGTGATTGATGAATTAAAAACTAAAACTATGTCCCTTTTTCGTACACAGGAAGACCTCAGCCAGGAGGAGGTTGTGGAATGTGGCAGTTAGGAGGAGGCGGGGATTAGTGGCAGCCAGGAGGAGGCGGGGCTAAGTGTCAGCCAAGAGAAGCCTGGGACCAGTCGCAGCCTGACAGAATCACAGGTTCCTCCCCCCCCTGCCTTCCATATAAAAGAGCCAGGAAGACGACTCCTGTGCATGATTCTGCGCTCAGGCTGATTCAGGAGGCTTCTGCGTCCCTCAGAGCCTTCCCCACTCCTGAAGAGGCCTTTGCCTGCATGGCTGCCACAAAACTGCAGGGCATGCAGGAGGGTCAACGCAAGCTCTGTGAGGACCTTCTGTATAAAGTCCTACCTAAGGGGGTGAGTGGGGAACTAACACCCAAGACCGACGTCATTGAGTTGGACCATCCTCCTCCTCCTCCTGCTGCCACAACTCCACCACCAGAGCCACCGCGTGGAAGGAAGCGTAGATAGAAGACAAGAGAGTGATGACCCTGGGTTCAGTCTGGTCTGACAAAAGCTGCAGTCTCTCGTATGACCACAGCCTGGGGACATATATGTCATCTGCTGCTTTCTGGATCTCTGGGACTTCTGGACCAGTCTGCACTCCCTTAGATAAGGACACCAATTTTGCTTTAAAATTATTGATGTCTGCCCTGGGGGTCCAAGGCTTCACCCACTTCTGCTATTTCTCCAGCGTTGCCTCCCTCTTTGTTTAGTTGTGACCCCTTAATACAATTTTTTTGGGGAAATTATACTCTCCTGTGTGTGTTTTAATCCAAAAAGGACAGTTTGTTGGTGACGATTCAGGTACATTTCTAACATAAAATGTGAAATTAACAAGGGACAACAACACCAAACAATCTCCTACAGATTAAATAGAACAACATATCAATGGTGTTGTGGTAACTTGATACAAAAAACACACACAAACATTTTCGGGAGTACAAATAAAAATCCAAAAAAAAAAATAACACCCTTCAAAAAAATACAAACACAAAAAAAGAATCTACATTAAAGCCAAAAAAAAAAAAATACAACAAAATGATGTTGTCAGATGTGAGAAATCAAAATATACTGAGGGAATCCCGATAAATAGTAACAAAATAAGTTTGTGAGAAGTCTGTGTGAATATGAGCAGCAAAACTACTTTATTCTTGTCACATTATAAAGAAGAAGAGAGTGCGCTGTATTAAACCATTTTTAACATTGCAGCGTGACGAAAGTGCTGTATCCATTGCGAACGCTAAGTTTACCACAACGAGCTGTTCCGTGTCGGAATTTCTTCTGAGCATGCGTGGCACTTTGTGCGTCGGAATAGGCCACACACGGTCGGAATTGACGCGATCGAATTTTGTTGTCGGAAAATTTTATCTCCTGCTCTCCAACTTTGTGTGTCGGAAAATCCGATGGAAAATGTCCGATGGAGCCCACACACGGTCGGAATTTCCGACAACACGCTCCGATCAGACATTTTCCATCGGAAAATCCGACCGTGTGTACGGGGCATAAGACTCCACGACATCTTCCAGTGGGCCTCCTACAACCCATACCGAATGGAGAGAGGCCCTAGACCCACCTGTCTATGGATTTCATTGTGGAGTTACCCAACTCCCAGGGCAACACAGTTATCCTTATTGTGGATGACCGGTTCTCAAAAATATCTCATTGTATTCCACTTAAGAAGTTGCCCACTTCTAAGGAACTGGCTTCCATTTTTGCTCGGGAGATCTTTTGCTTACATGGGCTACCCAAGGTGATTGTCTTGGACAGGGGTAGTCAATTTGTGTCCCGGTTCTGGCAAGCCTTTTGTGCACACTTTAGGATTCAGCTTCCTTTTTCCTCTGCATATCACCCGCAGTCCAATGGGGCTGCAGAATGAGCCAACCAGTTCTTGGAGCAATTCCTACGTTGCTGTATTTCTGACCATCATAACAACTGGTCAGACCTATTACCATGGGCAGCGTTTGCTCACAGTAGTGCCTTGAATTCTGCTTCCTGATTGTCCCCGTTTATGGCGAACTATGGTTTCCAACCTTCCATGTTGCCTGACTTATTTGTTCCGCAGAGTATTCCTGTGTTAGAGGAGCATCTCCTTGGTCTTTGTTCCACTTGGGCACAAGTCCAGGAGGCTTTGCAACATGCTAATGACAGGTACAGACTCTATGCTGACCGCAGGAGCCTGCCCGTGCCTTCCTACAAGGTTGGGGACAGGGTCTGGCTGTCATCTCGCAACCTCTGACTTTGTGTTCCCTCACCTAAGTTTGCACCTCGGTTTATTGGGCCTTTCCCTATTCTTCGCAGGATTAACCCAGTGGCTTACGCATTAGACCTTCCTTCTAACATGCGTATTTCAAGTCTCTTTATTAAAATCTTTGGTCTGCAACTGCTTTAACACCTCAGTGCCACGTCCTCACCCTGTACAGGTTGAGAACCATGAGGAGTATGAAACACAGTCCATTGTTGACTCCTGTAGGTTCCGTGGGCGCATGCAGTACCTGGTGCATTGGAAGGGGTACGGTCCGGAGGAACGCTCTTGGTCTCATCCTCGGACGTACATGCCCCCGTCCTCCTCCATGATTTCCACAGACATTTTTCCCTCAAGCCTGGTGGTCCTCCAAGGGGGAGGGGTCGTTGAGGAGGGGGTACTGTCAGGGCTGGGCTCAGCCCTTCCTTCTCTGATCTGTCCGCTCAGCTGTAGGCTAATTGCCAGCTCCTATCTCTCCACAGTTACCCAGCTGTTGATGATATCCTGCTCCTCAGCCCTGCCTACTTAAGCCGTCCAGCCCAGTGGATCTCTGTCTTCACCTTAGTCAACATCACAGAGACACTCTCCTGCTTTCCTGTTAAAAGCCTTGCTTGGCTGACATCCCTTCTGGCTCCAGATCCCGCTTGCTGTTTTACTACGCTTATCTCCGGCTCCCTGACGTTTGGCTTGTCCGACTATCCGTTCCGGTTCCTGAACTTTGGCTATGTTTTGACTATGTTTTGTTCTATTTACTTTTTACTATACTATTACTATTTACTACTACTATTTACTTTTATTATTAAACAAGTGTGATTTAACTGTACTTCTGTCTCGGTCTGATTTCATGGTTTCTAAAATTACCATCCTTTGTTCAAGATACCAGGCGCATGTTGATGAAGATCGACAACCTTCCTGTTCCACCCGATGCAATTCTTGTCAGTATAGACGTAGAATTCCTATATACCTCGATACCCAATATATGGGGCTTTGTTGCCATAGCACACTTTTTGGACTGCCACTTTCCTACAATGGCAGCCCAAAATTAATTTCTCTTGGAACTCCTGCAATTTTCTCTTACCAACAATTGCTTTCAATCTATGGGAACCAGCTACAAAAAAATTTGCGGGAACCTCCATGGGTGCGACTTGGGCACCGGCATATGCATGCCTTCATTTGGGCTGGTGGGAAGAGGAGGTGGTATATTGTTCCTAAATGTACCTTGGCCATGCTTTGCTATGGCTGAGTTAGATAGATGACGTGTTCCTGCTTTGGAAGATTTAGGGAGCGAAGCTGTCCCCACAGAATACTGAGAAGATCTAGGAGGAAGGCCTCCAAGAGACCGAGATCAGACTTGCTAAAAGTAAAACCACTTGTAAACCAGGCTCAGAATGGCCAGCCGGACCCCGTAAGAATTATCACTCCCTATGGCTCCTGCTGGGAGGAGGTACGCAACATCCTCATGAAACACTGGCATCTGCACACCGCAATTGGCGAACATTGTTGGCCCTAGACCCCAGTTGGTTGCCAAAAACCTTTCTGACGAACTGGTAAGATCGGAATTCACCAGAACAACGCCACATAATTGGCTAACCGATCTTCCAGAACTCAAGGGCATGTTCCCTTGCGGGAGGTGCCATATCTGTAAACTGGTAGAGAGAACAGACACCTTTAATGACACGGACAGAAAAGACATACATGATAAAGCAGTTCATTAACTGCGAAGCTTAATGAGTTCTATACATGTTGGAGTGTCTTTGCCACAAATATGTTGGCAAGATGAAACGCCCCCTTAAAGTCCGCATTGGGGAACACCAGGCGCATGTATACGCAGAGAGGATGACGAGTCACCGATAGGCCAACACTTTGTCAAGCACCATAATAGACAAACTAAAGGCCTGCGATTCAAGGGTATATTTGCACTTAAATTACCCAGCAGGAGAGGCGACTTTAATACCGTTCTCCTACAGAGAGAAAAAGAATGGATATATCGTTTGGGAATGATGGCGCCCAAAGGGCTGAACAATGAAATGAACCTGGTGTTCTTAACGCACTAAGATATACCTAAACAAGCCATACTCTCACTCTCGCCTCTGCTGTCCTTTCTTGTTTTCTCTTGTCCTATATAACATTTGGCTGAGCTGTCGCTACCTAATGTGTGAATATGTATAAACCATCTTTGAATATATAAAAAATTAGTTAAGAGTAAGCAACATAATAGATATAGTACTGCCACAATGTCTTGTAATGTATTGTATTTATTTTGTCTGAATTACATTTCACTAACCGCCCACAAGATGGCGTATGTGGCCCCCACCCAAAGCGCACTGACTTGGAACCCCTTTGGGGGTTAAATACTCAAACACTAGGATGAGATGTGCCCCCCCTGCTGATTCCCAATTAGGAAACCACGTGAAATGTTTAAAAGGATTGGATTCACATGGGCATACCACGCTGAAGAAGTTCACGCCACCTAATGGACAAAACGTACATCCAGCCGCACACAGCCCCAGCTCACTGTGACACTTGTCTCCACCGATCCTCTTGTGACTGACACTTTCAGCTGTCAGCCCACTCTACCAGGTCGAGACTGTGAGGAGCTACGCTGCCAAGCTTCCTTTTCCCCTCATTGGTCCACGGATATCTGCGGACTCCCCTACACCCGGACCGTTTTGAATCCAAGGTGAACTGCACAGCTTCGCTAAAGACATCCCCTTGATTAGGGGCCATTGGCAGGAGTCGAGGCTCCTCCAGTCTTGCGATTCCAGACATCATCTAGCCATTGGGACATTGGGACTGGCTCCTAACCACAGAGGAATTAAGGAGGAACTGCCTTTTCCCCTGCCTTTTACACTTACATCCCCCACTGGGACTCAGCATTCATTCTCCCAGTGCCACTCTTCCCCAGCAGGGACGCTGTGGAGACTAGGATACACCTAGACAACTGGAACATTAACTGCTATCTGGTCATTGACTGTTGGTTACCGTTGGTACTCCACCCTGCAGCCAGCTTGCCCTGAGGATAGGGAGATATTTACACCTCTCATCTGTGCCATTATAGCCGTCACAGATGAGGTCTTAGGTAAATGCTGGAGCAGATGCCTACACTGTCTGTCCAGACCAAGGCTGACACCACCGTGGTTTCCTGCAGTTCCACCCCCACCTGGCTTTTTACTGCATCTATGTTTGCTTCTTGTGACATTATTGCCAGTCATTAAAGTTTGTCATATTGAGGGTGAGACTGGGGCTGCTTTATTCCCTTCCTCCACTAAGAACTCCTACGGGGTTCTTCCCCAATTTCTGTATCCGATTTATTTGTGTTCAGGACTTGAGGGGAATAGCACCACTGGATCCTCCCAGTGAGAAAGTACTCCCTGTGTTGCTCATACAGACCTGTATCACACCCCAGGTCTTCCCAGGTGCTTTTTATTCATTTTTTGAGACAAGCAAGGTCTTTTATTTATTTATTTATTTTTATTGCCACATCAGCGAACTCTTTGAGAGACTTAATTCAACTTTTGCAGTTCATCCTTGTCCCTTCTCGTTTTCACATCATTGTAGCTTTTATCAATGCATTTTCAAAATATCTTTTAAGACTGTACAACAAATACAAAAGTTACAAACCCCGTTGATACCCAAGTAATAGCTTTACTTCCCCACCCACATCCCCATCCCTCCACCCACCCAATCTCTGTGTATTTAATATACCATTCCCCGTTAAAGATTTAAATTCTAAGTTCTTCTGCATAGCTCCATGTTTTTTTGAATTCCTTCCAGCACTCCCACTTGTCATTTACCTCCTCCCTATGTTCGTCCCTACAGTGGCTCATATGTTCCATATTATGTTTCTTCAACTGCATTAATCCATTCCCACATGAGAGGGCTATCTACCGCTTGCCATTTCTTAGGGATAAGTCTTTTTGCCGCATTTAACAGGTGTGGCACCAAGGATTCTTTGTATTGTTTTACATCACCCTCTATTCCATGTAATAATACTGTCCACGGATCTTCCGCTACTTCTATATTAGTAATTTCTTTAATAAAGAATAAAATCTTTTTCCAGTAGCTTTTGATTGTGGGACAGCCCCGCCAAAGGTGAGCCATTGTACCAACCTCCTTGCATCCCCGCTAACATTCTGACGATTTACCCCTTTGATATTTGCGGATTTTATTGGGGGTAGCATACCAGCCAGTTAAACATTTATAGTTCATCTCAGCTGTTTTGATATCAGCTGCCGAACTGTGGGTTAATTTCAACATTTTCCCTATAGTGTTTGTATCTTTCTGTGACCCCAATTCCCTTTCCCATTTTGTGATAAATGGGGGGACCTCCACCTCATCCACCGTCAGCAACAATTTATATATCTTAGAAATGGTACTTTTTGTGTTGTCTGCTAAACACAGCCTTTCCAAAGCGGTCAGATCCTCTCCTGATCTTTTTGGCTGAAGTAAGTTCCTGTGGTCCAACTGGAGGTACCTCCACTCACTAATCACCCGCCCTTCTTTGTTCTGTTTTAATTCTTGAAGTGATACTATTTTCCCTTTTTTTATTATATCTCTTAATTGTGTCCTATCATTTTTGATCCAGTTTCCCCAAATACTCTTTTCACAAGGTGCAAAATAATCATTTTCTTTTAGTGCTATTAATGGTGAGTTGTAAGTCCTATTAAACTGTTTATACGTGTCCCAAACTCTTAAAACAACCCGTGTCAATATGTGCGTATTATCATCTAATATTCTAAAGTGTGGGGGATTCCATATTATACTTCCCAATTGTGCCTTACAATAATTTATTTCAATGTTTACCCATCTTTTCTCATTATTATCCCTTACCCACTCTATCGCTCTTGATAATATTATTGCTTTATAATATTTTTGGATGTCGGGGACTGCCAGTCCTCCTCTTTTTATTTCCTGCTTTATTAAGAGGGAGACTCTCGGCTTCTTATTTTTCCATATAGTGTTCATTATTATCGATTTCAACTTTCTAATATAGAAATGTGGGAGTGCCACTGGTAACATCTGGAACTTGTAGATGATTTTTGGGAGGAGAACCATCTTTATGGAATAATGCAATCTATCCAGGACAATGGTCTATTCAGAATTCTTTTACTTTCAGTTTTGATTTCATCTAATAGGGGGATGTAATTTATTTTATAAATCTTCTCCACTGAATTAGCTAATTTTATTCCCAAGTACTTTATTTCTTTCTTCCAAGCAAACTGAAATTCCTTTTCCAACTTCCCCTCTTCTATTTTGCTTAGGTTTATGTTTAAGATTTCAGATTTCGCTAAATTTATTTTAAAGTTTGATATCTCACCATACTGTTTTAAAGTTTTTAATAAATCGGACATTGTAATCCTAGGATTGATTATATAAAATAACATATCATCCGCGAATGCTGCAAGCTTGTGTTCCTCGTCTCCTACTTTAAATCCACTAATATCCGGGTTATTTCAGATTGTTGCGAGTAATGGTTCTAAAGACAAAACAAAGAGCAAGGGGGACAAGGGGCAGCCCTGTCTCGTTCCATTTCGAAGGAGGATGAAGGAGATCCGTTGACTTTTATAGATGCCATAGGATGGCGATAGAGTGTTTTAATCCACCGAATCATTTCCGGACCCACACCCATGGTTTCTAATGTCTGTATCATGAGCCCCCAGTCTACCCTGTCTAATGCCTTTTCGGCATCTATTGACAGGAGTAGACCTGGGGGCCCCTTTTCTTTTATCTTCTGAAGTAAAAGTAGGGTTCTCACCCCATTATCCCTCCCCTCCCTTCTTGGGGCGAATCCTACCTGGTCCGGATGTATCAGTATGTTCATCAGCCCTTTCATACGGCTCGCCAATATTTTAGCAAACAATTTGGTGTCTGTGTACAGCAGCGATATAGGCCTGTAACTAGAGCACAAGGTACCATCCCTCCCCTCCTTTTGAATAACTGTAATTGTAGCAGACAAGGCCTCCCTACTCAGCTCAAAGTCAGTTCCCAGGCCATTCATATATTGGCATAACTTTGGCGTTAATATATCTTTATATTTTTTATAGTAATATGTTGAAAACCCATCTGGGCCAGGGATTTTCCCCTGAGGTGAATCTGCTAAAGCTCTGTTTATCTCTTCCTCAGTTATAGGGTTCTCTAGTAACTTTTTAGTACTATCTGGGATCTTTGGTAACCTGGCGTTTTTTAAGAATTCCGTTATCTTTCTTCTTTTTTTCCCCGTCTGGTCAACAGAATATAATTCCTTATAGTAGTTTTTAAATGTTTCCCCTATTTCTTTCGTTGTATAGACCATTTCTCCCCTCTTAGTTTGGATTTTTTCAATGAAATTTATAGATTTTTTCTTTCGGCGCATTCTTGCTAGATGTATACTTGCTTTATTCCCCCACTGATATCTTTCTTTAGCTATTCTATAAAATGTTATTTTTGTTTCCTGTTCTGTAAGATCTTTTAGTTCGTCCCTTTTAATTACTAATGTTTGGTACTTTGCGTGATCTAGACCTTTGTATTTTTTGTGTTCTTGTTTCTTCAATAAGATTTTTCATTTTTTCTGTTCTCTCTTTTTTTTCCCCTTGCTCCCATTTCTATCAAGATCCCCCTAATATAGGCCTTGTGAGCCTCCCATAAGGAAGACCCAGAGATCTCTTTTGATTCATTTGTTGAAAAATAGTGTTCTAGTTCCTTTTCTACCGTCTTTGAACCTACCTCATCTTGGAGGAGTTCTTCATTTAATTTCCAGGAAAAAGGTTGTCTCTGATTCCTGGAGACTAGCATTTTCATTACTACTGGAGCATGGTCCGAAAAAGTAGTTATTTCTATTCTAGATTCGACTATCCTTTCTAAAAATCTGTGGTCTACCAATATATAATCTAGCCTGGAGTACGTCCCATGCACAGGGGAGTAAAGCGTAAAATCTTGAGTTTTGAATTTCATGATCCTCCAAATATCCACTAGTTGACACTCATGTAATTTATGTCTTATCTTTTTTCATTGTACGTCATTCGTTCCCTGTGCCCTGGACGTACTATCCATGCCTGGCTCCAAACAGAAATTTAAGTCTCCCATCAAAATCAAACCCCCGCTCCTGAAGTCCATTAACTTATCCAGGATACCAATCAAATATTTTGTTGGATTCTTATTAGGGGCATAAATATTTGCCAATGTACATTCCATTTCCCCTAGTATACCTTTCAAGAGGAATCTTCCATCCGGGTCAAGTAACCTGTCCTTTAAACTGGACTCCCTTCACAAACCCTATTGCAACCCCTCTTTCTCTCTTCGTGATTGTATTCCCATAGTACCAAGTCGGGAAGTCACTAGACTATAGATTAATATTTGAATTGTGGGAAAGATGGGTCTCTTGCAGGAAGACCACTCCAGCGCCATACCACTTTAGTTCTTTTAGTATCTTGTGTCTTTTAGTGGGTGTGTTTAATCCCCTTACATTATATGTCATAAAGTTTAATGTTGTCATCTGTCTCTTGGTTGCCTATGCATAATTCGCACCACTAATCTATAACAGGTTTTTCCCACCATTTTATGAATTCTACACAGGGTACCCCCCCCTCCACCCCTCCCCCGATCCGTATTATACAGTCTTCCGACCCGATGCACTCTCTCTATTTTAGGGAAGTCTTCTACTCCTCTATCTAAAAGGGGGCCTAATAATGTAGTTATGGTACTCCTCAGATCTTCACCCTTTCTTTCTGGAACAGAAGGGATTCTGACGTTTTGCCTTCTACTTCTATTCTCTTGATCTTCCATTCTGTAGAGAATTTTCTTATGATTTTGTTGTGTTATTTTTAATTGCTCTTTAAGATTGTATAGCTCCTGTGCTTGTTCATCTACTTTCTTCTCTGACATCTCTACTCTTTCCAGGAGGTTTCCCAAGTCCACTCTCAGCATATTTATGTCTGATTTTATTGAGTTTTCCAGTTTCTGAAACATTTCAATGATTTCTCCTTTTGTAGGAATTTGGGCACTGACTCTTCTTTCCTCCGTTCTATTTGTTTCCAACTCGCTTACAGTTGTTTTATCATACCTGGAGTGGTCTAGCCTTTCTCCAATTTTTCTTTCTGATTCCCTTTTCCTCTCCATCTTAGCCGCTCCTAGTCCCCCCTGATCTACACTCCTGGGGCTGGCTCCTTGAGTCATAAACTGTTTGATCGTACTCCCTGCAACCTTGTCTTTCAGGGATTTAGAACCTCCCCCCTTGTTGCCTTTCTTTTTTATCCCTCCTGTCTGCTTCCCCAGTCTCAGACCACTCTAGTTCCTCCCACCCACTCTGTTTAGAAAGCAGGCACAGGAGGAAAGCGCGGGGAAAAAAAAACAGAGAGACACCGGGCCAAGAAAAAAGGGGAAAGGAGAGCAATCAATTGCCGGGTGAGATGTAAAACAAAAGCGGGGTTATCTGCACCGGATTCTTGCCGCCACTATAAGGGGGTGGTCCTTCAGTCTTCAAGCTCCAAAACAACCCTGCGTACCGTCCCGTCTTCTTATTTAATAATTATTCTTATTTATTATTGAGTCACATCAGCAAAATGTGGTAAACCCCCCCCCCCCCCCCCAAAAAAAAAGAAAAAAAAGTTCTACAGTTCAGATAATCTCACATGAGCTACTCCGTATTTATATATGCGCTCTGTTGACTCTTTAGCTGGTGTTGCAAACTTCCAGATAGATGTTACTACATTCAGCTACTCTCTGCACACTATATGATGTTTCCTCTCCTTCCCATTGTCATGTTTCTAATGTGCTCTACTGTGAGTGTTAATTTCTTTGGGACCTTAATGGTGACCACTAAGAGGAATTTCACAACACTAATCCTCTGTGATATGCCTAAGTCAGTATCTTATCACCGAGTATATCAGGTAGGGAGAAATGCTTTTAACATATACACATCTTCATTTCAGTGCTAGTAACTTCGTATGTATAAAGCATCGGGTTCTAATTTTGCACCATACCATAGCCCCCTGTTAAACTCATAACATCCACTGTGGGGGTACCTCCTCTTTCTGCCCTTCTGATCAACTTGACAGCGGATCTTGATGTTCCTCGGGTCTTTAATACAGAGCTCCTCCGTGTCCTCACTTCACAGACCAAGACCGTTCAAACCAGCCAGCTCAGAGATGCCGGGGGCCAAGCGCAGAAAGGCGCGGTGGGGGAAGGGGGTAGAGGAGGGGGAGGACCAGCCACTCACGTCCCCTGCATGCCACCCCGCTCCACTACCACTTCGATTGGTCTCTTGCTTCCTCCCGGTGAGCGTCACTGCTGCGAACGGACTCCGCGCTAGCCGGCTAGGATGACATGTACGGGGCTGGGGCGATTCCTTCTCCCTCCCTTCCTCTGAAACCGCCATGGCTTTCTCCAGGAGGGTACCCATGATGCACTCCGGCAGACACACTCGCGCCCCTCCCTCCGTGACGTAATCACGTCATGCAAGGTCTTTTAGATCCTGGATGTCTCATTAAAGAGAACCTGTCAAATAAAAAATCATCACATAGAGGACTTTTTGTCCTCTATGTGATAAAGAAATGTTTTTTATTCTTTTGCAAAAAAATAGTTACACCCAAGCACATAAAATCCCCCCTCCAAAATTTTTTTAACACCCCCTCACCCCACATATACGCTAAAGTGCTGCGTAAACTGTTGGCGCTATATAAATCCTGTATAATAATAATAATACACACGTAGGAACGTAAACGTGTGCATCGAGGGTGCCTATGCATTAAAAATTGCAATACACGTTACCTTTGTTAAAAAAAAAAAATAAATAATTGCAATACACGTTACATAACGCTGCGCACACCGGATTGAGAGCAATAATTCTAACACCAGACCCCCTCTGTAACACTAAACTCATAACCTATAGGGGGCTTTTGAAGCGTCGCCTATAGAAAATATAGGGTACTGACGTTTCTCTCCTTTTCACAGGTGCACACAAATTTAAGGTTTGACATGTTGGGTATCTATGTACTCAGCTCAACCTCGTATTTTATATTTTACCAAAGGTTTGGGTAGTTTTATTGCCCTAAAATTCACTTTAGTGTATCCTTTACTGAAATTCTACGTTTCCTAGAGCCTACCTGCGGTAATATTAAGTGACATAAAAAATTAGAACTACCACTATTTTATTCTCTAGGGTGTCTGCTTTCAGAAAATATATTTTTTGGGGTTTTATGTAATCTTCAGGCCTAAAATAATTTTAACCGGTTACTGACCGGCTCATGTACTTTTACAGTGGCACAATGGCACCGCTGCGCGAAACCCTGTATGGGTACAGGGTCCCCTTTAAGAGCCGCCAGAGGGCGCATGCCTGCTGCACGGCGAGGAACACCACACACGATCGTGTGCACGGGGATTTGTGTGTGTACACACACAAATCCCTGTTCTGTCAGGGGAGAGGAGACATAAACCTCATAAAGTAACATTAGATGCAGCAATATCCTGCACATTTGGAGTGACAGTGACACTATGTACATTATCCGCTCGTGACCCCTGCACTCTATGTTACCCACTCCTGACCCCTACACTCTATATGTTACCCACTCCTGACCCCTACAGTCTGTATATTACCCACTCCTGACCCCTACTCTCTGTATGTTACCCACTCCTTACCCCTACACTCTGTATGATACCCACTCTTAAATCCGCACTCTGTATGTTACTCACTCCTGACCCCTACACTCTGTATGATACCCACTCCTGACCCCTGCACTATATATGATACCCACTCCTGACCCCTCCCAATGCATCCCCCCAGCACACATCCAACCCCCCCCCCTACAAGTACTAGCCCTTTCCCCTCTCAAAGCATCACCAAGCACATACAGTATCTGACCCCACTTACACTAGCCTTCTCCCCTCTCAAGGAGTTCCCCCATCACATATCTAACTCCCCACACCCCCCAGCTAGCACTAGCCCTCTCCACAGCACATATCTGACCCTTGCATTTGCACATTAAACATTTCTGACTCCTGCATAACACTCACAACTCGATCACACGCACTGTTCGCCGTGGCCCGCTATGCACGCCACATTACTACTCTCTTTCAGGTCACCAAAAGTGTCCCAGGTCTTTTACAATCTTATAGCGTATACTCCAAAGAAAAAAAAAATGCTGCCGCTAAAGTGTTCTGGTTTGGCTTGAAAAAAAAGTGGCAACCCTACTCTTGACCTCTGCATGCTACCACTCCTGACCCCTGCACTCTGAATGTTACCCACTCCTGACCCCAACTCTGTATGTTACCCACTCCTGACCCCTGCACTCTGTATGTTACCCACTCCTGACCCCTACACTCTGTATGTTACCCACTCCTGACCCCTGCGCTCTGTATGTTACCCACTCCTGAATGTTACCCACTCCTGACCCTTGCACTCTATATGTTACCCACTCCTGACTCCTGCACTTTGTAGGTTACCCACTCCTGACCCCTGCGCTCTTTATGTAACCCACTCCTGACCCCTGCGCTCCGTATGTTACCCACTTCTAACTAGGGTTGCCATCTGTCTGGTTTTCTCCCAGACAATCCGTTTTTTAAATTATGTGTTTGGGTTTTCATCTTCCTGAGACCCAGACACATTAATCAAACCGGACTGCACAGAGAATGACAAGTCTGCTCAGCCATCCGATGCGTCTCTCCTCCCCGCCGGCAGCCTGTTTCAGCATGGTAGATCAAAGGTCCCTCCTCCTCTGCTCTGTTTACACAACACACAAGAGGGAGGTGCAGGGACGCGCTGATCAAGGTCTGTAGAAAGTTTTTATTACGATCTGTAGATGGATAGGGGAGGGGAGAGAGTGGCTGCAAAGGAGAACAACATAAAATATGTAGAGTGATTTGGGGGTTAAGAGGATATGTGCTGGGGGCCACTTTGGCAGGGGAAGAGACTTATGCTAGAAGTGTGGGTTGGATTTGAAATCTGATGACCCCTCCTAGCACTAGCCCTCTCCCTTCTCAAAGCACCCCCCCAGCACATCTGACCCCCCTTCACTAGCCCTCCCCCCTCTCAAAGCATCCTAGCACATATTTAACTTCCCCTACCCCCCTTTGTACTAGACCTCTCCCCTCTTAAAGCACCCTTCCCCAGCACATATCCAACCCCCTACCCCATTTCTTGCACTAGCCATCTTCCCTCACAAAGCACCACCCCAGCACATATCCGACCCCCCAAGCACCCCCATCCCCAGCACATATCTGACCCCCCCTTGCTAGCTCTCACCCCTCCCAAAGTGTATGTTACCCACTCCTGACCCCGGCGATCTGTATG